>NC_090895.1:27462673-27497673 GCF_036669925.1 Montipora capricornis | reverse complement strand
GTAAACTGCTGGCCTTCAGAAAATGATGGGCAGTGTGATGTCAATATAGAATATGAGCTTCTCCAAGAAAACCTCCAGCTGAATGACGTTGTAATTTCGATTCCTGTTCCGTGAGTACCTTATAATGTCTTAAATGTCAACCTCTATAAACCAAATGAATTCAGAAGTGGAAATCTTTCCAACAACAACAGTGCTCTTCAATGCAACAATTTATTATTTCAAGGAAAATCAAATATAGATAAATAGCTGCGGTAGATTAACCCGTTGACCCCTGAAGTAGTAACCCTCATTGATGAGTGAAATAGTCTGGGGTTAGACAAAGCATGAAAAATGGCAAAGGGTAAACAGTGAAAGAGCAAGAGAGTAGCTTAACTGAAATTATTATTTGTTTTAAGCTTTCAGTTCATTTCCTTATCTGAAATTATATGAAGTTGTGGAGCAAGACATTTACATCCGTACTAGTATTTGTGGAGCCATAAAAACCCAAAAAAACATGTTTCCATTTTGTGGCCTGGCCAAGTTCCAGACTTTGATATCTTTGACTTTCCTTAATACATGTAATGGTAATTTGCCTCACCAGCATTTTGGCTGAAGTCCTCCAAACAGGGTGCATTGTGTTAGTCCCTTTTAGGCATGGTGGGAGTGGCCAATACAACTCAATGTACTTCACTTCACTACACTACTTCCATGTTTTCATTGCACATTTGTAATTATTGCCATCTCGAAAGCAATATACTCTAATCTGAGCAATTTTGTAAATTCCCACGGATGTAAGGTTAACACTTCACATGTCTTTTAATCACAGACACGGTGTTGGTGGGCCAGTAGTAGGCGATGTTGATGGTGAATACCACTACGATCACAAGCATTCCATACTTGAGTGGCAGCTGCCAGTTATCGATACATCAAACAAGAGTGGTAGCATGGAATTTAGCATCGCTGGACACCCTGGAGACTTCTTTCCTGTTTCAGTTTCGTTTTCATCAACTAAGTCATACTGCGACCTCAAGGTAACTTACTCTTTACAATATTTGCAAAATATTTTTTGCTGTTTGCCTAGTTACTTTTGTGGGGTGTTGGCTCGTTTTGTTTGCTAATGAGACAACAAATTCAAATAGTTTGTTTAGCATCCTTTTGAACTCTGAATGCACAAAGTGTGGTGAATGAGTTGTGGTAGTTAGTGGGGGACAAAGTTACTCCATGTGGTTCCATTGTATGGTAGTTTTCCAAAATGGACTGCATTCAAGTTTGATGTAAACATTAGATTCAAAGTCATATGCTTAAGTTTCAACCACTTTATTTCAAGTCAAAAATTGGCATGCAAAAAAATGCTCTATGGAATTTAATAAAGACTTTAGTTTTTGAATGAAGAAAAGCTGTACGTTCTTTTTGAAAGATTATGTGAGTGACTTGCAATCAAGTCCATCATATCATATTACCTGTAGGGGTTGATCATTTTGAAAAGTTGGCCATGTCACACTTAATTTCAATGAAGTTGACTGTCTGGGTGCAATGCTATTTAGCCTTGGAAGGTGCACTCTGGTAGTTACAGTAATTGTGTTGAGAATAAGTGCTATTATTTAAAGTGTCGGTCACCTCCAAAAAACTCCTTCCGTTCAACAATTCTCTGCAGTAACTTGTCCAACACTAATACTTTGGTCCGCCAAACTCTCTCCTTCAAAGTCAATGTTTTAGAGGCTTCCAAAAAGTGGAAAAACTAGTTGTAATTTGCTCTTAACCCTGGCAAGAAAGAGGAATGGATTTAATTCTGGGTTGACGTCATAGACTGTTTGCGTTGTAATAGTTCTTTGAAAACAGTGATGCAAAGTAATTTGTGATGTGAACCAAGTATGGAACACATTCCCCTTCATTGCTTGGTCACAGATCAAACTATGACTGCTTTTCCTATCTTTCAATGCAAATAAAAAGTGAGTTTTAAAAAAAAAAAAAGATGTAGTAAAAACAACACAATACATGACGTATTTGGGAAAATTTGAAGAATAAATAAAGCAGAAAAGTTTCTTGAGGTGATAGGCACTTTAAAGGACAATATTGCAACATGCTTTTTTTTTTAATTCACAGATTACAGATATCCTCTCCGCAGATGACAGGAAACCCGTCAAGTTCTCACAAGAAGTTAGCTTTTCAGTCGACAAATACGAGATAGTGTAAAATTTCTAAATTACTGAAACTAAACCTTTCCACCTGTCTGGAGCATGAATGGAATTGCAATACCCAAGAGAATTGTCTGCAATGGAACCAGTTAAACGGAGAGATTGCTTGTGCAAATGAATAAGAATGATGGTGAAAGCAGATGAAGTGTATGTGTAACATTGAGGGATGGAAGCAAGAAAAAGTGGCAAAATTACATTTATACCATTGTTACTCAATTCTGGAATGTGGAATTTCTGAAAAGGAAACACTGTAATGCTTTCTTACTGTCTTTACAATTTGGGTACAGAGACTGTACAAACATGTCGGATTACTTATAGAGGAACCTACATTTTTTATGACTCAAAATTGCTGAGTAAATTTCACTCAAGTTCATGACATTGAGTGGATACATTGTGCCTCAACAGCAGCATAATTATTGTAAGAGTTTAAGTTTAGAATCTGTTGTGAAAGAGGAAGGTGTTTTTTATCACAAGAAGAAATGAGGCTTTGAAGATTTAAAACTATTTATAGAGATCAACACCTCCTTTCATCTTTGAGATCTTTAACTCTGCTTTTATGGCAACCAATTAAGAAACTTTGATTCAAGTGTTATCCAACTAGAATTCTGTATTTAACCCTTTTGTGCCCAGTGGGTTTGCCATTGGCAGAGTAAAGTCCTCTGCCATTGGCTCTCTTGGGAGGGAAAAGGGTTAAGAAGACCTAATTTATGAGTGGATGTCGTTGAACTATAAGTATGGACTAACTTTACTTGGAAAAACAACCCTCCTTATAGCCTTTCATTAAAAGGTTAATACGAGAGTACTGATGTGACCTTCATGCTGTGTTTACCATCATGAATATTGATGAGTTGCTTAAGGCGTCTATGGTAACCTTGATTCAAACAATGTGCCGCAGGATTGAACACCATCTGTCTAAAACCACAATATTATTTTTTGAACTTTGAACTGTTTGTGAAATAACTGTAATAACGTCATAAACATGTTCCTCAGATTTTAGATTTAAGTATGGAAAGTAGCATGCAGATGTTGTCTTGAAGAGATAAAAAAATATAATTTATGTCTTTGTTTTCAGCCATTCTTGTCACGCAAAGAAGCCTATGTGTTGTGTACATTCCTTTTGTCACAGTTTTTGAAAAGAAGATAAAGCAACTTAATTAAGTTTAATCATATTAATTTTGGTTGTTGTAGTTAGATCACATTGCATCATGTTTTTAATGGGAAATAAAATCAAATATGAATAAATAAAAATCTTTAACATTGTAACAATTTTGTGTGTTTTATGCTTAGAAAAGTGAATGACCTATCGGACAAGCCTTTTTAGTGTATTTGAAGAAGCACATTTTGTTACAAATGGAAATAGAAATTGATTTTATTAAACGAGTGGTTACAGGTTAATACAGGTCGAATAACCACCGTGAAATCTTTCACTGTGGTTATTCGACCTGTATCAACCTGTATGATAAAATCAATTTCTTTTTCAATCTCCCACCGACGCAGTACCACAGTTTCTTTAGAAACTAAAATTTTGTTTACAAATAAAAATAAGCAAATTGATAAGGAATGTGTGCCCATGTGTAATGCATCTGTCATTGTTAAACCCTGGAAGGAGGAGGGGGGGTCAAAATTCTTGCAATTCCCCTCCCAAGGGAGAGGTATTAAAGTCAAATCCCCTACCACCCTCCCAGTGGCTTCACATTGACAGGTTCATAAGTTACTGGTCAGACTGTTCGGTTGTGGGGCACATTAAAATAAGATAAAGAAAAGGAAAGGAAAGGAACTTTATTTGAGTGTCTAGTCGTTTTAGCACTGAAGCACTAATTGGGGACACTGTAAACTGAAGTTAACAATCAACGCAAATCACGTCAAGTGTTGGTTTTGAGGAGAGGGGAAACCGGAGTACCCGGAGAAAACCTCTCGGTGCAGAGTAGAGACATATGACATTCATAAAAACGCTTGAAAAACGCTTGAAATCGAAAAGGAAATGTTAGATTCTCATCACATTTAACCTTCCTTATCGCATTTACCACGTCCCTTATGACTCGCAGTCGGTTGCGGGAACAACAAACCTTCACATTCGTATCCCACGTAAACGCTACGAGGCATCTTGTTCCTTTGAAAAATAGGCATCGCGCGCGGACCCGCGCGTGTATCCTTTGATTTGCGCCATCAAAATCTTAGACCAGCTGCAATTTTAGGGATACATACGTTGTATAAGATACCTTCTAAATATGGAGGACGTAAGGCTGTGACTTCGATTTTTACCCGAATTGTTGGAAAAATCGTTTGAACAATGGATCTATTCAGAGTTGAACGATACATGGGAGAGGATGAAAATGAAATTGATCGACAGGATGAAACCTTAAACCTAAAACGGCTGCAACGTAACATTGAGGATCGAAAAAGAAAACACAAACAAAATGGAGATACACACGTGGGTACAGGCTGTAAAAGATTTGCTTCAGATGTTCAAGAAGAGGAAAAAGGGGAGAGTAGGGAAGACGAGGAAACAAATTTAGAAGAATCAAAAAAGAAATTGAAGAAGCAAAAGCGCCGGTTAAAAGAAACTGTTAAAGAAAGCAAAGTTGATGAGGCGAAAGATGATGATCTTCATTCAGGCTCATTGAAGAAGTCTTTGGTCGTGGAAAACGTAACAGAAAAGAGGAGGAGTAATAAAAGAGATAAAAGATCTGAGGAGAAACCAAAGGGACAGTCTTCAGAAAAGGCCTCAACTGACAAGGACTGTGAAAGTGAGCAAGAAGAGATTAAAGTTTCTGTGGATTTCGACAGCGAGAAGAGTGTAGTTGATGAGTTAAGACCCCCCAAAAAGAAGAAAAAGGAAAAGAAGATCAAAAAAGGAGGACATAAAAGGGAGAGGGAATCAACTGACGATAGAGACATGGGACTCCCTGTTGATTCAGAAGTTGACAAAGTTAAAGAAAAGAAGAAGGAAAAAAACAAACAGAATGAACTTCAGTCAAATAAGGCAGTTCAGAGTGAGAAAAAGGACATGTATGATGAAAGCCAGAATACGTCAAAGGAAATTCAAGAAGAAGGAACTAAAGAAACTGGATTTACTGTCATTGGAGGACGAAAGAAAGACAAGGAAGTGAAAAAAGTGCAGAGAGTTTTACCTGACTGGTTGGCAAAACCTGTCATCATTAATTCAGATTTCAAAAGCTCAGTGCTTCCAGTAGAACAACTAACATGTTTGAACCAGCACATAATTAACAAGCTGCAGAAGCATGACATAAATCACTTATTTCCTGTTCAGAGTGTTGTAATTCCAGCAATACTCTCTCAGAGTGACAATGGCAGTTGCCTTGGAAAGGGTGGTTTTCAACCTAGTGACATTTGTGTGTCTGCTCCAACAGGAAGTGGCAAAACTCTGGCATATGCTATACCTATCATTCAAACTCTGCTTACAAGAGTTGTGTGTCATTTACGTGCATTGATTATTCTTCCCACTAAAGATCTGGCTAATCAAGTCAAACACGTTTTTGACATGTTTACTGAGGGAACAAACTTGAAAGTTGGTCTGACATCAGGGTCAAATTCTTTTTCCAAAGATCAGCAACAGCTGGTCAGTGAAAGGTAAGTTTGGTTCTTTCCACTTTGCTCTTAGAAGGAATACACCCTATTGAAACTTGAGTGCTGGTTTACAGAGAAGCTACATCATACTGAGCAAAGAATTCTTGTACCACGGCAGAACTTACTGGTACCCCAAAAACAATGTAAGAATGATATTGTTATAAATTTATGGGCTGTCAAAAAGTTTTGAAGTAGATGTCCCAATTTAGAAAGTGGACGGTGACTGAAATGTGAACGCCAGCTTGCTAGTGGGGTCTGGGAGCAGTGAAAATTAAGGCTACAGTACATTTACCATTTTTTGTGTTTATTGCCACTTTTTTTCACAATTTCAGTGATCTTAATCCTCTGAAAATTGTTCCAAAAGTGCAATACATGTACGTATAATTTGCTACAAACTGAAGAGGATTTAATAAATGTACTTTTTTCTTGAACTTATCAGAGTTTTAAATTTGTTAACAGTGAATTGAGACAAATGTAACCGGCCGAAGATTGTTAAGTAGGCGGCCATTTTGGCTGGTTTCGGGCCCTTTTTGACAGCCCTGGATTTATCCTTTTTTCTTCACATAAAATGAAACTTACCACTATATTGACACAAGTGCCAGCTTTGATTTTTGTAGCTTTCTTGAATCATCATCATCATCATCTGATGCAGAAAGCTTCATATGGCTTGTTTCCCTTCAACATGTCCAAGTTCCCCAGGGGGTAGGGGAGTCTTGTAACATGGAAATAGAAATTGGATATCCTGTTCATTGAAGAATGGCATGATCCATAGGAGAAAATAATTGCATTATTTTTGTGTAAGGAACACACCCCTCTGCCCCCTCTTCCTGCCCCCCCCCCCCCCCCCCATCCCTTGTGCACTAACGCAAACATTGTATCAGATGCATGCAGTATATAGAGGATATTACATGGCCGTGCAGGGATATGAATTTTATCTTTGAGTGCTAAAAGTATCTATCTCTCACAAGTGAGCAAAGCGAACGAGTGAGAGATACTTTCAGCGTGAGAAGATAGATTTCATATCCCTGCACGGCCATGTAATGTTTTGTTTATTGTATAGATATTGATGAAATGTCAGATTTAAAACAACTTGTTTTACTCATTTTCGAAATGATGGAAAAGTGGTCACCAACTGCTAAAACACAAGATATGAAAGTTATGAAAAACAAATCATGATAAATTGTTTAATTTTTCAATAAAAATGTTAATGTACAGAGAAGAATTATATTAAAGCACAAAACTGTCTTACAATGAAGAAGAAGCTCGCATTTTATTGGCTAATCGTGTTTGTTACCATGACAACACCTATATTCTCACATGTGAAAGATAAAAATGATATGTTCACTATGCGCGGTGAAGACATGATTTTTTAGTACACCAGTAAAAGGAAAAATCGTGGTATTTCATCAATATCTACATAATAAATCTTATTATCTTATTGTGTCTCTTTTCTTGTTTTATCCTAGCTCTTGTGGCAGTAGCAGTCGTGTTGATATCCTAATCTGCACAACAGGCAGACTGGTGGATCACATTGCATGCACTCAGCACTTCACTCTCCAACATGTTCGCTTTCTTGTGATTGATGAAGCTGATCGTTTATTGGATCAATCTTACCATGGCTGGCTGAGAAAAGTTCTCAAAGCTGCATACAACAAAGAACTCACAACTGGTGTCAGCAATGGGTGGGTGTTTTTGTTTTTCATTTTTTAAATCTGGATGATTATCGCAATAAGGGACTAGTTTGCTGGGCTGCATTTTGTGAGGTGAATCCCTTCCAGAACATTTAATTACATGTGTTTAGGATCTTAAAGAGGTACTACGACCAAAAAATTTTGGTTTTCAAAACTATACAAACCAAACACTACACTGTAAGTGACCCAAGTTTGAAGTCCTGATTTTAAAGAGACACCCTTTTTTATTTTAACTTGATTTTCTTTTTTAGTCATCCACCATAACAAACGTTAAAAACTTGAGGGTGAGGAACTGGATCAAGGAGAAAGTGACATCAAATACTCTCCAATTTAAGAATGCAATGCATGTGTACGCGGCTGAATTTATATGCATCACAGCATTTTTAGGCTTTCAAACTTTTTAAGTAGTGTTTTGCATATATAATAAGCTGCATTTACATGCTGAAATTTTAACCTAATGAGTAAATGACATCACTTTTCCCTAGATCCAACCTTTTGAGGTCCAATCGGTCAGTTTTGAACATGAGAAATGGCAGACTGTGAAATTCAAAACTTACACTCAAAGAAAACAACCTTTGGATAAAAATCAAAGCTCAAAATGTTGCCAGTCAGGTGTCAAGCATATAAAAAACTTTCAAAATCTATCTGAAGAAAAAAAGGAATTGATTTTTGGATCATAGTAAAACTTTAAAAAAAAACTTGGCAGAAAGTGTTTCCTTTACTTTAGCAAATGCAACTGATAAAAGCTTCTAGAACAATGGTCTTCTTGCATAAGGAATGTAATTAGACATACCTCTTTCTCAAAACACTTTTAATAATTTCATAATGTACATGTAAACATGTTGGATGTGTCTTAGTGTAATTCATTTTGAAGTGAGGAACAAACTCTGGGCATTTAGAAGTGATTGGAAAACATGTTAACAGAGGGGCAGGGTATGGTCTCGAGATACCTCGTGTCTACCAATTTACTGGCGATAGGAGTTCGTGCAAATGGCTGAAGACAAAACTGGAAATTTGCTGTTATGAAGTGCAGATTTAATGTGACATATTGTGCCAGAAAGCATTTTGTGTTAATTTCACAATTACGTAATCAAAATGTAATCGAAAGTTTAAAAACACACTCAGGGCCTCCCTCCATGTACAGGTCGGGTTTACTTATCCGCCCAGCGTCGCTATGCCGAGTTCTGCTGTAAGGAGGGCCTTTTGAGTCCAGAGGGGGCCCTTGTGCCAGCCGGCGAACAGTCACTTATGCGTTTTGCATCATTGTTGGCAGATAATCTTCACCACTTATCCATCAAGGTATACCTCAGTGCAGTGCGGTCCCTTCACATTGACAATGGTTTACTTGATCCCCTGGTCAACTGTCTACAGCTGCAGCGTTTATTGAGGGGTATAAAGCGTGTACAGGGTTTATCCCCCCCGACTCGCCTCCCGATTACAATTGATATCCTTCAGATCATTCAGCATTGAAGTTCCACGACCATGTCATGCTCTGGGCAGCGTGTTGCCTGGGGTTTTTTGGTTTCTTGCATGCAGGCAAGTTCACCACTAATTCTTCATTTGACCCCAGTATCCATCTAGCAGTTAGTGACGTAGAAGCGGATGCGTTGGTGGATCCTACTTGTTTTAGAGTCCACATTAAGTCCTTAAAGACTGACCCCTTTCACATTGGCTGTGTCATCTACGTAGGCAGTGGTAACAGTATTATTTGCCCAGTGGCGTCCCTTGGTAACTTCTTGATTCTGCAGGGCCCGTCTCCAGGGCCGCTGTTTTGCTTTGAGGACGGTCGTTCCTTAACTCGGCAGCGGCTGTCATCCATGGTGCAGTCTATTTTACACTCATCGGGATATCATGGTTCTTACTCGGGTCACAGCTTCCGGATTGGTGCGGCCACGACAGCTGTGGCTCGGGGAGTTCCGGATCACCTCATCAAGACTTGGGTTTGGGTCGTGGGTACCAGTCCCCAGACCCTTGAGCACCCAACCTCCATTTGCAACACAGGCATTAATCTCTATGAGACAAAGGACAGTAAAAAACAAACTGAATTTTAACTCTAACAACAGACATGTATGCAACTTTGGTTAATGTTCAAGCTTCGATCATTGAGTTTCCTGTAGCTCAGCTGGTCATATATGTTGGTTCATATCCTGTTCAGGAGTGCTTGGATGCTCAAGTCATCACCAATAAAACAGTTTCCTCTCTTAATTTACACAGTTTGTGCCTTTAGTTTTGAATTTACATGTACTCCTTGCTGTTGGGGTCTTTTATCATAGTTTGGAGAAGTAAGGGGGGGGGGGGAAAGGGGGAATGCTGCAAGACAGTAGCTTCCTAAGGCTACAGTATTTGTAAATCAGATTGTAAATAAAGGTTTGTCATAAATATTACTACAATGCACCTATTTAATTATATGATGATGTTGTGAAGAACTTTTGAAAATCTCTGACTCCTACAGATAAAAACTAAATTCTTTGGCTTATTAAAATATTTTTTCTTTATCTTTGACTTTTAGTAATATGGCTCTTCATTGTTCTCTGTGTCTCTCTAACATTAAAAAAAATATGTAATAAGCCATTTGCAAATAAAAAGAATGTGAGATCCAAAGAAAGTGGAGAGGAAAGGAGAAATAAGCTGAAAGGATTGAGACAAGGCTGTTAGCTGGCATTGTTCCTCTCTCCATCCCACATGTCGCATGCCCCTATTGCTTGGCTTCCAGTCTAAACACGGGTATGGTAACAAATCCAATCCCATCAACGTGTCCGCCAATATGCCCTCCAACACAATACCAACACTGTTGGTTGACTGTTAGCTAACAGTTTGACTGACTGTTGGCAGACAAGTTGGTTGTGATTGTATTCATTGCCATTACCCTTAACAATTCCTTTTCAATTCCTTTTCAATTCAGGCCTATGTGTTGTAACCCTCAGACAGTCAGGAATCCTCCTGGACAACAGACCTCTTCAAGTTTTTCGACAATCCAGCTTCCTTTGCAAAAGCTTTTGTTTTCTGCTACGATGACACACAGCCCAGAAAAACTTGCTCCTTTACAGCTCTATCAACCAATCCTGTTTACTGTAACAGCGACTGTCAATCAACCTGATAATGTTGGATTGTCATCTGCAGGTATGTTCTATGACATTGAATTTCTGGTTTGTTCAAAAGATTGATCCTGACCAAGCTTATGTGGTTGTGTATACACAAAAATCAGCATTAATAATAATATTAGTGAAGTTTATTGGAAATACACGAGCCACACCCCTACAGTACCCGTGCCCCAAGTTAATTCTCAATAAGCCATTTGCCTACTTGGCAAACATTTTCTCAAGCTGTGCAGTGTTCCTGCCTACTCGAGTGGGATTCTGGAGAACTTGTTTAGCGGTGCAAAGCCACTTGTTCAGATTGTTTTAAACGCTGTGCAGGCTGTGTGAGCATCATGCATTTCACCCATGCGCAGAATCCTGTTAAAGTATGTTTTTGCGTAGAAGGTCACACGTCTAAAATTGAAAGTCAATGTCATGGTCACTTACATTATATTTTGTACTTGTAAATATGAAGTGGAAACAGATGCATTGTTAAAGAAAATGCATTGTTTTTAACTTGGATTAATGTAATTCTTCGCAACTTTTGTCCAAAATCAACTTTTGTTCAAAATTATTCCTTAGTTCTACACCACTGTATGATATTGATGAAAAGCCCAATCACATTGCTTTGAGGTGCACATACAGGACCAGAAAACCTAGGAAACTGCTTGCTCTGTATCCTGTAGTTCAATTTCTTTCTGCTCAAGTTTTTTATTAACCCAAATCTGATTAAAACCTACATCAACATGTCACTATGGTAGCTAATATTACCTTCCAGCAATAACCCTAACTTAGAGGCTGCTTACTTGTAAAATCTGATACTGGAATAAATTTCACTCTGGAACAAGTTCATCACAGCTGGATGGAAATTCTTTCAAATGTCACAAAAACTTAAACTGGCATCATGTGAACAAATACAAAGTGCTAAAATAGAACTTGAATGAACTCGTTCTTTGATCATGTAATTGTTAACCATCCCTTTCCTTAAATGATCTTCTTTCAGATGATTTGAAATCTGTGGCCCGATACACCATTCCAGAGGGTTTGTCAGAATACATGACAACTTGCAACAATGGTGAGAAACCATTGATTGTGCTGCATTTTTTAACACAGCTCAAGTTTCAGGGAGTCTTGTGCTTTGCATCTTCCTTGGAAGCCACTCACAGGTAACTCGTCAACAGTGATTTATGTAGTATGTTTTGCTATCAAGGTACTTAGAATGAGTGGTCAAGTGAAGACTTGATTTAAACTATAAAAGGGAAAAATGTGGTTGGTGGAGCCAAATTGATCTAGTGATTCGCATATTAAGTGTCTCTTCGCTTAGTTTTCTTTTGCTGATGACAATGGGGGGGGGGGGGGTACTGCCATATATGGGCTATATAGGTATGTGCCGCTGTGAAGGGTATGGTTTTCAAGCAGTCTACTCTAGCATAGGGTATATAAATCAGAGCATTTGGGTCTAGAATAGGGTATCATTTTTCACGAAACTGACCAGTTGGTTGAAGATTTTATCTAGACTAAGGAAACCAGGAATTACTACTCAAAAATATAAAAAAATTAAATCGGCAAGTGTAAATTTTCACGACTCAGCCTCAACAGCGTTGATAGATGACTATCATAAAAGGCTACTGGATATTATTAACTGTCAAAAATCGGGATTCAGACGGAAATCGGTGGTATTAATACTGATTAAAATTAAACAATTTATTGTCTTGGTAATGCGTACGTACGTGCTTGGCATGGCTGGACAAGTATAAATAAATTCTTTTTTTAAGAAAGAAGTGATTGTGGTGTAAGGTTTTGTTATGGCTTTGCTTTAGACTGTGCTAGTGACCTCAGTTTCTGGAAAACAGCTACTCTAGGATACAGTGTAGGAGTGATTTGGGGAGTTTACTCTAGTATAGGGTAGCAAAGTCTAGCTGAAACTAGATCTGGTATAGGCTAAGGGTTCCAGGGTCCCAGCAGCACATCCCCACCCAGAAATTCCTAAAGTAAACCCCCCCACCCCCGGGGTGTGTTCGCTAGACTTTTTGCAGATTCCTGAAAACTAAATGAAGAGAGGGGCATAATGGTTAAATTATTGTCTCTACTGATCTCATCTACTGAGCCCAGTAGGGAGTGGAAATTAAACATCCCTTGGCGCAGGAATGTCTTTTAATCTAAAACAAACTCAAACAAAAGATCTGTAAATCCTCTGTACCCGTGGATATCAGTTTTGTCGTGTTCGGCTCCAGAAAAATTACGAACGTATTTTACTTTCAAAATAGCGTCTGTATAGCCAGCCCAAAGAAGCGCGATTTGAAATCTACTTAAGAACGTGAGCGCCATTTGGTAAAGAAAAACAAATGGTATGTCCTTATCCAAAAAAAGAACTGAATTTTACTGTTGACAAAATTAAGTCGAAGACCCACCCTCAGTGCGGATTTGATTTGTACACGTAGACACGTGACCAGCCGCAACCAGGTTACTAGGGAGCTTAAACAAGCGCGTTTTTGTGACGCGGACGGCAACCGGAAGTGAGCTGTTTTCCCATTTAACTTGTCTTTACATAACCACATTTACATTACGAAGTATCTTTTCTCCGTTAGAGATGATTAGTATAAAAATCTGAGACACACCACTGTCCTGGCTCACGAAATGTTCTTTTCCGGTTGCCGTCCGCGTCTCAAAAACGCGCATGCTTAAGCTCCCTACTTTCTCGAGGGAGGAAGAGAGGGAACGAGGTTGGCCAACGCTCGTGGAATTAAACAACCGAGGAGAGGGTTCTGCCTTTTTTTGGACATCTGCAAACGGAGTACTTTTAGCTGGTCTTGCTGAGCTGCTCCTTTGAAAAGAAAGGTTAATTAGCAGGGCGTTTTTGTTTAACTTTATTTTCAGAATCTTTTTTTTTCTCTGTGCTTAGGTTGTACCTTCTTTTGAAACTTTATGGTGGCATTGAAGTCGCAGAGTATTCTTCAAGTTTGACACTTCAACAGCGGAAGAGGATCCTCAGAGACTTCAAACAAAGCAAATTACAGCTTCTTGTCTGTTCAGATGCCATGGCACGCGGGATGGATATACAGACTGCCGCATATGTGATCAGCTATGATGTTCCTAAGTTTGTCAGAAACTACATTCATCGCGTAGGAAGAACGGCAAGAGCTGGGAACCAAGGTAACTAAGCTCGTTTCCAAGGTCCCCCAGTAAAAAGAGAGATCCTGGTAACGAGGTCATAGAAAAAGTTTAAGCTGCTAGAAGGTGGTTTTTTTTTTGGGGGGGGAAGGGAGGGGAAGGGGGGGGAGAGTCGAGGAGCCCGTACTCGGATCTGTCGCTCCCTCAACGGGTTGTCTATAGATCTCCGGTTTCTTTCCCTTCCGGCCTTATTGTCAAGGTCGGTTATATTCCTGGCGGGCCCTCCGAAGGTCTCGTTAAAACTAATGGCCAACCTAAAATCCCGGCGGTCTCGTCTTCTGCTCCTTCTCTGTAATGGTCAATAATGAACGTTAAAGAACCCAATTGCTTCTCGCATAAAACTCGGTGACGTTGCCTCCGTTTTTTTTGTAATCATGTGATGTCCTTTGAATGCAAGGAGACAGCTTTCTTTGTAAGTACGCGATGAATTGACACCAAGGTTGACGTACATTTTAACAAGTTTTATTGTTGTCTGTAGGAACTGCAATAACCCTTCTACACAGAGAGGAAGTGTACCATTTCAAAGAAATGATCCAGAAGACGGGCCGCAAGAAAATCCCCAATTTTAACATAAAGCAAGACAAATTAAAGTCGATGGTTGGGAAATATCAGGAGGCGCTAACGCAGCTACAAGATGCTGTCAAGATTGAAAACCAAAAGAAACCAACGCAAAAGGGAAAGCGACAAGTTGTGAAATTACTTCAAGAACAGTTGATGAAAAATATGCTTCAGGGAAACTCTGACGAGTAGAGTTGATCAACAGTTCAATTTAAATTGTAAATGGAAAATTATGCAAATAGCTATAAATTGTCAATTGTTTTAGCCGGCAAAAAATATTTGCTGCCTTTTTTACCAGTCGTTTTCATGTCATAATTGTTATCCTTATAAGCTTGTAATAAATTCCACCCCACCCCCCCCCCCCCGGCCCGGAGGCGTGGGTCAAAGCAAAGAGCAATTAATTGTCGATTTTAGAGTACAGGCCCTAGCAAACGGACACAATATTTGCTTCAACAACCGTTCGATTTTGTTGAACGATGTTTACCGCTGACGCGGCAAACGGTTGCAACACATCCTCAACATTTGATTCAACAAAGCTTTGCGAGTGGCCTGGTATATTTAGTCCCAGGCTCCAGGGTTTTCGCGCGCACTCGAAAAAGCAAGAAAATCGTCTTGTATTTCAAAGCACTCTTGTATTGTTGGACTGCACCCGCGGTTGTTACTATGGATACGTCATTGAGAGACCGATTAGTGCGCACGCGCATACGCAACAATGTTGAATTAGGAGGAACATACGAGCGCTTAACCTAGGGGGGTTAGAAGTAGTTCCACAACATGGTATGCTTCACGTCAAACCATTAAAAGGCTTCTCGGAACAAGGCGTCCTAATAACGTAAGAGGCATGTCCCTAGCCGAAATCGTGTTTTTCCCGTTCCCCTCTTACCAGACAACATTCAAAGATGCACCCCGTCCCGGAAGAGAAAAATTCACAACCTCCTCCCTAACGACGGCAGCAAATTAATCAAACGCTCCTCCCACTGCGAAAAGGAGCGAACAAAGTCAGTCATCCCGTCCTAAGGAGGAGAGGGCTGGGTGTGACAGTTGTGGTACGACATCCAAGTGGTTCTTTTAAATGGGAGTTCTCGGGATAAACCTTTCTCGCACCTGAGAATAAACATTCAGGTTGTTTGCCACACAGGGGGATTGGCAGAAGTACAAAACTGGAAAGGGGTGGGTCAGGCACGTATTTGTTCACTCGTGTATGGAATAATCAACTATACAAAGAGACGGCATAATGTTTTTCTTCCAGCAAATAAAAAAAAGGACTACTTTAACTCGGTGACGCTGCAGAGGAAAGGGATGAGGTTCAGAGAAAGCGATACGAAACACGCCTTTGTTTTGTCGGCCAGAGGCATTCAAAAAAGGCTGCAATACTCGTGTCTGGTGCACACAAGTTTCACGTACGTTGACATTTGACGAATGGCCTGAGTGCAAGTATCAGCACAGCTATTGAGGTAACTAAATACGAGCCCTTGAAATGATCTCTCAAAATTAGCGCAGATTCTTTGCTCTTGAGAGATCTTGATCTTGATCTTATTTATCAGATATTAGATTATTTTTAATGTGACAATACCCTATACATATATTGGCCCGTTGCTTTAAATAGTAAGCTTCATTAATAATTCATGACACTGACAGCCAATAGGTGCGCAGTATTCAGATTACACACGGACGTTCATTTTATAAACAAATGTCGCCTTACTGAGTATTGGGATATGAATAGAGTTGACTGGTTTATCAGTTTCAGTTCATGGACACATCTATTTTGATGTAAAGAAAGTCTATAGAAAGTATCAATATGTGAGGCTTCTGCAATGTGGCCAAACATGGAAGTTTGGAGTAAAGTGGTGATGACGTCACAAAAACTAAAATTGTTGAAAATCTGGATTTTTTTTTTAATTGTATGAGAGATAAATCAGCGTCTTGGTGCCAATTAACTCCATACACGAGGTGCACGATCGTCATTTGCGCATATGACGCATCAAAACCGAGATGCGCATGGTAGTATGACGTAATTCAAGATGGCGCTGAAGAAGGAGACGAACGAAAAACTAAAACTTGCTAAGGCTCACTCTATGCTCAGGATATCCAATATTAGAAATTGCGTTCTCCTATAGTCGAACGCAATAATTGAAAAATATGTTACAGGTTAACCCTGATGAATGAAATGAGGGGAATTAGTTTTCGATGTTGACTCGGGGGCACTCGGAATACGAGGAGCACTCGGGTTTTTTACGAGTATCCCCGAATCAGCATCGAAAAATGAATCTCTTCATAATGAAATTTAGATGAGATAACGAGGATAGGGGAAGATGAGGGAGATTCAGATTCTATTCATCTCATCTATTGACGTATCTATATCACAATAACCGTCTTGTTTTTAGAAGATCCGGTTATTATGTTCTTGAATCTACATATTTGGAGATGTCTCACATCTACGAATTCATGAAATGATGGAAAGGTGTAATGCACCTGTGGAAGGACAGGATACAAGTTGCTTCACAACTGACTAAAGGACAACTGAAAAGTCATGACTCCCACAGGGGTATTACACCTTTCCATCATTTCATGTATTTGTAAAATTGAGGCGTATGACTTTGTAGAGCCCGCAGACCAGTAGGATGCATTGTCAATAGACCATTTTCGAATTCTCGCGGCTGGACTGGATCTAGCATGAAATGGAGGCTAATGCGGGCAAATAAATTTGTGTGAAAAGATTTGCCCTCATTAGCCTCCATTTCATGCTAGATCCAGTCCAGCCGTATGAATTCGAAAATGGTGGCCACTTCGGAAAATATCATAATACTCTTTGTTTGTTCCCCCCAAAAATTTTGCATGAGCATTGTTTTCAGTTTCTCTTGGGACTTTACAATTGGCCCAAGAGAAATCAAAGACAATGCTTATGCAAAATTGCGGGGGGTGGGGGAGAAACAAAGAGTATTATGGTATTTTCTGGAGTGGTCTATTCTGGACGTAGATAAGCGACGTACCTCCCTATGTGTTATATTAGCTCAATGTTTACAGCATTCGGCAGGTGTTACGGAGTTCGTAGGTTCGATTCCTGCACAGGACTCTGCTTTTTCAGTTGTCCTTTTGCACGTTGCGAGGCAACTTGTATCCTATCTAAGAATTCTCATAAAGAATCAATCTAACAATAGATAGCCATATTCGTATTCTCAGTATTGGACTAGAACTAGCTTCCAATGGAGGCTAATACGGTTCAAGTTAAAATACTTTTTAATATATTCCCCTGCATTAGCAAGCTAGTTCCAATCCAATACTGAGAATACGAATATGGTCCATTTGCAGATGAAATTACGAAGCACTTTTTTCCTCAGTTATTTTAAGACCCTCGGTCAATCTTTATCTTTTTCCTTCTTTGTACTTTATTTCGCATCTGTAGAGTGAGAAGAGCCTGGATATGGAGCATCAGTGATTTTAGTCCGAGATTTGGATTGGGCGACTAGTGGATTTGTTATGGCATCGTTCGCATCCCTCATCCTCAACTGGAAAAATTTGCTCTCCAAACTGATGGGCTTTCTACTGGTTGGCTGTTTAGAAGATGTAAGTTTTGTTTCTGTTTCAAGAGTACGTAACTAATCAAATTAGCTGACGCACTTGTGTTTAACTAGCTCAGATGCCGGGGGGATGTTGGAGTTTCGAATTGTCGGCGTATTAACACAACGCATTAAATTCGTAAGCTACACAAAAATTCGAGGGTTAATAAAGTTAATGTATCTAGGACGCCGATTAATAGATTTGGTGAACAAAGATAGCGCCAAACCTTACTGCGCACGCGTTAAGCTAAAATACCGCTTACCGGTACTGGTGGCGATCATCCCACAAGTGCGCGACAACAATATTCGAGCAATATAATAACCGAATCGATCATAGATTAAGACAGTTTATAAGGCGGTAATGCCTGTAGCCTGTGGAGGGGTAGGGTTAAAAGGCGGTAATGCCTGTAGGGGTGTTGGGTTAAAAGGCGGTAAGGTGGTAATACCTGTAGCCTGTGGAGGGGGTAGGGTTAAAAGGCAGTAAGGTGGTAATACCTGTAGCCTGTCAAGGGGTAGGGTTAATAGGTGGTAATGGCTGTGAGGGTGGGGTATGCCGATTGTCTGTAATGGGTTTATTGGGTTGTAAGACGCAAAGGTAGTGAGAAAGATGATGAAGTTCTTTTTCTCAATCTGTCGTTTTTGTGGAATAAATAGAACTTCGCATAGAGAAAATCCCGGGGAGAGAGAAAGATAAATGAAAGAGAAGTATAGCCACTTCGAATTAAACAACGTTATCCAGGAAAATAAATTTCCCAAGCCCGTTTTGGACAAAGTTTCATCTCAATATTGATGGAGTTACAGGGGCACCAAACGAGACTATATAGTTCAAGACCACTTAAACATACAGTTGTTAAACGTATTTTAGTATTTAAACGGTAGATATAGGCATATTTTTATCCCCTAAAAATTTTCATCTGTTCAGATTTCCTAGCTGAAAGTCTAGTGATCCGAAAATTACAGGGATCAAAACTTACCTTTTCGGAAATTTCAGGCAGAAAAAAGACTCCCGAAAATTCTAGGTGACCTTTTTAGGGTAAAAATCCGTTAAAAATGGGCAATTATACCATTTTTCAGATGTTCGAAAATTAGGGTTAATGTATCTAAGACACCGATTAATAGATTTGGTGAGCAAAGATAGCGCCAAACCTTACTGCGCACGCGTTAAGCTAAAATACCGCTTACCGGTACTGGTGGCGATCATCCCACAAGTGCGCGACAACAATATTCGAGCAATATAATAACCGAATCGATCATAGATTAAGACGGGTTATAAGGCGGTAATGCCTGTAGCCTGTGGAGGGGTAGGGTTAAAAGGCGGTAAGGTGGTAATACCTGTAGCCTGTTGGGGGGTAGGGTTAAAAGGCGGTAATGCCTGTGGGGGGTGTAGGGTGAAAAGGCGGTAAGGTGGTAATACCTGTAGCCTGTCAAGGGATAGGGTTAATAGGTGGTAATGCCCGTGAGAGTGGGGGATGCTGATTGTCTGTAATGGGTTTATTGGGTTGTAAGACGCAAAGGTAGTGAGAAAGATGATGAAGTTCTTTTTCTCAATCTGTCGTTTTTGTGGAATAAATAGAACTTCGCATAGAGAAAATCCCGGAAAGAGAGAAAGATAAATGAAAGAGAAGTATAGCCACTTCGAATTAAACAACGTTATCCAGGAAAATAAATTTCCCAAGCCCGTTTTGGACAAAGTTTCATCTCAATATTGAGGGAGTTAGCGCTGCATTTTTAAATTGCGGCGTTCTTACGCTAACAAAGCTTTATCGGTTGAATATTTCCCGGCCGCCATTCGAACAAACTTAAATCTGGCCAAAAAGATTTCATTTTGTTTACCCTAAAAAAATGTCTTTCCATAAACCTATGCATTTTTAATAACAAATGAACGTGAAAATGTAATCGCGCTTTGCAAAGCGACGTTGAATAAATTTAGCACATACGAGAGGAAATTTCCTCCTATTAAAGTGCCTAGTTAAAAAATGTTTTCCCGGATAAAAATCCCGAGGACTCGTTGGTTAAAAGTCGCAGTGTATGTATTTAAAAAAAATAGATGATAAATTTTGGGTAGACTTTCATATACCGGACCAAAATGGCGGAAGACAAAAGAACCATTGTTATTCTGATTAGGCCTCGTTGATTAGGTATTGTTATTTTAGCTTTGTTCTTTTGTTTTATGGACGTTAATTATTCTGGGTCCGGTATATGGCATATTGACAACGCCAAATTTATTTTCAGAAACATTGCAGATGGCGTTTATTGGACTGAAGCTGGACTAGTCTGAAATAATCATGGATCCTTCTTTTTTCCTGGTAAGGAATGTAGCTTACAACGAGCAACGTTTTAACGTAGACAGTTGTTAAATTTGCGTTCGTATCAAATTTTAGCAACGCTTAATCATGAGTCGTTTGTTACAGTATATTCTACCGTCATCTCGGCCGTGACGTTATTCTTGTTATTGTTTTTTTGGCCCGGCACTATTGTTGTGTCCTTTGTGACTTAGAACAGTTTTCTTAAAAAAAAAAGCATCAAATTTTAATATTCTTTTGTCTTCAGTAATGCTAATAAGAACTTTTAGCCTTTCCAATATGGCCGCCGTGACGTCATAAGAATGAAACAAAAACAATCAACAATACCAAACCAAAACTCACAACTGTCAAACAATAGTTGCCATATTGTATCCGCCAGGTAGCTCTATTGTGTCTTTCTATTGAACTAAGACGATTTTGGCATTGTGTTTTGCTCTAGGCTCTGTTGTTGAATCCTTTGTGACACTAATTCTCTTTTTCATAATGGCGTCCAGTTTAAATATTCTTTTGTCCTAATGCTTATCAGTCCTTGCCAATATGGCCGTCATTCCTTTGTTCCGAGTCTCCAGGGTTGTCACCATGACGTCATATTTTGTCCCTGGTGACTTAAAAAAAAGAAGGAACTATACGTATGCAAATTTCAACGACATACAAACAATGGCTGGTCTATTGTTATTTTCTATTGAACTAGGCCGTTTTCTCTATTGTTATCACGCTGGTTTTTATTGTGTTCTTCACGATTTTGTTGCGCTATCCTATTGTCATCTTTTTTTATCGCCCTCTAGTTTATTCAGATTTGACTTCAAAACAGAAATAATTCCGTAAACATTGTAAGTCTTAGAAATATTATATTTAAAAATACTATTGAAAATCATTGCTTGCTACGAGCTTGGAAGTTGATGAGCTCATTGATATCAACAATTTATTCTTGTTTTGACAGTTGCCGTTCGCCCTCTGACATACACGGAAACGATGCAGGATGAAGATTGGACGGAGAAACCGTGTGCAGCGCCGATGGCTTATAGGAGGTAAGAGGCAGACGCTTTTATTTAAGAATTTTATGGGGATGTGTGCGTTGGTTCAGCCATTTGTTTAGTAAAATTAGCAACGTTGGGTAGGAAGCAAATTCAGCCAATCAGATCGCATGATTTGGGTCACGTGACCGAAACTGACCAATCAGAGAGCTGCAATGTTTATTTACAACCACAAATCAGTAAAAAATAGGCCTAAAAAATTCAAGCGCTCTGATTGGCCAATTTTGATCACGTGACCTTGAATTTCAAGAATACTGTAACCTGATTGGTTGATTTTGCTTCCCCCTATTTAAAAAAAAAAAAAAAAAAAAGGAAAAATAGGAAAATATTTTTCCCTCTTCTTCTCTCCCCTTCCCTTCCCTTCCCTCCCCTCCCCTTTCCTTTCCTTCCCTTCCCTCCCCTTCTTCCTTCATTTCCCCCCTTATCATGTATTCCCCCCCTTCGCCTGCCTTACTTTTATCCCCACTCACCTTTTTCGTAGTACGGGTTGTCTACCTATCCGTCTATCTATTTACCTATCTACCTAGTTCACTTACCAGATTTGAAGACTCCAACTTACCTCAGCGCGGATTCGAACCTGCGACCTCTCGCACTGCAGTCTAGTACACTACCAACTGTGCCAACTAGACAACTCTGAAAGTACTAATAAAAATTATTCTATTTGTTTTTTAAGGGCTTTTTTTTCTCCTCCTGCGCTTCGAATACAAGCTCGAAAACGTGGAAAAAGCTGCGTTTGGGAAAAAGGATTTACTTCAATTGTTACTTTTTCACGGTTTCGGTACACGGTAAAGCAACACAGAGTCAAATGGAAAATTGCTTTCTGAGGAGTTGTGTGCAGCCTCGTCACGATGGGGATGAACTTAGCCTCGCTATGAAGACGAGGCTTTGAGCCTCGTTACCTAAACGAGGCATTTTCTTAGGCAACGTACTGAAATAATAATGCTTCTAAGGACCTTTTCATAAACAAGTCTTATGTATTTTAACATCTTTTATTTCTCTGCCGAATGTCTCTCTAGATTTAAAGAGAGCTTTAGTTGGCATCAAGACTGATATTCAGTGCCGAAACTGAACGAGTTTATTAAGAGTCAGTATTGTGGACATTTCGACAAACACAAAATATGTATTATTATTCTTTTATTTGATCATGTAACAGTGTTTATCAACAGACAACGGGACTGAGTAAATTTTGTAGAAACTATTCTGTTTCCATCCTTGCATTGAATATTAAAAACAAAGTTACTTTGCGATAAAAACGGACGTCTGTTCTCATTCACTAGTGAAGTCGTTAGTTATGAGACAATGTAAAATTCATAGAAGCGAGTTGTTTGGTTCAGGAAACTCTTGCTTTGACGTGACGTTATGGCAGTCATCCTCCTGGAATGTTTGTGATCCTTTCCAAAACGGTAGGCTCCTATTAGACCCTCCTAGGTCACGCTTATTTTGTCACGCAATCGATAGAAACGGCTGTTTCTGTTCAACGAGCGCGTGCCTATACTGAAGTAGAAGGGACTGCTCACAGTCTGCCAAAACGGGCAACCTTTGAGAAAAAAGCAGAGCAAGCACTGTCATCAAGCTGCCAAACTTACTGAAGAAAGCAATGATAATAATAATAATAATAATAATAATAATAATGAATAGATTTATATAGCGCCATATCCACTAACTGCACTATGGCGCTTTACAATACTACCTTTAAAAAATAATTAAACAGAGATTACATGAATTTACGGAATAATCTCAAAAAAGCTTTTTTAAAAAGATAAGTCTTTAGACTTTTCTTGAAAGTAGCTAATGAAATACCAGGCTGTCTCATATGAATGGATAGAGCATTCCACAGCCGTGTTGCTTAGCAACGGGCGAAAGGACAACTGGAGATGATCAGAGTCCTACCGAACGACTTCCAAAGCACCGGTCACATGCTCAATCAATTGAATGGATTGACCTACAAGGAATCTTGGGAAGAGAACTCCTGCGGGCTCCACGATGTTTGCCTTTCAATTTAGGGTCAAAACCAATGGTTATGATTGAGCCCGTTGTACCATGAAAAACCAAGATGACTACATCTTGGCAACATGCAGCGCATACTCGTATGGGATATGATGTCATTTTTTCCGCCGTAATAAAGCGAGACCTCATAAGAGCAACAATGCCCCACCTTCAACAATCTTCCACTAAGAATGTACTGAAAGCTCATACTCATACCCCTCCCACCATGAATAAACAGCCTCCTCCTCCCCCCCCCCCCCCCTTCCCCTGGCCCTAACAAATTGATTTTTCTACTCTCACCTCTCACTGCATTTATCAGGTTCTCTGTTTCTGGTTGGATCAGTTTTTCTAAGGATTTCCCAAAATTGTAGCGAGAGCCTCGTTAACGCCAAGTACACCTAAGGCCTTAATCATAGCGAAACCTGGCAAAGCCCACTTAGGACACAACTATTAAGGGAAAGCCTTAAGCCCACCCGCCAGACCTCAATAAACATAAATCACCCCAGCGATTGAATTTTCTATTACTTCTGATGTCACATGACGTAATTACGCCATTATTCCTTAGTGACGGCCATGTTGGAGTTCATCCAGGTTTATCTACAAAAACTGCAAAAACAACTGTTAGTTAAGAAGGAGCGAGAACTATTTTAGCAGAAACAAAAGAAAATGGCCACAGGGTCGAAATATGTTACCAAAAGAAGATTATATAAGTTTCGAGAATACCAAATCGAAGGCTCTAGAATTAAAGGCTCTAGAGTGGTTTTCGTCATTCTTGTTAGGGCGTAGCCAACGTATTTTGTTCGATGGGGTTAAATCAGCTTCGACTTGCCCTTCGCTGTTCCAGAAGGTAGCTGTCTGGGTCCGCTTGTTTTAGTAGTTTACGCCTCAAAGCTGTTCGAGATAATACAAGTGCATCTACCTGACGCTCAATGCTTCGCTGACGACGCTCAATTCTACTTGTCTTTTAAGCCCATGTTCTGTGGCATTTTGTAATAACGACGTAATTGTAATAAGTTACGCATTTTGAAAATAACGATTGCGGCATTTTGTAATAATGTGCGCATTGTGTAAAAAAGTGTGCATCATTTTGTAATAAGAGCTGCGGCATTCTGTAATATTTGTAAGGGTACGCCAATTGTAATAATGTCTGACACAAATTGTAATGAGTTCTTTCAAATGATGTTTAATGTGGTAACCAGACATTATTACAATTTGCGCACACGTACAAATATTACAAAATGCTGCAGCCCTAATCAGAAAATACGTAGGTTGGATTTATTACAAAATGCTGCGCACATTATTACAAAATGCTGCAAGCGTTATTACAAATGCGTCGTTATTACAAAATGCCTCAGAAAAGCCAAACAGTCCGACGGATCAGGCAGAGGCGGTGTGCGCCATAGATAAATGCATTAGTGACTTAAGAAAATGGATGTACCAGGACAAACTAAAAATTAATGATGATAAGACCGAATTTCTTATTATCGGATCCAGATATCAACTGTTGAAAATTAATCCTTGTACAGTCCGTGTCTGAAGTGCGCAATCTTGACTCCTGGTTTGACTCTAACCTCTCCACAATGTTAGGCCATGAATAAGTTAATTTTTAGCAAGCGACAGATTAGTTCTGCATGCTTTAATCATAAGCAGAATTGGCTATTGCAATGGATTTCTTTACGGACTTCCAGATTGTGACATATCTAAACTGGAGAGAGTACAGAGCGCGGCAGCTACGTTCCTAACTTCCAGCTGCAAGTACGACGATATTACGCCCGTTTTGCAAGGATTACACTGGTTGCCAGTTAGGTATAGGATACATTTTAAAATTTTGCTTTTAACTGGGTATTGCACCACCTTATATTACAACCTCGTTCCCAAGGTCTCTTCGTGGAGACCCTGATAACGAGGTTGCCTATATTAGCGCTTTAATTAATGCAAGAAAGCACACATGCTATTCACTGCGCTCTGACTCAGTCTTTTGGAGACCGATCTTTTAGTGTAGCTGCACCTACACTGTGAAACGTGCTCCCTGCAAGTCTGCGTAACATTCATTCTATTCTAACTTTTAAGTCTTATATTAAAACATATCATTTTAAGCTAGCTTTTAGCTTTTAGCTTTTAGCCTTTAGGTCTTAAATTATTATTTTTTGTCAAATTTAGTTTACGTATATATTCAGTGTATTTTAATATTGTAATGCGCTTTTCATTATTGTATGTTAAAAAGCGCAATATAAATTAGTAAATTATTAAATTACTTATTATTATTATTATTATTATTATGGTGATGATGATGATGATGATGATTATTATTATTATCATTTTTTACTGTAGAAAGAAGTCTATAACGTACTGAAAATTTGTGTCAGACGAATACATATTTTTTAATTAATAACCTTTCAAATTGTGCTGGAGAATCTTAGTACCACACATTGACAATGTCCGACGGATACAAGTAAAAATTAACAAAAAGCAATCTGGTTTAAAAGATGCTCTCTTTCTTTGAATGACACTCGGATGGAAAAGGGTCTGGGATCAAAAGTGAACCCCCAAAACAGCATATAGTTTTCCTCCTTTTTACTAGGAAACGGACTGGTGTCTTGATCACAATATTCAAACATTTAAACAATCCGTATTGAGGAACTCGAAAATTATAGCTGAGTTTTAACCTTAAAGAGCTTATGCAAGGACGACAGCGTCGGCTAGAAGAACGCCACGAAACAATAGGTTTAATTCTTTACTTTCTCAAATCCCATAATGCATCTTGTTTACCCCCCAAAATTGTGCATGGGCATTGTTTTCGATTTCCCCTGGGACATCTTTATGTCCTAAGAGAAATCGAAAACAAGGATTGCGCAAAATTTTGGAGGGTATACAAGATGCATTATGGGATTTGAGAAAGTAGGCACAAAAGAACAGAGTTGAGATTCAGAGAGATAATTCGCATTTCCTTTGTTTTGTACAAAACAAAATGCTAATTATTCCCCTGAACCTTGACTCTGTTCTTTTGTTGCTGCACAATATAGACCATTTTACAGTTCTGTGCTCAGTTACCAGGCCTTTGAATAAAAGCGAGGCTGGAGTTGACCTCGTTTTGATACAAACCTCACTGCTTTTCTTATGTAAATAGAGGTCGTTAGTATTACAACAACAACATGATCTACATAAGAAAAGCAAGGAGGTTTGTATCAAAGCAAGGTCAACTCCAGCCTCGCTTTTATTCAAAGGCCTGGTAACTGAGCACAAAACTGTAAAATGGTCTATTCGAAGCTAGCCCATTTTATTCCTGGAATGTTAATGCGCACTTTTCACGCCGAGCCACTTAGAATAATCGCCAAATTATTACAATAACGTGAATATTAGCCGCCGTCGTCGTCCTTTCGAAAGCTCCTCATGTTCGCAACACAAGCCTCGATAACGTGTTCGTTGGCTATTGATCCTCAGGGAAATCAAGAACTAGCTACTCTATGCCAAAACTTTCTTTTGTGTTAATTCAACGGAAGCCACCTGGATTTTTCAGGAGTCTATCAGTTCGCGGATCACTTCTGCCTTTCGTCTAGAGCGAGCTTCAATTGAGTGTCGTAAAACCAAAACCAAAGTAATTACTTTGACCAATCAAAAATGAAGGAGACAATCCAGTAAACCAATCAAAACTTGAAGTAATTACACCTACCCGACACAAAGCGCGGGAAAGTGTGCACGCGCGAGCCACGATTAGTTTTGTTTTCACTTCTGATTGGTTGAAAAAGTGGGGCGAGATCTTTGAACCAATCACTGAGTGAAGTAATCATAAACCAAAGTAATTATCTAATTACTTTCGACACTCAATTGAAAACTGCTCTATAACCCAAACTTCTGCTGTGCTAGTCGACACCCAAGCTTTTTGGGTCAATCGTCTTCCGGGATTGATCAGTCTGTAAATTAACCTATTCATTTCAATACATTGTCAGGTAGACAAGTATTGAAAATGAAGATTATTGTCAGTTTAAGGATATGATAGTGGGATAGAGTGGTTTTCAATTGAGTGTCGAAAGTAATTAGATAATTACTTTGGTTTTGCATTACTTCACTCACTGATTGGTTCAAAGTTCTCGCGCCACTTTTTCAACCAACCAGAAGTGAAACCAAAACCAATTGTGGCTCGCGCGTGCACATTTTCCCGCGCTTTGTGTCGGCTACGTGTAATTACTTCAAGTTTTGATTGGTTTACTGGATTGTCTCCGTCCTTTTTGATTGGCCAAAGTAATTACTTTGGTTTTGGTTTTACGACACTCATTTGAAAACCGCTCTATAACAACACCACATTCTTTTGACAAAGAAAGAAATCTATGAAGGTAGTTTGGAGAATAAACTTTTAGATTATGGGAGTCAAACGGTAAGTCGCACAATCGAGAGAACTGCGTGTGGCTTGATTGACAAAGAAGGGGCTTCTAGCAATTTTTCACAAGACAAGTTTAATTTTTTTATGTGATTTTCTTGTTTTTTCAGCATGACCGCCATTTCCTAATTCAACCTCGTTCATGCCCATCGTGACGTCATACTGCTTTTGTTAGCCTTGATTTGAAGCAAACTTATGAGTTAACATGAAGAAATTTATTTTATTTATTTATTAACTTTCCCTTTTTTACCCTCCCAACTATGATACACAACAGAAGACAGACCACCAGACCACAACACCGGAAACCAAGTGCCCTACTCTTTGCGACAAGTGTGTGGGTTCTTTTACGCCACAGGATTATGACCGTTTGCAGATGTAATTACAAAGGCAGCACTTTCTCCTCAGTTATTTAAAGACCCTAAGTGTTGGTCCGGCCGGAGTTGAACTCACGACCTCCCGCGTGACAGCCCGGTGCTCAACCAACTGAGCCACCCGTGCGCGGTTCGCGTCCGATGTTGACACGAAGGTACTCGGAAAAAAATCCGAGGAGCTTTCGGACACAATTGCAATCAACCACGATTCAGGACATAGTCTGCCGACAAAAGATTTACTAATGGTCGCGCGTTTTGGCACGAACCACGGAATAGATGTCATAGCCCGTAAGGTCCGATATTGTGGAATGCTGTCGTGCGTAACATACAAGACTTTGCGGACAAGAGCTACAAGTGTCTGGCAAAGACAATTCGATCCTGTGACCTTTTCCAAGAATTGACAGTTAGGGAGACTTCTGTGTCGACTGCAAATTTTATAAATACAGATTTTAGCTACATTTAAGGAAATCTCCGTATTTTGAGTTATCGGTTAGATGTAAAGGACATTCACATCGCATTTTAATTTAATTAATTTAATATTTACTGTTTGATGTAAAGAGTTTCAGCCAGAATTTTTAACAATTATTTTTTTTTTATATTAACGATTTAATTGTGTATATAGCTTGTATAGTGTTCATTTTATATTTTGCCTATTTAGTTTTTATTTGCACGACCCCTCAAGCTGCAGGGCTTTAAAATTTTTATCGTGCTAAAATAAAGGCTCTGTCTGTCTGTCTGTCTGTCTGCTCCTTTGCGGCAGTCGAACTTACGAACTTAAAGCTAGAGAGACTGGGTTCGAGGTCGGAACAACCTCGCTTCCAGCCCAAGGCCAGGTGACTAGGCTGCGAAGTGAATTGGTCCATAACTAGTCAAAATAAAGGCCGTTCATAATACATTTGGTGGGCAACTGTCAAATTTACTCCTATATAAGAGTAAACGAGAAGATTCTAAATTAAGACAATTTAACTTACCCTTTAAAGCCGTGAAGCAATTTTCCAAAACAAGAAATCTAAGCGATGCATTTGCAGTAACTCCAGAGCAAATTGCCGCGGGCAACCGTTCCGGCGTTTGGCTTTGCAACGATCTTTGGAAAGGTCAGAAAACAATTCCTTGACGAGACTACATACCTTATTCCTAGGATATCTCGAGAATGCGAGCAATCAGTTTTGTTTTCATTCTCCTTCATCTGTGCTGGCGGTGAATGTGATTACAAAGGAAAAATTTAATATTCATGTTTACTTGATTTGCAATTCCAGTGATCTTATACAAAGTATTCGACAGCAAGAAAAGTGAACAAAGTGACAGTGTTTCCACGTGACGTCACGGCGGCATTGTTGGTGTTCCTAAAAAAAAGGAACGGCGGCCATGTTTTTTTTTTTCCAAGCTAATCCCTTAGGAATTGATCTCTATTATCATACAAACGTTTTCTTTTGTTTCCGCGGAAAAACAAAGTTACAGATAATGTGAATGAAAACACTCAAAAGGTTTAATGAACAAACACATTTGTTGGGCACGCTCTGCACATGCGTTCTACAATTCCCTTCGTTGACCTCTGCTTAAATGAAATGACCAAACAGTTGACGATATCTTTTTGTAAATTTATCTCTTGCGCTACTTTCTTGATCGTTTGCAAATGAACCTGGATCGTTTCGGCAGGCGCACAACTTTATTGTTTTTCCTAACCAGAACTTTGCGCAAAGGATGGGGGGGGGGGGGGGGGGGGGGGTAGAGGGGAGAGAGAGATGGGTTCTCAGTTGCACTCTCATTGCCTTGTTTGTCGAATCAATGGCGCACATGAGGACTGCGCCTTCGTTAGCGTTGCCCAAAAAACATGGCAAGAAAAACTGTTGAGACTTTTCCCCGATCATACTAGTTACACGTAACAAACGCAAAGGCATTAACTTGCAGTCAATCAGTGTCTTTTGTTCTCACAAACGGCACAAACGATAGCAAAAACCATTAACCTGCGTAGCAAGCGTTTCCGTGGGATAAAATGCGCAAAAAATGGGGCGAAACAAAAAAGTGGGGAGTGTCTTGCCCTACTTGTCACGCGGCCAATCCTTGCTATTCCCCACGGAAACGCTTGCTACGAGACTCAGATCTTACGCTGCGCAGTGCTACGCACGATCCGATCTTCTCTACCCCAGACATGCGTAAAAGACACGAGCTCTGGGACCTAGATGGCGTCGTTAGTAAAAACCAGGTTTTGAAACTTCTCTACGACACCACTCACACGAGTTTTTTTTATTCAAGAGGACACTGTCGACGTTACGTAAGCTTCCCATCAGGCTTTAGGAACCGTTTACCCAGGAAAAGTAAAATATGGCTTGATCCTGAAAAAATTAAGTTGGCAACATTTCTTACTGCCTTTTAACTATTTAATCTTGTGGAAGTTTCACACCCCACTTCAGTCTGTAGCTGCTCTTGTCTATCGCAGTATTTCAAAGCAAGGTGAATGTTTCGTCCTTGGACGCAATTGATACCAATTACGCATGTCTAATATGTAACAACCGCAAGAGCCCAAGACTTAGAGCGAAAGTGACACAGGCTGCTAATCTACAATCCGAGTCTAAAAACGGGAAAGATCTAATGGATATATTCACCACGAGTCCCATAGGTTAAACTCTCATTTTACAGATTTAGTCTAAGTGCCCATTTCCGTAATTAGGTCTAAACTTTCGTTTATCTTATTGCTATAGCAGTATTTAGTTCTAGAAACTAATTTAGAATGGTTATTTTTAGAGTTATGGTTGATGTGTATATCCATGAGATCCTTGCCCTAAAAACTTCGGGACACTTGTCAAATTTGGGCGAAAACTGGAGAATTTACTGTACATGCTGCTACAGTTATATAAGCAACGCGTGTTCATCTTTTGCTCGCTCCTTTACCCGCAGACAATGTTGCAACATTTGAGCGATCGATGAACTAATCTTCATTTCGGAGACCGTGAAAAATTAACATTGTAATGGGAGGAGGGGGAAAAGAAGGAATTGTCCCAACAGTTTTGACCAGGATTGTAGTCCTAGATGAAGCATTTTTTTCCTCATTTGCAAACGACAAACTTAACGGTGAAAATTGTTCCAAGTGTCGTCCAAATGGCAACAACCGTTTACGAAACGGAAATTTGTCGACATGTTGCACGAACGCTTACGAAAAGTTGCACGTGCGCCAACAAAATGTTGCAGGTGCGTCAGCATATTGCACGTACCGTGTATCATAATCTCATTTACGTGGATTTGGTTGTAATAAAAGAGGCACACTGGTAAAAAAATTGCAAAACAGAACCATTCAACGTGATTGCTTTCGCACTAATCTTTTATTTTTATTGTATAATCCACCATTTAAGATAATTTCATTATTTTTTTATAATTTCACCTTATTTCCCGCCCAGTTATCACATATATTATTTATTAATTCGTGTTTTTTACATTAAAGTTGTTATTGACTTACTGCAAAATCCCGTATAACTTTTGCCTATAAAGAAACTCAAAAGACCCAAAGTTACTAACATCCGTGAGATTATGAATTTCAAAAATACTTGCTGAAAAAATATTTTGGACAAAATAAATTAGAAATAAACCAACCTCTAGAAAGAATAACCCCTTAATATAATTACACTGAAGAAACAATACCGCTTAAGATTCCATTAAATTATTGGAAAATTAATTGAATGTGGCCGACACGGTGTGGGAGACTGGGATAAGATCAGAAAGCTATCAAGTTCACAAAATTACACGACATTTTTCCACCCTCGAAATTTTCATTTTTGAATTTTCAATGATCCTTTGTGGCCATTCAAAGCTTAAATACTTTGTTACATTCTAGTTACCTTTTTCAGAGATGTTTTTCAAACAAAAAGTTCCAACTTTAAGACTCCAAAAATCTAAAGGGAAATTTTTTCCTTTACCTGCAAGGATTCTGGTGCTACGAAATTGTCCTTATATTCCACCCAATATTATAGCCACTTTAGTAAACCATTGCATACAAGAAAATGGAACCTGTGCCCCACAGTTTTACCAATAAATACAAGACTGTGCCACATTAACCTCACCAATACAACAGGTTGACATACAAACATTTTGCATAAGATTATCAAAAATTCCAGTGTCACAGCATAGGAACAATTTTCATATTTGCTATTGTAGGCACTCAAGACTTGATAAATAAACAAAAGATATGAAATGCATAAAGAGGCATATGACTGGAAATATAATTTAGATATGCTTGTAATGCTACCGTTATTAAACTGATGTTTAATTTTGCTTTAAATTACGCAAAGCTTCTTTAAGTGTCATCCTCTTTGTTATTGGTCATTTACAACTAAACCTAGAACTGCTCTCAGACTAAAGCAATGTTCCTTGCTCAATAAACAGGTGGTTTTTCTACATTATCAACTTTTCTCTTTCCTGTCAGAGTTCTTTTCAAACATACAAGACATAAATTATTACCCTCTCTTGCCTCCTCGCTGACAAAATAAAAGTTTAAAAATCCATGTGGTAAACCTTTCAAGATGTAAAGTTCAACATCATTCTTCACAGAGCGTAGCCTCTTGGCAAATTCAATGGTGTCATCCAGCAAAGGATCTTGAGTACACGCCTTAAGATAATTAACAGAGAAAATGCATCAACCCATAGTCAAGTGGTCGCCTTAAAAGTTTATATGACATCTCAGCTCCCTGCAGCTGACCAAGATATTGCCCACATTGTATTTACCAAACTTAGAAAAGTCTTTTTGAAATAGAGGTTTTTTAAAAATGATGATAGGTAATCACATGGTTTCAAGTACAATTTGGAATAAATAAGTGGGAGTCTTTTTTTTCTAAGATGAACAAAACTGCAAGAGACTAGAGGGCGAGTGCAACTTGTAGTCTAAAAATTTACGAGTCCTTTCATTTATTGCGTATCGCATGAGAAAAATTAGCTGATTACTTGTTAAATAGTTAATAAGATTCATGAAAATTCATGTAATTAATCAGACGAAATGCATGGATATCATGCAATCACCCAAAAATTGATTGGCCATCTGAGACTGTCTTTGATCATTGACCAATCAGAAAGCTTGGTTTGTTATCTCTTTTTGCACTTAATTACCTTTCTGCAAGTGCTGTGTTACCTGGAAATGCATTTCTCTTAGCCAATCAGATCAGAATAGAGAAATTTTCCATGTATATTTACTACAGACTAGCAATTTCTAAAACAAAGTGAAGTGCTACGAGAATAGACAGTTACTCTAAAGATGGAAATGAAGTTTATTTAAAAAATCTAAATGATAACTATATTGTAGAAAGTACATGTACATGTTTGTAGGAATTAAACAAGTTACCAATCATCAAATTTATCATTGATCTCGAATACATTTTTTGAATATTTTTGAATTTCAAAGCATCATATCTCGTATATCACATTCAAACTGTGAGATATAAATTATTTATTTAAAGGGGTGTATGTATGCTGAATGTCTTTGAGTCCATTTTACATAGGCGAGTGGTTAAAAATAATATTGTTATCCCTTTCACAATTTCAAATGCTGTAAACCACAGAAACTGTTAAAGAACAGCAACTGGCTTAAGACGACTGCCCAGCCTGCTCTTTTGGCTGCCTATGGGCTGTTATTGACAGCTGCACATTTCACAGATAAAATCTAAGACTTAGACTAGCTTTGGAGTGTAACAATAAAATAAGCCTAGTGTTCCTTTACTTACCAATAAATCAACTGGTGGCAAGCTCTTGAGCATTTCATCAGAGGCAAGGAGTGGTGACATGTATGGGTTCTTGGTAATAGGCAAAACCACTTGGGACATAGAAGTGGTTTTACCACAGGGCAATTCATTGCATCCTCTTTCCTTGACATCATCCACAGGGGGCTCCAACGGAAATAAAAGGAGCTCCCCATCAGGGCTTCCTGGCTTCTCCACAACGTTCACCACATGACACTTCTCAACATCACTATGAAAATGCACTGCAAGGTGATCAGTTCCATTACCTCCGAAATGTTTACTTCCCTCAGGACTGGTACATCGGCCTGGTTCACTGTCTCCTGAATGTCTCGTAGAGTGAGGATGCAGTAAATTCTCTGAAGAACTGAAATCACTGTCATACCCCATTTCAGAAGCTATAGAATTGGGCCAACTTCCATCTTTAATATGCCTATTTTCTTCTTTGAGAAGGCAGTTTTTAACACGACCATCAAAATACACATCCTGGGACGGCATATGTTCGGGGCTGCGACTGCCAACAACTGCATCAGAATTCAGCATAGTCGCAGCGTGGCCAGTCAGTGAATGCGGTGAGCTTGGACAGCTGTGGAAACTGTCCGCACTAACTTGACGTTTGAAGTCCTTGGATCCCTCTCCTATTGGTGCACTCATTTGGCCTGGGAGAGATTTAGTTGCATTCTTTGTGATATTGTCAAAGGGTGACTTGCCTAGCCCAGAATATGCAGCAAGGCATCTGGCCATGACTCCGACCGGTAGCAAGGGATCCAGACAGGACAAGAGGCGTGATGGTGAGAACCTCCACTGGGGAATGTAGCACCCATAAGCTGCAAGGATAGAGTCTGGAACTCGAATGCCATACTCTGCTGCACGCATGGTCAGTGAAACAGACAAGTTACCACCTAGAGATAAAGAAATAAATTTGTTAGAGAATTACCCAAACAAAAACCACACTGGAAAATTAAGGAGGACATTGATGTTCTTGCCCAGTGAAGGGTTGGAGAGCATGTGTGCTAAACTCATTTATAAATCCTTTTAATTCCTTTTACATATATTTAATGTTGTCCCCAACAACCAAGATACAAGAAACAAAATAATTATGGTGAGCCAACTTGGCAGGGATATGCTCGCAAGGCTCGGATAGAAACCACCGACCAGAAGCACTGGACGAGGGGCCTCGGCACTTGCCGCTATGCCAGGGGGGTGCCTCATGCCTGCAGCACAAGGCAGTCATGACGGCTGGCATAATGTCCTGTTCCCAGCTGTTCAAACGATGAATAGTGCTATCTACCAGATACATGTAAATCACTATCCACTATCCACCACTATGAATTTTTGGTTTTGCTAGTGTTTATTCTGCTGGATAGTGATTTATCCAGTGGATAGCATTATCCACCTCTT
>NC_090895.1:27432673-27457673 GCF_036669925.1 Montipora capricornis | reverse complement strand
CGAGGGCTTTGTACGAAATTCATATATTGGAGTCGTAGGTAAGGAACCTCTGAGCAAAAAAATCATCAGAGTTGATAAATAACTCATGTAGTTTTGACAAAGCTTGAATAAATCCCAGGTTTGGGTGGACACAAATCCATGACCATGGTATTGCATGGATTTAAATCATCCATCATACCTTCAACTCTTATGCATAAAATGCATTAAACTCATTGGGAAGATTAGCTTGGGATAAGGTGCCTGAGAGAGTTATGTTGGACACGCATATCCAGACACAACAAGATGGTAGCCAATTGGTTACCCTACCACATTCCACCACCTGGCACCTGTCACACTGAGGAGGCAGTCAGTGAAATACTTGCCAACTCATACTTACCAAGGGGGGAGGAGGGTCGGAGAACAATTTACAAGTCACATCCAACAATCGAGCACACAAGAATAGATCCGCAACAATCTGCAACGTTGAGCATGTAGGCCCCTGCACCAATACAAGGGATGCCCCCTACAACCCTAATGTGTAACACTGCTGGCCAGCAATGCCTTGACTTTAACTTTGCCTAAATTTTACTTAGCCACATTAAATAGAAAAACAAACAGAATAGTTCCAAAATAACAATGTGGTAAATGTACCTGGATTCCATAACTTTCCGTCAAATTCCAGAAAGCTTGACAGAAATCTGCATCTGTGTTCCTGGTGACCTGTGCAATCTGTTTTGCTCGCATCTCTGGGTTTACTGTATATTTGCCACTACTTAGGATGGACACAGAAGCCTGTGACATGCTATTTGTTTTGTGTTTCTGATAGCCCTCTGCAAATGAGGCCATAGCTACACAGACCAGTTGAAGGAAGCCACCAATTCCATGGGAGTACTACATAAGAATTCAAAAATATCATCACCTTTTCGTCAAACTCCTTATGATAATAAAAATAAAATCCTCTTGTTTATGGGTGTTATTAATTAAGTTTGTGAGTCATAGGTTACTTTCAGACAGTTCACAAAAGTTCCCCATTTGCTGCATTCAATCATGACTGTTTCCATCTTTGTTTTCAATAGCAATAAGTGCAATCTGAGGAGTGCAACAAGTGTATAGAGAGTGGTGGAGGCATTTCCCTAAGGCTATAAAAGTTGCCAGTCGTGTATGACGGCCTAGATTATACAATACTGGGCCACTTATTTCCGGAATAATATTGTAACTGCTAACAACAAAAAAAAAGAATCCAAACTAATTTGCATGTGCTCGCCCTGTATAGTCCTGATTTTTTTGGTGTGCAGCCTGTCTGTGCAAGTATCTGCTCATTAAAAAATTATACCATCTAGATCGTTCTAAAGTACTCCTGAAAATTTGTTGCACCTTACCTGAAAACCGAAAGTTCTCCCGTAAAAACATTCTGTATCCAGCTGTTCAAATGCAAGTAATACACCAGAATCATAACACTCAGGGAATAAACAATCTAGTGCACTATCGTCACTAAGGACCCTTGCATATTGAAGACATTCAGATAGTCGTTGTAAAAGATTGGCATACGCCTCAACTTCCTTGCTATAGTGATGCCAGCGAAAATAAAATCTGTTACGATGGCTTTGACAATATGCAGCGAGATCTGTAACAGAACGTATGCCATGTTGCACAATTTCTATCAAGCTCCTGTATCCATTTCCCTTGACATCAACGCTGAAATCAGACACTGGTGCTGCTTTGGCGAAAAATGTGATACTCTCTTCCAAGCAAGGAATTGTTGCTGCCATCAGCTTGAAACCATCGTGGTATTTCTTATACACTGCCTTGGACGTATGTTGTTCAAAGTACTCTATGTTATTGGAGAGTATGCGCGATAGATGCTTGAGAAGTACCGGAAAATCACTGTATTCACCCAATTCACGACCAGTTGAAGAATCCGTGTCCAAAGCCATCTTGAAAAACGCAAATCTGTGAAAAGCGTTTGTTTAAATTGTGAAATAATCTTTTATATAATATCCCTACAGCTTTGTATTCGTCAAAGTTCCTCATGAAATTGAATTCCTTCGGCCAGCCCGCCACTACTGGAGGATTTTTGTCCTGGAAGCTTGTTAAAACTAACGAAAGGTGGAGAAACACTTGAAGGCATAATTATCTTCTTGTAACTAAAGACGCCGAAATGAGAGATAATTACTCCGCAAAGTCATTCATTGATATCCGATATCTTCTCTTTATAGTAGGAGAAATCCGGATTGTTTCAACGATAATCCGTCAAGAACCAGTCTTTCGCAATATTATTTTCGCTCCTTCCAAAGCAGCACGCGCAGAGCAAAACAAATCATCATTCATTATCCCGTTTAGCCTCGTTCGTATGAGGTAGCTCGTTACTATAATTAGACGGTGGAAAGGGACGGGACATGGACACTTCGAGGGACACTTCGACAGGAAATGGCACATTCCAGTTCCTGAGTGTGTTTAAATGTTATTATGACATTTATTTTTAAAAATTGGGCCAAACTTATTCCCAGAAATAAAAATGATTAAGTGAGGTATTTGTAATGTCCAATCCAGAGTAAGAGGCTTTCAAGACAGAAACAGCTATAAACTTCCACTATGATTCGACCAGAAGTTGCACGTCTGCGGGAAAGAATACAAGAATGACATCATTTGAGTTAGCTCCTTCAGAGACAATTATATCAATCAATTTTTGTCCATTTTTGATGACTAGTCACTTTCAGCTCTCCTTGTGATTGCCGGTCCAGAGCGTGTTGTGACTTGCCCGCTCATTTGCAAATTCCTCGTGAGCCCCTAGAGATGATGAACTGCAAGAATAACATCGGGCGCTTTCCATTCGATCACAGCCGGGTTAGGAATCGAATAGAACGGAAATATTCCGGAAGAAATTTCGGAAATTTCCGGATTCCGGAACAACCGGAAATTCGCGTCCCATTGGTTCATTCCTGGTCGGACGCAATTGTTATTTTCATTTTGAGAAAATACTCATTGATGCGATTGGTTTGGAGCGGCCAATCGGAAAATGCTGTTCCATTTGCCACACGAAATTATCGAAAGTTGTCAGTGAATCTTCTGGTTGAAGGGAAAGTGCCCATGATTTGAGTCATCTCCTGCTGAACCGTAGTGTCCCTCGCATTTGTCATCTTCTTCATCTTCACTGTTTTCACCACTGCAGTCATTTTGGCTTGATTCATTGTTGCACCTCACTTCATTTTGACCAATTCTGTGAGGATTTATCTGCTGTCAAAAATAGGCGAGTTCATACTGGAGTCCAATGGACCAACTTCGATACATGTACATTAAAATTCAAATCTAAACAATTGGTCTATTGCAAGTAGGCCATAAGTGTGACGAGAAACTCACAGTCAACGTCAGCTTACTTACTTGACGTCTTATCGCCTTATCGTGTTTTGATCTCCTCGAGTACGCATTCGAGGGGGATAAAACTTGACTTGAGATCGTACTTCGGATTCTCTAAAGATACCTCGTTTTTAAGGTTACAAAATAAGGTACTTCATAGCGCTGCGTAACTGGCGGCTCGCGAGGGATCTCGAGGGGCGAAGCCACGAGAAGGCTGAGGCCTTTTTTTGTTTTCCTTATTTTCTCTGCTACCGCAAGTCCTGGGACACAGTGTCTTAAATTAACGTTAATAGCAAATTCAAAGCCATTTATGAATTAACGATAATCGTTAATTTGGAGAAGAGATCCTGTTGAATGCAGAGATCCGTAAAATAACTGAGACAACACAAACGGTTTGGAAACAATGTACAATGCATGTATGGAAATTGTTTACCAAGGAAGATGAACCGAAGAGATGAAATTTTTTTCGGAATCGTGCCACGAGGATACGCGGAAAAATTCCGAGTGCTCCTTTGCAGGAGTCGAACGTCGAGTCGAACACACGACCTTTTCCGATTACCAGTTCGGATCCTCTACATTCTCGTCACCAGGGCTTCGGATCTTGCGTTTGCGCTGAACGTTGGGTCATGCGCGAAAACTGGGGACAAGGATGCTCTCCTTTATTGTAACACTCGAGAAAGCTCGTTGTTTAACCTTTATCGTGGAAACAGACTTCAATTTTTTTCGTTCGGGACCAAGAATAATTTCTAATGAGCCACTGATCCAAACCAAGAAGGCGTGGAATGATCCATTTGGGGCTCCTCTGTTCAGTTACAGAAATTTGAAACAAAAAACTGAGGTTGTCTTCTAAAGCTGCGGCTGCGCATGATCTGGAACAGGTCACTTGTTAACGGAAAGAATCGCAGGCTCATTCTCATCACCGGAGCCTCGGAACGACCCGAGGTTCTGGGAAACTCTGTGTAGGAGAACATGTGCCCTAGGGGCCTTATAGCCAAAACTTGTCTATTTGAGCTTTATGGCGCCTGCTCACCCATCCTGCTAACACGAATGCACCAATCAGAGACGCTTTTCATTGTTCTTCACGAAAACTAACGAGAAGACACTTTGTTTCAGGGTTCCCCACAATCTCGACCCTAGAGCTCTTCTCTTGACTGAGGGAGAGAAGAGCTCTGGGGAACCCTGAAACAAAGTATCTTCTCATTGGTTTTCGTGAAGAACAATCAAAAGCGTCTCTAATTGGTGCATTCATGATCACACGAGGAGTGAGCAGGCGCCGTAAGGTTCAATTAGCCAATTTTTGGCTATAAGAACGCCACGGCGCATGTTCTCCGACATTGAATTTCCTAGAGCCTTGGGTCGATCCGAGGCTCTGGTGACGAAAATGGGTTCCCCAGAGCTCTCCCCTCCCTCAGTCATGCGCAAAAGAGAGGACCTCCGGGATCGAGATTGGGATCTACTACTGAGCTGCAGGAGACTCATGGAAACCGTAACCAGGTTCACGAGACAATTGAGCCGCTACAGCGCATTCTCGCTGTTGAAATGAAAATAAAATATATCATCTCTTCACTTCAACGAAGAAGATGAAGCAGCAGTGCTGTTTAGAAGAGAGGCACCATTTATCGCTCACCTTCTGCAAGCGAACTACTTTAGCAATACCGGGGCAGGTTAACTACCAACCTTAAGCAATATGTGAGAAACAGAATGTGATGCATCCTATATTCTGGATATTATTTCACAAATTCAAACACGAACGAAGAGTAAGAGGACGAACAGTAACATAAAGAGGAGAACAACAATAAACAACGAAAAAGGGCAAGAGAAGGTCGGAAAAAAAAAAAGACGAAGAGGATGTCTGAAAATCCTCCTCAATAAATGTTCCAATGGCTTTTCCCAAAGAAATTGGGAAGGGCATTGTCATGGTAACTTGGGTATCTAAGAGTTTTGAGTGGGATTCATAGTCATGCCACTTCCAGTTTATAAGAGAAAAGGCCAAAGAACGAGGACAGTGTATTAAAGATGCATCAACCGTATTCAGTTTCTATTCAAGACCCAAATCAATTGTCTGTCTCTGAACTATTTTACGATTTAGAAACTGTTACTGCCGGAGTTATTATATTTAAAGAAAATGCTAAGAACGAATCATAAAACTGTTACCATTAAAGCGCTGTTATTATACTTAACAACTTTTCCGATATAGAGGCTGTTATCAACAACTTTTCTTTCTTCCTTGGGAACTGTTTGAGCTAACAGAGGTTTATTTGTCGTGAATAAAAAGAGAGAGCTTTTCATCCGTTTGTAAACATTCCGTGTCAATCTATATAAATCACCTGACCCCACACCCCTTTACTTCATTTTTGGGCACCTTCAGCTTTCCCCCCTCCTTTCAAGCTACTTTTTGGGCATGGCCCCCCTAAATCCCACCATACCCTATCCCATAAAAATTCGAATTCGCTCTGTCGTTGGCTTAACGTTCGAAACGTCTGCTCTTGTATCTCTTTACGGTGGTTAATTTGCTTTTATGAACTCAGTTTAAAACCACCAAATTTTCGGAATTAGGGTAGTGTTAGTATTCTTGGTTTGCATCCACGTGATGAGACGGCCACGTTGGTGCACAAAACAATAGAAAATGGCCCCACAAGTTTTGCATAATAATAGAGTCAAATTCCCAAAAGACATTTTACTGCATTGTTCTGTACACCAACATGGCCGCCGTGACGTCAGATGAAAACTATCAATTCGGATACATACTCATACACATACATCAGTATAGGAGCCCATAACCAAGGAGGCTACAACTCCAATACGAGGTTTTTGTGACCGCATTTTCACAAATCAATCTATTTTTTGACCAGTGACCATTCTCAATTCCATGGAAGAACCTGGAAAGGTCTGGTTTCGCGGGAAAATCAATCTAAAATAACTCGGTCTGTAAAAACGCCGTCCTACCATAGTTAATGCAAGGAGATGGTTTATGAAACTTGACAAATTCCTTTGTCTCACGTTTTTGTCCGTGTTTTTGGCACTGACCGTGCAAAAACCACACGTTTTTTGCGAGAAGATAACCAATCAAAACCTTCGATTAAATTATGCGCAACTAATTTACGAACCCGTGCGAAGCGAAAACAAAAGATTGTGTACTGTTACGGTAACGTTGTCCTCGCTTTCGAAGATTTTAAGTTTTCATAACCAGTCCCTCGATTAACTATGGTCCTACAAATACAATGGAGCTGTAAGCTCCCAGTCATGAGCTCCTGATTAGTAGTAATATCATTTTAAACCGTTTAAACAGGCCTTAATTATGGTGACGCGAGGTGACTAAGGGCGCGCAGGGGTTGACGATACCCGGTCCGGGAAAATCCGTTCGGAACCACTCGAGCAGATGGACAATTTTCTTATTCCATTGTTTTGTCTGTTGCCGGCATAACACGACTGTCGGGAGTGAACATGATTCAAACGAATTATATAATCGGGATGAACTTTCAAGTAATAGGCTCGGAAAAGCCTCGCTTTGACATTTTCTTAGACAGACTACAACAATTAAATGGGAAGTTAATTCCCTACTCTTTGCGAAAAGCGTGTGGAATCTCTTACGTCCCACAGAGTTTATGAAAACTGAAGGGCTTGAGACGGGGATTTCATTTTGTTGTCCTTTTCGAAGATGACTTTTGCAGACTGATGAGATCATAAAAAAAGGAGAACAATTCCTTCTCGGTCTTTTTAAGATCCTGAGCTTTAACAAGCAACCCGGGCCAGTTTGACAATGAAGACACAGTTTGCGATGCTAATCCGGTTTTGGGACGATTATGAATGTAGATTAAAAGCCCAAGGAGTATGGAGTCAGGCCGGGGTTGGAACCCGCTACCTCCCCCACGGTAGTTCGATGCTTTACCTACTGAGCCACCCGGCCGGCGGTCTCTCCGCTAGTCAGAGGCGCGGGTCTATTTCTAAAATGAGGTCACAGCCTGGTGTTGCCATGAGAAAAAAGCAGTTTGTGGTGTCATGTTATTTAGCCCCATTTAGCTCTATCAGGAAACAAATAGAAAGGCCGTAAACTGATTTTTACGCAAAAACGGCAAGAATGGAGAGATTTATCTCAACCGTAGAAAACTTTGAGTTGAGGTATACTTTAAATGATACGGAAAAAACGACAGTGTAACCACAGTATGACACTTGTGGTCCAGCTTCATACAAAAACCTAATACAAATTAATTGAGATTTGTTTCCCTTCAGACACCCGTCGTGCATTCAACTAGCTTAGTTTGACGAAGGGCTAACGCTCGAAACGTCAGCTTTTAGAATCCCTGTACGGTGGTCAATTTGCATCATCAACTCCGTTGATAAAACCAAATTTTTGTGTACTACTTCCCCACCGACGCAGCACCACAGTTTCTTTAGAAACTACCCCCTTTAGCTTGGCACATGTACAAGTTCACCTAATTTTGTACCGTTACAAACATGTTTAAGAATGTCCAAGACTGTTTAATGATTCTTATCTTTGATTTTCTATTTTACAAAGTGACAGATTCACATTGGTATTAATGCCAGAAAATGAACAGGTTCCCACAATACTTCTTGCAGAGTCACACGAGCGCTTAGGAAAGAAATCGTGTACACGGAAGTGAAAAGATGTCTTCAAAAAATCTTTCCAGTACATAATACACTTTATTCTCGTAATTGCATCAAACGTCAGCGATCGACTTCCCCGAACACAACATCGAGGGTACCTAGTGAAAAAGAACACATTTACTCAAACAACATTTGAAACGCAGTGAATCACGTAGGAATCAGCGATAAGGCCCTCCTCGTTATTTGTTACAAAGGGAAATATTTTTCCATTTTCCCTGGGAGCCAATCTGCGTGGTTCTTTACGCGACACAAGCTCGCACCTGATTTTCGTCCACTCTTCTCGTGGTGCCGCGAGGTCCCCTTACTAAGGCAGTTCGAAAGGTTTTTAAGCTGAGCGAGCGGGCGTGCGCCACACAAACAATACTTAAGTTGCTCGCCTCAGCAAATGAATCAAAATGGATGAACGATACTAAAAAATGTGACCTAAAATCGAGAAAACCAAAACTAATTAACAATTAGACCCGTAGCCCGCAATACGCAATTCGGCGTAGCCAATCAAAATACAGGATTTGCATTAGTCCACTAGTTGGGTGATACTAATTGTTGTTAGATGTGGTAAAAATATCTCGAAACTTGGCTCGGTGACCCACATAATTAAAAAAAGAAGCGAGAATAGTTTTTTTGCACTTATAAAGAAAATCTCAAAAAAATTATGTGATGGAATTTCCTTTTATCTTCCATCCGCGTTTTCATAAATAATAAATTCTACTTTTGTAGAGTGTTTTCTCGTGACGTCACGGCCGCCATGTTGCTGTCCCTAACAAATAGAACGGCGGCCATGTTGTTGTCCCCAACTAATCATCCGGGAATTGAGCTCTATTATCATGCAAGCGTTTTCTTTTGTTTCGGTGGAAAACAAGATTACTGGTCACGTGAGTGAAAACACCCTATTGTGAGGAAGTACTGGGATCCTGATCTAGAAACGAAAAAAATACTTGGTCACCTAAACAGTTTTCAAGATATTTTCCAAAAACGGAATTTTGGATAGTCTCTTAGCAGTGCTGAACCGTTGCCAGGGCAAACGTTGGGGACTTGCGAATACCCTTAAAACGCTTGTCAATGGTGCTAGACAAATGTCAAGACGTTTCTCTACCGAAAGGATCGACAGTGTTTTACTCCTATCCCATTGAAAACCCAATACTACTTCTGACAAACCCTTTCGAGCCTCCACGCACCATGCAGACTCACTAGGATGCCACACTATGGAGATGAAAACGGGAGTAAGGTTGCATGGCGGTCACAAGAAATGCAGAAACGTGTGAGAATCAAAACACCGCGCACGCCAAGCGCGTAACAAATGATGGGGTCGCGCGGGACATTAACCCTCCTTACCCCCTCCCACAGACCACTTGACTTGAATGTTCGTTGGCTTTCACTACAAGATTTACGTTATTCAGTTAAGCCTAAGTCATATTTACAGGCTGAAACGTGGTTACCTTCTCAAAACTTACGACATTCAAAACGAAAATACGACTGAGCGGAACTTACCAATAATTGCAACAACATCTGCCAACATGTGGCCTTGAGATATCAGGTCCAGTGCAGCCTGTACAAAGAAGAACAAAAAGGTTCACCACTGTCTCTTTATGACAAAGTGAAACTGGTTTATTGACCGAATGCAAACCTGGGCGCCAAAAATTTTTTGCCCAACTAGCCTCGTTTTACAACCCCCCAAATTCTTTCAATTTTACACGTGTTAACGATACTAGTTAGGCTAATTAACACAAAGACAAAAGAATAATTTGTTGGCGGCCATTTTTGCATTGGGTCATTTTGGGGTGTAAGACCAAGCGACTGCACACGCGAGAGAAAACTCTTGCGTGCGAGATATCGCGCACGTCCCTTACATCCTTGGTCAGACTTTAACTTCTTTGAATAGGAGTTCATGTGATCACAACGATAATTGACAACTCACCAAATGCGCAAACCCGGGAGCTTTTATCTTGCATCGATAAGGACGGTTGGTGCCATCCGACACAATGTACACACCAAACTCTCCCTTAAAAGAATAAATTGACAGTAATAAGTAAATTTTGAACCTCTGAAATTGGGTTTCTACTGAGCGTTCTGAAAGGCTCATTAAATCTCGTTTATTCACGGCATACAGAGCGTTTTCACTCACGTGACCAGCAGCCATATTGGATTACTGAAACAAAAGAAATTATTTGCATAAAAATAGAGTTCAATTCCCGGAGGATTAGTTTGGTACACCATGATGGCCGCCATCCCTTTCTTTAGGAATATCAACGGGAGGTCGTGACGTCATGTGAAAACGCTCTATAACGTATGATCACACCAAGTGTTGCCAAGCTGAAAAAGTTGGCAGAAGTCAACTTTCCATGCATCCAAACGCTCAAAATTAATTAACCTATCTTGAATCAATTTAACAAATTGATGTCAGTTTTCTATGCGTCTGTTCTGTTATTGATCATGCATTGCGTCATAACGTTGTCAAAGTAGCTGTGGATCCACAAGGCGATAGCCGAATGGATCTGCAGACTACTTTGACAATGTTATGACGAAATTCATTGTCAATAACAGCACAGACGCATGAAAAACTGACATCAATTTGTTTTTTTACAATAACAAAAAGGTAGAGGGGTCAAAATGAAGTCAAAACACGAGAAGAAAGCGAGACAAAAATGCGTGAAACTTCCATCTGGCGCGAGGAATATCGCGTCATTATCGCATAAATTATAAATTTGTGTCAATAAAAATTAGCCAATGAGCGCGCGAGAATTTTTGCAGTCATTGTAAAATATTCCATTCACGCCTGTTGGATATGAGATGGCAAATAGCCAACGCTCATGGAATAATTCTTACCTATCCATTGCACTTTTTTTTTGTCTTAGCTTGTTGCACTGATCGCTCTGTTCTATGGAAGTGTTGAATGCAACTAGATTCTGCAGGATGCAGAGACAATGACAGTGCCTAGTGATGTCTGATCTGGGGAAGTTTACTTTTCAATGGCGAAAAGCGAATTTGGGAATGTTTATGCGCTAAACAAGTTTCATAAATGCCATATAAACACCATCACTATCATCACCACAATCATCATAACCATCATAGTCGCCGTCATATCGTTGCGGAGCTTAAAAGACGACGACGACGGCCACGAGAACGCCATGACGCAATAACCTTTTGTTATCCAGCTGAATTTTTTCCTTCAACAGCGCACGCTCTAATTGGTCACTTTGAGGTCACATGACATTTAACAATAATACTGTTTCCCGCCAAAACACTCTGAGCGGGCAACCGTGCAAAATCTATGACGTCAGAGGGTAACAGTGCACTGTTACCCGCGCTGCGAATGCCTTGTCGCGCAATCACACGTCCTTTCGCTGAAGAAATTGCATGACAAACCAAAAGGACATCCACATCCGACTGTCTCCTCCCAATGCACCCAGTTCATTGCCCTCTACATCTTACCTTTGGAGCTTCAATTGCTGTGTATGTGTCACCTGGTGGAACTTGGTATCCTTCCGTGTACAGCTTGAAGTGATGAATAAGAGCTTCCATAGACTCCTACAACAGAATGTTAAGTTAATGACCACAACTGCAAAATGGCAGCAAGATAATCTCCGCAAAGGAAGGGACTTACCTTCATTTCAGCTCTCTTAGGTGGCGAGATTTTTGCATCATCTACTTTGACTTCGCCTGGCGGCATCTTGTTCAGACACTGTTGTGGAATCAAATGTGGTAAGAGTTAAGTTTCAACACTTCTTTCACTTGATATGCTTTTGTCCACTACTTTTGTCGCTTATTGTACACTCACTTGGACGTCCGCACTTAACTTAATTATAGGGAGTTTAAGAAACCACGACGGCTACAGCGACGAAAACGTCTGAGTTTTCCATCTTGTTTATGTTGTACAATATGGGCGAAGTATCCTATAACCGGATTGGTACGTACGGATTTGAAGTAAAGAGAGAGAACGAATTTGTCAACGTTGTCGTCAAAACCTTAAAATTGATCATTTTTGAAGTTGTTGTTTTGACTAGCACGGGAGAAAAATGTACAAAAATGCGTGCCGCACGTACAGCACGATCACTTTTTCCTCTTTTAACCAATACTATTACTGCCTTTTGGCAGAGTTCCTTTGTGTGGTTTGAAATTACAACAGTGGGTACCCCATACTTCTCGATGCTGTGACACGGAAATACGCAGAAAAAAATCCGAGTGCTCCTAACACGAGTCGTATCTTTCGATTTCAAGTCCAGATTCTCTAACTGAAGCAGAATAGCTGGAGCTGAGGTCATTAAACTAGGTTTATGATGTGAGGAACCCTGAAATGTCAAATGCTTACATAACTGAAAAAGAGCAATGATCCTCGTACTTATCTGAACAATTTAAGCAATTGTCTTTTATAGACACCTGAACAATTCAGGTTGCTACAACGGGATTCTGCTCTACAAACTGAGCTATGAAGTCACGCAGTTGGGAGCAGGTCAAGGTGTAGCCTGCGAACAAGCTCTCTATTGGGGTCTCCCGCGAGATTTTCGGGCGCGAGCGGTGGATCGAGTGTGGCGAGCGAAGCAAACCGCGAGAGGACTGGGTGGGATGCTCCCGCCCCAATCCTCTCGCTTGCCGCACGCGATCCACCGCTCGCGCCCAATGGAGAGCTTGCTCGAAGGCTAGTCAAGTTGTTGGGTTCATATGTTCCCGAGAGGGAACAAGTATGATACATTTCTTTCTCTTTCAATAATATTGAGTGATGGTAAATGTCAAGCTCAGTAAATAAATGAAATGATGAACGTTTCTCATATATAAACAACCTGTTCGATGATGTTCAAACTTTGACGCATTTCCTCCACTCTGATCAAATATCTGAAAGTGAAACTCGATCATCAATGAAAAGAAAAGTAATGGATAACTACAGTTCGTAGAGTCTTACGGGGCGTTCGATTGACGCTGATAAGAATACGTGGAATGATGATTTTAAACGGTATGTGTGGCGTTTTGAAGCAACAAGAACAATAAAGATATGTTTAAAATAGCATTTTAGCAGGTGTTTGACAATTTTAATGCGAATCTCCATAAAAACGAAGGATTTCTAACTTCTATTCCATGTATTCCTATTCCGGAATACGGTCAGTCGAACGCACCCTTAGACGATGCAGACTTCTGCACAGACACAGGTAATACAGGGGGTCAAAGTGTGCTGCCAAGCTTTCTTTTTTGCGAGTGTCAAAAACCAGCAGCACCAAGCAGGTAGGAGCGTGCGTGGCAGGCGTTCGGACGGGAAGGAAAAGGAGAGCCGGCGGGAGAACGAGGAGGGCGCGCGAGGGGGAAGGCTCCTCGTGCGCCCTCCTCGTTCTCCCGCCGATTCCCCATTTCCCTTCCCGTCCGAACGCCTGCCACATAGGCTAGGTAGGTAGAGAAATGCACCGAATCAACACTGATTATGAAAAACGAAACGACAGCCCGCGAACAACCACCTCTCACTTGCTTTGTCCAACGAACGTAGTGCGACAAAATACAATCTCGACCCCAGAGCTCTTCTGTTGACTGAGGGAGAGAAGAGCCCTGGGGAACCCTGAAACAAAGTGTCTTCCCATTGGTTTTTGAGGAGAACAATGAACAGTGTCTCTAATTGGTGCATTCGTGTTAGCACGAAGAGTGAGCAGGCGCCGTAATGCTCAAATAGCCAATTTTTGGCTATAAGAACCCTACGGCGCATGTTCTCCTACATAGAGTTTCCCCCAGAGCCTTGGGTTGATCCGTGGCTCTGGTGACGAGAATGGACAAAATAAAGGAGCAAGAGAAATCGCTGCGTGTAGTATGTAACAAAGCGTCCTCTTTTCCCTCTCCTCAAATTGACCTCTTTAGCTTGTACATTTTGTTTTCCAATTTCAGACCACGTGATGTTACTCTAGGAAAAAGTTTCTTTCAAATGTTGTCTTATACACGTGTATATGTACGCATAACTTAAGAAAAAACAAAAGGCAAATTCCCTTGAGAACATCACGTGGTCTGATATGGGAAAACAAAACGTACAAGCTGAAGAAGTCAATTTAGGGTGCGTTCGATTGACCGTATTCGGGAATAGGAATACGTGGAATAACAGTTAGAAATCCTTCGTTATGAAGGAAATTCACACCAAAATTGTCAAACACCTGCTAAAATGCTATTTCAAACATATCATTCTAATCCTTGTTGCTTCAAAACGCCAAACATGCCGTTTTAAATCATCACTCCTCGTATTCTTATTCCAGAATAGGATCAATCGAACTTAGTACCATGGGCTCAGAAATTCTAGGTTGCGAAGCAAGCTCTAAAAGGGAAGGGAAAGAGGAAGGCCGAGCAAGTGCTGGAATGGGAGGAATCTGGGGAGAGCTCCCTTCTCCTCCTCTCTCCAGTTCCCTTCTATTTCGGCATTTGCTCTGCCTCCTCCCTCTTTCCCTCCCCTTTTTGCGCTTGCTCTGCCGGCTAAGAAATTCGTGCAGTGTCACCCTAGTTGTACTTTTTAAAGAAAACATAAACAGTTACCATAACCTTCAACTGAAAATATCCCAACGGCTTACTCCAGCCAAATTTTTGGAAAAATAAGAAGGTGGCTTTTACACTAGCCGGGCACTTAATGTTTATCAAAATAAAGCATGCAGCTCATTTATTGAATTACGCAGAACTCGCCCGCGCGTCATCTTGCAATAGGGAGCTCAAGCACAAGACCTTTCCGAGCCCACGGATGGAAACCGGAAGTGTTCATATCACACACCAGGACAGTAGTCTCCCCTGGATTTTTAAGGACGGTGCCTACTATTGTTATTGCGCATACGTTCTACGCAACTCCAGATACTCGGATTTCCTATCGGTGATGCTTTCTAATGCAGGGATATTTTTTTGCGGTTTAAAACTATACAGAGAAAGTAGATCTTTGTAAGTACTCTTGGTATCTATGGGGGTAACCATGCATTCTTTAGAGATAATTAAGCTTCAATTTTAGAATGAACGCCATACATTGCTTTATATTTTAGAGCTTACTACAAATATTGTTCATGAATTGTCTTTGAAAAATGCGTGGTTACCCCCAATTTTCTTGTTGGATTTCAATAACACTTGTTAAGGTCTACCTTTCCTGCATAATCATAAATCGGGGCAAACATAATGTACCTTTGAATTAGTAGGAACCATCCTTAAACTAATCGTTTCTGATAGTGAAAAGATACCTAGCAATATAAATATAGTGATGGCAAGATAAGTTAAAAAGAAAAACAGCTCACTTCGGGTTAACGTTCATGGCTCAAAAATGTCTCGTGTTTAAGCTATGATGCTTAAGAGACCTTTTTGCAGATAGATACGGCGGCCATTTTGATTTCTATTGTTTTAAATAGCTATAATGGGATGCCCAGGGGGCAAATACATATTAATTTGCTCCCTGAGCATCCCATAATGTCTTTCGAAACAATAGAACTCAAAATGGCCGCCATATCTGCAAATAGGTCTATTAACCCTTTAATCCTCAAGACTTGCCCAAAAAAAGGGCAAAAATAGTTTATCCTGCAAGTGTAGCTCCAATGAGGTATCATGATTCAAAAAGCTGTACCTGTCATAACAGTCGCCATTTTTGCCAATGGGAACATCAAACTCAACCTGATCATAAGCATCATATGGCTGTGCTTTACGAAGATCCCACTTGATGCCTGAACCACGCAACATAACTCCACTGCCAAAAAAGACACTCAGCATCAATAACTTAACATGTAGCAGCAGTACTGGCTCGTTGATGAAAAACAAGCAGAAACAGAATGGTACTACACTGAGCAAAAAACTAGCTATTATCATATTCTGTTGGGATTATGGAGGAAAAATAACAGTCTGCTCTTTTTCCGACAAAACCTAAAAAATACAACTCCAAAAAAAAAATGAAGAGCTATTTTTTTTAACAAGAAAAGAAATTCTCTTTCACAAGAAGGTCAACTGAACATTCCCTTTTTGAAGAGTTCTATAGATGCTTTTCAATCACGTGATGAGACGGCCATGTTTGTGTACAAAACAATAGCAAATTACAGCTCATGTTTTGCATGATAATAGAGTCAAATTCCCCAAAAACTTTTTTCTCCATTGTTCTGAACACCAACATGGCTGCTGTGACGTCAGGTGAAAACCATCTATTGGATTGTAAAGCCAAATCACCCTCATTCCCAAGGTCCGTGGTCACTGCTTCAGGACAGGGAAAAAGGCAGACCCTGAGAACAAAACTCTTTATGCCCCAAACTGTACAAATATTATCATTTTCCTTCCATTTTTTGGTCGTTTAAAGCCCCTGAAATGCACATTTACAGTGCGGCGGCAAAATCATGACAACTATGATTGGCGTTTACTTGGCTTTACAAGGTTCTCTAAGAGTCGCCCTTTTACGGGGCTACAACTCAAAAAGTTTTTGTCTGAATCCACTCAGATTTTCAGGACAGTTTGAACACAGGTAGACGTACAAAACAATGTTGGCGTTTTTTAATTTTTTGCTGAGTTTTGATTTTGTACTATACTTTGTCTAAATTCCTGGTCAAAAACACTATTTTGCACTTTGAAGGAAGATAACAAATGCAAACCACAATATATCAAAAATCTAGCTGAAAATTTATCTAAAAATCGATTGCTTCAAAAAAATTTAAAAAAATTAAATCCCTTGTAGCTTAAACCTCTAGGATAGGACCACCCGTGTTTGCTTTGAGAACCGGCCTCATAAAAAAAGCAACATTCACACAAAAGAATACTTTTTGGATTCAAAACCACATTCAAGGAGCATTAAAATGGTTATTTCATTGTCATAGCACAAATACTGACTAGTTAAGTACGTTATAAAAAAATTGACACCTCGAACCTATGACAAGAGCTTAAGGCAGACTTTTTGTAAAACAGACCACAGAAACGTTAACCACTAAGATGCACTACAAATGAAGGATGCCCTACACCCTCTTGATTCATTCAATTTGTCCCACTTGTCCAAGCATGATGATAATCCAAGATGGGGATCAATGGTCAAAGCAGAGACGAAAGTCCCAAAACAAATATTTATATATGGATAGAATTAGGGGTTTCCTTATTATTATCAAAGAGCTTTTTATGTGTCCACTTATTTCCAGAAATTTACGCATGTAATTAGATTCACACCCAAGTTTGACGTCCAACACATTTTTTTATTCACTACTTGCACAAATCCCATAATACACCTCTTTTACCCCCCAAAAATCTGCAAAGGCATTGTTTTCGACTTCTCTTGGGACATTTTTATGTCCCACGAGAAATTGCAAACAATGGTTATGCAAAAGTCTTGGGGGATTATAGAGGTGTATTATGGGATTGAGCAAGTAGTGAATTACTGGAAAGTGATTAGAAGGTCAAAATGAAAATTTCCATGAAGTTTAAAAAAATCCTTTGCAGTGATTTTGTTAAGGTGGCCCTGATTCAGTTGCAAATAATATTTTTAAACTTTGCTGAAAGTTTCATGTTGGCCTTCTGATCACTTTCCAGCAATAAAAAATGGGGATCACAGAGGTCGTTTTTGAGATATGAGCAACTAAAGCCAAAACATTGGGTTGTCTTTGCTGGGCTTTCCCATTGCTAAGGTAACTTATTACATCACAATGACGATCATATCTTGTTTGGAAATAATTGGTGTTTCATACGGTACTATAATACGCGGTACACATGTTGTTGCGTCAATCCTCTAAAGAGAGTGTCTCTTCGAAGTGTTGAAACTGGTTTGAGTCACCTGAAGTCTAAGCATTTGCTAGGTTAGGGTTAGGGTTAGATATAAACCAACCTAAAGCCCCAGTTAAGGGCATCGTCTACAGAAACAACTCCCACATCAACTGTACGCTGCTTCCAAATTCTGTTGTTTGTCAACATCTAAATAGTAGAAAGGGGAAGATAGAGCAAACATCAGTTCTTAACTTTTAATACGTTTAAGATCTTCATTTCTCAGCAAAGCAAATTGGACAGAGACTGCAACAAAAACCTCTGCCACACTATGTATATACAACAAAGCACAAATCTCTTGAATTTAGGCTCAAGGCATTTCCTTCACTGATATTATTACCGTATTTACTATAATTACATAACCGTAGGTGATTATTGAAAATTCTCTGCACTGATTGGTTGCACTTGACATGATTGTTACCCAATAATCACCTAAGCATTTTTCTTCAAAATAGCCACAAGTCATTTTGTCGATGTGACAGACAAAGAAATTAATTGTTTCAAGGAAAATGAGTATTTTTCAAATAATCGCCTATGTAATTATACTAAATTTGTCTAGGTTTCTATTAACCCATATTCACCTTGCTTTCGGCAAATAATTGTTAAATAGTTTTGACCAATAGCAAAAGATAAAAAAAAAAAAAAATTTATATAATTATTCTCTGTTACAAGAATTAATTTAGTGAAATTCAAATAAAAAATTATAAAATAATTAGGATAGTACACGCACTCTCATTGGTCAATAGCTGTGTTTAGATGAGGGTATGTAAACACGGCTGTGACATCACACACATTTTGATTGGTTATGTGTTGTCAGACACATGTTTTGATTGGCTGGTAGGATATATGAGCGTGTATCAAGAAAATCTGTTTCAATCAAAAAGTAAAAAACCACCATAATTCCTTCACTTGTCAAATTAATTTTGAGAAGTATTTTATGAAAGCAATAGTGGGCTTTTTTCCGTGTTTACGTAGCCTCATCTAAACACTCGGGGGAGTTGGGAGGATTCTCGATAGTTATGTGAACCCTCAATTGCGTCTCAGGTTTGAATAACTGTTTCAAATTATCCCAACTACCCCTCGTGTTTAGATGAGGCTATTGAAACACAGAAAAAAGCCCTCTATTGCTCAATTGTTTTTGATGCCTAACCTCCTCAGTTTCATCAATACGCTGTGAAAACTTTGCAACAAAGTCATAGATATCGTCCATCAGACCCAGAGGTAAATCCTGAAAAAAGGGAAATATAAATCTTAAAAAAAAAAAGACGCACTCATGTACAGGTAATTGCTATTGTAACATTCTTGTCTGCTCATCGATCATTTTCAGTTTCCTATGCTGGGGGTGATGATGGTATGACGATGATGATGACGATGACAATAATAATAATATTATTAATAATGTTTAATAATAATAATAATAATAATTATCATCATCATCATCACTTAATAGGCCCTTTGCAGCTTGTGATATCATGGTACAAAAACCACCATACTGGAACGCAAATTGCCCGCTGGGACATCTAAAAGAAAGAAAATTTAAATTAACTTGCTTTCTTTTAGATGTCCCAGGTGCAATATGCATTCCAGCACTTCCTTTTGTCAGAACTGGCCGGCCAGACCGGTCAGAGTGCAAAGAAAATGCAACAATTTGAAGGAACACTTGCATGATAGTCCTTCGCATTCTTCTGGAAGAGTGTAATTACATAACTTTATATCATCCTTGAAGTATGTTAGTATGAAGGTGATGAAGAGCTAATTAGTCCATCCAAATGCCTGGTCTGGCCTGTCAGTTCTGTCAAATGGAAAGCGTTAGTCTTCACATGGTTCTTCTTGATTAAAACAAAGAAAGTGTGATTTCTAACAGAAAGAAATCTACATTGTAAGGATTATTTCCAGAAGACATAGACCTTATTCATAAATGGCGGTCACTTTATAATTCTTTTGTCGAAGTGCAAATTAGCCTACCAAGCCTCCATACCATACAGTGAATTGAAAAGAATTCTTGCTTTAAAATGAGGCTTGGTAGGCTAATTTCCACGTGGACAAAAGAATTATAAATGTGACCGCCATTTATGAATAAGGTCTATGGTATTCAAAAATATATAATTCAAAGATAAATGAAAAAGATGTGTTTTTCCTTAACTACAATACTTTTTTCAAATGGTATTTAAGGTTTCAAGTAGAGTCAATTGAGCAAATGAACAAACTTAGGCCATAGTCACTTTACAGATGCCTGGAAGTATTGATCTGGCTTGGATTTGAAATGAAATACAGGTTTCTGAGAAGATCTTGCAGTAAAGGGCAGAGCTTAAGCCTTTCCTCCTAAGCATAAACACTTATTGATTTTACTTGTAAATGGGGGCCAGTTGAGAAGTAAAAGGGTTAAAAAGAAGAATGTAAATGATATAAGGAAACTAAAATTTTTGTTAACCAAGCATTAGAGTTGACAGCCAAGACAACAAAAAACTAGATGATGATTTCGCCAACAGTAGGCTTTTTTGAACAACTGTAATAATGCAACAAGTGACAGTAAAAACAGTAGGAGAAAAAACTCACCAAGGCCACTCCTCCTGGTCTAATATAAGCAGCATGCATGCGGGCACCTGACACACGCTCATAAAACTCCATCATCTTCAGGAAATGAAACAAAAGGTTGAAATACCATAAGAGAAAAAAACCTGTCTAACGACCTTTCTCACAAAAGCATAAAATTTGCAATAAAAAACTGCAAAGAGTTGGATATACTGACAAAACTCAACTGCCAAACCCAGAAACCAGTCAGATGTTTACAACCTTCTGAGCGCTTTCTACTCAACAACAAATCCATTTTGAAATATTTTATGCAACCAATGGAATGATCTTTCCCAGTTGCACAAGCGCAACCCAAAACACCTCACACCTCTGCTGATGCTGCTGATACCTAAAATCCCTTATTTACTGATCACCTTTTCTCTTTCTTCGAACAACCAAAAAAATGGAGTCATTGCACCAACATCAAGAGCATGTGTGCCAACAGCCATGATGTGATTCAACAGTCTGGTAATTTCAGCAAACAACACTAGGAAAGAAATTTAAATTGTACCGATCAGCAAATACCGGTAGATGGCTTTAAGAAGTGGATATTTGCTTAAGCCAGGGACCATTAAAAAATTGGCACATCCCTCTGTCTATTACGTCCCCTTAACTTGTTAGTCCCTGAAGAGCTTTCCATTGATGATTAAGTTAGGCAGAGTAAAATCTATAAGGATTTTTTGCTGATATCATATATTGTTTCCATTTTGTTTCACTAACATGCAAATTTGCTCACAGAAGGGATTATGCTATTTACAAAATAAATTGACTTCAAAAAGGTAAAACAACTTGTTAAATTAAGCTAACAGTCAAATTTTAAACCTTTTGGCTTTGATAACAAGCAAGTTCTTAGCCATCAAAAATTGATAAATTCTTGGGAGGCAATTAGGCACTAATGACATACCCTAGATACACTCTTTGTAAATTTTGAAATTTTCAAAGCATCAGTGCTCAGAGATTATCTAGTATATCAGGTTCAAATTTTCAGAGATAGCTCATTATGCAATGCACTTTATTGTTGGCTGAATGATTAAAAAAGTATAGCCTTGTGCTAATGAGGGGAAAAAATGTTTACAAAGATTGCCCCATAAGTATCAGTCTTAGGAGAAAAAGGGTTAAGTCCCTCTCCAATCAAATACTTTCTCGTTGCTTCAAATTTTGAAAATTTGTTTACTCTAAACCTGACTGGCATATTTTTAGCCTGGAATAATTCAAGCACAAAGGCTGTTAATTTTTAATAAGTGGTGGTATTTTTTTCTCTGCTACTAACTTTAACTGGATCAAGAAGAAGTGACATCAAGGCCTACCTTGATTAAGAATGTGGCATGTCTATTTTGGGTGTGGGGTCGTAAGGGTGTGCAGAGTACCATAGTTGAAACAACCTAAACCTTTACAAAAATGCTACCCTTGGGCTTAAACATTACTTAAAGCATACAGAGTAGTGGTTCTCCGCCTTTAAGGTAAGCATTTTTGTAAAGGTTTGGGTTGTTTCAGCTATGGTACACTTCACCCTCTACCCCTACCCCTACCCCTCACCCCTTACCCCACCCCCTACCCCTGGAATAGACATCCCTTTAAGAATGCAGTGTGTGTGTGCATGCATGACTGATTTTGTAAATAGCAAGGCAGTTTCATGATTTGTGTTGTAGGTAGTCATATTTATAAACCAAGAGACTCTTTCAAGAATTCACCCCTGTCTGGCAATCAGTTATTAACCATCCAATCAGAACTTTACTTTTTTTTGCATAAATATTTTGTCAAACACACTCTGAAAATTTAAAGTAGAAATAATACAGAGAGAAGTCATTTTTTTTAAACAAATTTGACATTTTTGAAACAAGTTTCAAATTTACGTTTGAAGAAAGTACATTGAGACTCAAAAAAGTGCACAGCTGCCAGTTCCAATACAAACCTTGATCATGTCTTGATCCCCTCCCTAAAGGCCATACAACTTTTAACTAAACATTCCTGTTCTCTTTAAATTCAATTTGAAAATCAGATATAGATCTTGCAACAACATACAAACATTCATTTTCTTTCTCACCTCTGATCCATTTAGCCCTTTCTGGAATCTCAATGTTCAAGAGTCTTTCCACAGCAAGCGAATAACATTGCTCATTTGTCATCATAGACACATAATCTAGACGGTCAAAGTATGGTAATGCCTATAAAGCAAGTGATAATAAATAAGTTAGTGTCCAAACTACAACCAATAGGAAAATGAAAACAAAGGGGAAAAGGTTCTCACATGACAATAAGTCTGTTGTAATCTGAGCTCATACATGTAATTATCATTTTAATACTGTCAGTGGTTTCGAAGAGTGACATGCAACTGGTCAGAAAGGAATAAACTCTGATGATAAAAGTAACAAGATCTTTGGAGCTCTCTTTTACAACAGTTCTTGAAATGGTACAGCCACAACCAAAAGGGCATCTCTTAGATAAGACACAGTGCCAGTTAATGATACAGGTAAGAAAGGAAGGCCCTACAAGACCTCAGAGGAATGCATTAAAGTGCCACTGAATGCTTGTCTGTCTCTAGCAGTGTCACTCAAGTCCACACTTTTACAACAGGGTAGATGAAGATGGTGTGAAGCTAGTGATCTAGCTGAGTTTAAATGAGGCTAAATATCATTTAGGCAAAGTTTAAACCAAGCCAATACAGTGGTTTCTCCTGTGATATCTGGGGGGGGACTCCAGGGAGGTTTGCAGGGGCATTGCCATGTGCTTTGGCTTGAGTCACCTCTCTCCCCCCTCCCATGTTTTAGGGTAGGTATCCATTCCACACACTGGTCTCAGTGATGTGTTGACGGGTGCTGTGGGAGGTGGACTGTGGCTTGGTTGCCATGGTGACCTCCTTGCTACTGAGGAGAGTGTTCCTCCTCTCTTGCTACCTTTACGACACCTACCTTCCAGTATTAAATTGGAATAGTGTTTTTAAAGAAAAAATATTTAAGGGCAGAAATTTGGATTACATGAATACACATAATTTTCCCGAGCCAGTCCTTTCTTCTGGAGTTCTTTTTATTTTTACAAAGACTTGCCTTCATCAAACCAACTGGAAAGACAAGTCCAGGAATAAGAGTGCATCAGTGCGCTTTTGCACTTTCATATTTTTGTGCCCCTAATTTTCTTCCCTGTACAAATACTGTAATTCAATTATAGCGAGTTAATTATGGTATTTTAGTGTAACATTAAAACATAAATTATGTACAAGTACACCTGTAGATAAGTCTTATACTCAATCAATTTCTCTGTGCCACGGTGTAGCAATCCAACATGCGGATCAGCACGTGTAATAACCTAGAAACAACATATGTGCATGGCAGCATTTTAATTTGTTTGTAGACATGCAAACATAAACCTTTACAACAGTTTTAAGAGGTTCAACTGAAAGGAGGTATTTACAAAGTTTGGTGGAGTTGAATTCTTAACTGCTGAAGACAAAATTAATGATGCCCCAACCAAAACAATAGATATTTGGTATTTTTTTAAACCAGTTTAAATTTTGTAAACTGGTTTATTTTTATCCTTTGTCTAAAAAAGGGATTTTCCTTGTTTTGGGGTGTAGTTAAAAAGCAGGAGCTTGGTTTTTTGGGGGTCTCAAAAGAATGAGATATTTCCTTTCCTCTGTTCTCCTTCTCCTACCCCTCCCTGATCTCCCCATTGCCTCCATCCTACCCCACCCCACCCCTCCTTCATAAATTGTGTGCATTAAACAAGTTATATTGCCAAATGAATCATTAAAGAATATCACTGTTTTTTCATTACAAAAAGTAGTCCTACTATGTGAAAGACAGAAAAAGTTTTAGCTCTGAGGAAGAGCTAACACTCAAAACGTCAGCTTTCATGTTTCTTTGCAGTGGTAAATTTACCATATCAACACACTTGATAAACCCTTTTCTTTATTTCACTTTCCCATGACACAGCACCACAGCCTTCTTTATAATCTAACCCTTTACCCTAAATGTGAAAGATACTTTACTCTCAATAGCCCACGAACCAATATTCTTAACCCAATGACCAAGACAATGGTTGTTTTAGACTAAACACTTTAAATAAGTGATTACTCCAATCACTACAATGTATGCCAATCCCTTACCCAGAATGCAGTGTCTGACACTTGCAGACTGTAGGGATGGCCACAGTGGTGAGAGCACTCGGCTCCCACCAATGTGGCCCGGATTCCATTCCCAGACTCGCGTCATATGTGAGTTAAGTTTGTTGGTTCTCTACTCTGCACCGAGAGGTTGCGCTATCTGAAGTGGGTGTTTAGACTTAAATTCAACCAGCCTCCATGAAAGCTAACCATTCAAAATAAGTGCTTAACCCAAACAACCAAGCTGAACATTTCGGTCTTTGATAGCACCAGAGACAACAATCCATCATAATAATCTTAAAATGATTCTCTAGTTTATTTCATATATGTAAATACTCTATAAAGAGTTCCACTTAATTACCGAATGGAGAAAGCTGTCTGACTATGTTAAAATGGGTGGTGTTATCAAAAAAAATTAAACTGGTTGAAAAAAATGGACTGGTTTCCATGTAAAAGCTTTAACTGACTGGTTTTAAAAAAAATGAAGCCAGAGGATATAATGAACTACAACTAGACAAAATATTTGAGTTACGGTGCACTTTAATTGCTTACTTGTAGCTGGTTGCCAAGTTGAATACAGTAAAATTATTCTATCAGTTCATCCACTGTTCTCTTTCCATCAAGTTCCAACACAAGGCTCAATACGCCATGAGCAGCTGGATGCTGTGG
>NC_090895.1:27413505-27428351 GCF_036669925.1 Montipora capricornis | reverse complement strand
CAATTTAACAAATTGATGTCAGTTTTCTATGCGTCTGTTCTGTTATTGATCATGCATTGCGTCATAACGTTGTCAAAGTAGCTGTGGATCCACAAGGCGATAGCCGAATGGATCTGCAGACTACTTTGACAATGTTATGACGAAATTCATTGTCAATAACAGCACAGACGCATGAAAAACTGACATCAATTTGTTTTTTTACAATAACAAAAAGGTAGAGGGGTCAAAATGAAGTCAAAACACGAGAAGAAAGCGAGACAAAAATGCGTGAAACTTCCATCTGGCGCGAGGAATATCGCGTCATTATCGCATAAATTATAAATTTGTGTCAATAAAAATTAGCCAATGAGCGCGCGAGAATTTTTGCAGTCATTGTAAAATATTCCATTCACGCCTGTTGGATATGAGATGGCAAATAGCCAACGCTCATGGAATAATTCTTACCTATCCATTGCACTTTTTTTTGTCTTAGCTTGTTGCACTGATCGCTCTGTTCTATGGAAGTGTTGAATGCAACTAGATTCTGCAGGATGCAGAGACAATGACAGTGCCTAGTGATGTCTGATCTGGGGAAGTTTACTTTTCAATGGCGAAAAGCGAATTTGGGAATGTTTATGCGCTAAACAAGTTTCATAAATGCCATATAAACACCATCACTATCATCACCACAATCATCATAACCATCATAGTCGCCGTCATATCGTTGCGGAGCTTAAAAGACGACGACGACGGCCACGAGAACGCCATGACGCAATAACCTTTTGTTATCCAGCTGAATTTTTTCCTTCAACAGCGCACGCTCTAATTGGTCACTTTGAGGTCACATGACATTTAACAATAATACTGTTTCCCGCCAAAACACTCTGAGCGGGCAACCGTGCAAAATCTATGACGTCAGAGGGTAACAGTGCACTGTTACCCGCGCTGCGAATGCCTTGTCGCGCAATCACACGTCCTTTCGCTGAAGAAATTGCATGACAAACCAAAAGGACATCCACATCCGACTGTCTCCTCCCAATGCACCCAGTTCATTGCCCTCTACATCTTACCTTTGGAGCTTCAATTGCTGTGTATGTGTCACCTGGTGGAACTTGGTATCCTTCCGTGTACAGCTTGAAGTGATGAATAAGAGCTTCCATAGACTCCTACAACAGAATGTTAAGTTAATGACCACAACTGCAAAATGGCAGCAAGATAATCTCCGCAAAGGAAGGGACTTACCTTCATTTCAGCTCTCTTAGGTGGCGAGATTTTTGCATCATCTACTTTGACTTCGCCTGGCGGCATCTTGTTCAGACACTGTTGTGGAATCAAATGTGGTAAGAGTTAAGTTTCAACACTTCTTTCACTTGATATGCTTTTGTCCACTACTTTTGTCGCTTATTGTACACTCACTTGGACGTCCGCACTTAACTTAATTATAGGGAGTTTAAGAAACCACGACGGCTACAGCGACGAAAACGTCTGAGTTTTCCATCTTGTTTATGTTGTACAATATGGGCGAAGTATCCTATAACCGGATTGGTACGTACGGATTTGAAGTAAAGAGAGAGAACGAATTTGTCAACGTTGTCGTCAAAACCTTAAAATTGATCATTTTTGAAGTTGTTGTTTTGACTAGCACGGGAGAAAAATGTACAAAAATGCGTGCCGCACGTACAGCACGATCACTTTTTCCTCTTTTAACCAATACTATTACTGCCTTTTGGCAGAGTTCCTTTGTGTGGTTTGAAATTACAACAGTGGGTACCCCATACTTCTCGATGCTGTGACACGGAAATACGCAGAAAAAAATCCGAGTGCTCCTAACACGAGTCGTATCTTTCGATTTCAAGTCCAGATTCTCTAACTGAAGCAGAATAGCTGGAGCTGAGGTCATTAAACTAGGTTTATGATGTGAGGAACCCTGAAATGTCAAATGCTTACATAACTGAAAAAGAGCAATGATCCTCGTACTTATCTGAACAATTTAAGCAATTGTCTTTTATAGACACCTGAACAATTCAGGTTGCTACAACGGGATTCTGCTCTACAAACTGAGCTATGAAGTCACGCAGTTGGGAGCAGGTCAAGGTGTAGCCTGCGAACAAGCTCTCTATTGGGGTCTCCCGCGAGATTTTCGGGCGCGAGCGGTGGATCGAGTGTGGCGAGCGAAGCAAACCGCGAGAGGACTGGGTGGGATGCTCCCGCCCCAATCCTCTCGCTTGCCGCACGCGATCCACCGCTCGCGCCCAATGGAGAGCTTGCTCGAAGGCTAGTCAAGTTGTTGGGTTCATATGTTCCCGAGAGGGAACAAGTATGATACATTTCTTTCTCTTTCAATAATATTGAGTGATGGTAAATGTCAAGCTCAGTAAATAAATGAAATGATGAACGTTTCTCATATATAAACAACCTGTTCGATGATGTTCAAACTTTGACGCATTTCCTCCACTCTGATCAAATATCTGAAAGTGAAACTCGATCATCAATGAAAAGAAAAGTAATGGATAACTACAGTTCGTAGAGTCTTACGGGGCGTTCGATTGACGCTGATAAGAATACGTGGAATGATGATTTTAAACGGTATGTGTGGCGTTTTGAAGCAACAAGAACAATAAAGATATGTTTAAAATAGCATTTTAGCAGGTGTTTGACAATTTTAATGCGAATCTCCATAAAAACGAAGGATTTCTAACTTCTATTCCATGTATTCCTATTCCGGAATACGGTCAGTCGAACGCACCCTTAGACGATGCAGACTTCTGCACAGACACAGGTAATACAGGGGGTCAAAGTGTGCTGCCAAGCTTTCTTTTTTGCGAGTGTCAAAAACCAGCAGCACCAAGCAGGTAGGAGCGTGCGTGGCAGGCGTTCGGACGGGAAGGAAAAGGAGAGCCGGCGGGAGAACGAGGAGGGCGCGCGAGGGGGAAGGCTCCTCGTGCGCCCTCCTCGTTCTCCCGCCGATTCCCCATTTCCCTTCCCGTCCGAACGCCTGCCACATAGGCTAGGTAGGTAGAGAAATGCACCGAATCAACACTGATTATGAAAAACGAAACGACAGCCCGCGAACAACCACCTCTCACTTGCTTTGTCCAACGAACGTAGTGCGACAAAATACAATCTCGACCCCAGAGCTCTTCTGTTGACTGAGGGAGAGAAGAGCCCTGGGGAACCCTGAAACAAAGTGTCTTCCCATTGGTTTTTGAGGAGAACAATGAACAGTGTCTCTAATTGGTGCATTCGTGTTAGCACGAAGAGTGAGCAGGCGCCGTAATGCTCAAATAGCCAATTTTTGGCTATAAGAACCCTACGGCGCATGTTCTCCTACATAGAGTTTCCCCCAGAGCCTTGGGTTGATCCGTGGCTCTGGTGACGAGAATGGACAAAATAAAGGAGCAAGAGAAATCGCTGCGTGTAGTATGTAACAAAGCGTCCTCTTTTCCCTCTCCTCAAATTGACCTCTTTAGCTTGTACATTTTGTTTTCCAATTTCAGACCACGTGATGTTACTCTAGGAAAAAGTTTCTTTCAAATGTTGTCTTATACACGTGTATATGTACGCATAACTTAAGAAAAAACAAAAGGCAAATTCCCTTGAGAACATCACGTGGTCTGATATGGGAAAACAAAACGTACAAGCTGAAGAAGTCAATTTAGGGTGCGTTCGATTGACCGTATTCGGGAATAGGAATACGTGGAATAACAGTTAGAAATCCTTCGTTATGAAGGAAATTCACACCAAAATTGTCAAACACCTGCTAAAATGCTATTTCAAACATATCATTCTAATCCTTGTTGCTTCAAAACGCCAAACATGCCGTTTTAAATCATCACTCCTCGTATTCTTATTCCAGAATAGGATCAATCGAACTTAGTACCATGGGCTCAGAAATTCTAGGTTGCGAAGCAAGCTCTAAAAGGGAAGGGAAAGAGGAAGGCCGAGCAAGTGCTGGAATGGGAGGAATCTGGGGAGAGCTCCCTTCTCCTCCTCTCTCCAGTTCCCTTCTATTTCGGCATTTGCTCTGCCTCCTCCCTCTTTCCCTCCCCTTTTTGCGCTTGCTCTGCCGGCTAAGAAATTCGTGCAGTGTCACCCTAGTTGTACTTTTTAAAGAAAACATAAACAGTTACCATAACCTTCAACTGAAAATATCCCAACGGCTTACTCCAGCCAAATTTTTGGAAAAATAAGAAGGTGGCTTTTACACTAGCCGGGCACTTAATGTTTATCAAAATAAAGCATGCAGCTCATTTATTGAATTACGCAGAACTCGCCCGCGCGTCATCTTGCAATAGGGAGCTCAAGCACAAGACCTTTCCGAGCCCACGGATGGAAACCGGAAGTGTTCATATCACACACCAGGACAGTAGTCTCCCCTGGATTTTTAAGGACGGTGCCTACTATTGTTATTGCGCATACGTTCTACGCAACTCCAGATACTCGGATTTCCTATCGGTGATGCTTTCTAATGCAGGGATATTTTTTTGCGGTTTAAAACTATACAGAGAAAGTAGATCTTTGTAAGTACTCTTGGTATCTATGGGGGTAACCATGCATTCTTTAGAGATAATTAAGCTTCAATTTTAGAATGAACGCCATACATTGCTTTATATTTTAGAGCTTACTACAAATATTGTTCATGAATTGTCTTTGAAAAATGCGTGGTTACCCCCAATTTTCTTGTTGGATTTCAATAACACTTGTTAAGGTCTACCTTTCCTGCATAATCATAAATCGGGGCAAACATAATGTACCTTTGAATTAGTAGGAACCATCCTTAAACTAATCGTTTCTGATAGTGAAAAGATACCTAGCAATATAAATATAGTGATGGCAAGATAAGTTAAAAAGAAAAACAGCTCACTTCGGGTTAACGTTCATGGCTCAAAAATGTCTCGTGTTTAAGCTATGATGCTTAAGAGACCTTTTTGCAGATAGATACGGCGGCCATTTTGATTTCTATTGTTTTAAATAGCTATAATGGGATGCCCAGGGGGCAAATACATATTAATTTGCTCCCTGAGCATCCCATAATGTCTTTCGAAACAATAGAACTCAAAATGGCCGCCATATCTGCAAATAGGTCTATTAACCCTTTAATCCTCAAGACTTGCCCAAAAAAAGGGCAAAAATAGTTTATCCTGCAAGTGTAGCTCCAATGAGGTATCATGATTCAAAAAGCTGTACCTGTCATAACAGTCGCCATTTTTGCCAATGGGAACATCAAACTCAACCTGATCATAAGCATCATATGGCTGTGCTTTACGAAGATCCCACTTGATGCCTGAACCACGCAACATAACTCCACTGCCAAAAAAGACACTCAGCATCAATAACTTAACATGTAGCAGCAGTACTGGCTCGTTGATGAAAAACAAGCAGAAACAGAATGGTACTACACTGAGCAAAAAACTAGCTATTATCATATTCTGTTGGGATTATGGAGGAAAAATAACAGTCTGCTCTTTTTCCGACAAAACCTAAAAAATACAACTCCAAAAAAAAAATGAAGAGCTATTTTTTTTTAACAAGAAAAGAAATTCTCTTTCACAAGAAGGTCAACTGAACATTCCCTTTTGAAGAGTTCTATAGATGCTTTTCAATCACGTGATGAGACGGCCATGTTTGTGTACAAAACAATAGCAAATTACAGCTCATGTTTTGCATGATAATAGAGTCAAATTCCCCAAAAACTTTTTTCTCCATTGTTCTGAACACCAACATGGCTGCTGTGACGTCAGGTGAAAACCATCTATTGGATTGTAAAGCCAAATCACCCTCATTCCCAAGGTCCGTGGTCACTGCTTCAGGACAGGGAAAAAGGCAGACCCTGAGAACAAAACTCTTTATGCCCCAAACTGTACAAATATTATCATTTTCCTTCCATTTTTTGGTCGTTTAAAGCCCCTGAAATGCACATTTACAGTGCGGCGGCAAAATCATGACAACTATGATTGGCGTTTACTTGGCTTTACAAGGTTCTCTAAGAGTCGCCCTTTTACGGGGCTACAACTCAAAAAGTTTTTGTCTGAATCCACTCAGATTTTCAGGACAGTTTGAACACAGGTAGACGTACAAAACAATGTTGGCGTTTTTTAATTTTTTGCTGAGTTTTGATTTTGTACTATACTTTGTCTAAATTCCTGGTCAAAAACACTATTTTGCACTTTGAAGGAAGATAACAAATGCAAACCACAATATATCAAAAATCTAGCTGAAAATTTATCTAAAAATCGATTGCTTCAAAAAAATTAAAAAAATTAAATCCCTTGTAGCTTAAACCTCTAGGATAGGACCACCCGTGTTTGCTTTGAGAACCGGCCTCATAAAAAAAGCAACATTCACACAAAAGAATACTTTTTTGGATTCAAAACCACATTCAAGGAGCATTAAAATGGTTATTTCATTGTCATAGCACAAATACTGACTAGTTAAGTACGTTATAAAAAAATTGACACCTCGAACCTATGACAAGAGCTTAAGGCAGACTTTTTGTAAAACAGACCACAGAAACGTTAACCACTAAGATGCACTACAAATGAAGGATGCCCTACACCCTCTTGATTCATTCAATTTGTCCCACTTGTCCAAGCATGATGATAATCCAAGATGGGGATCAATGGTCAAAGCAGAGACGAAAGTCCCAAAACAAATATTTATATATGGATAGAATTAGGGGTTTCCTTATTATTATCAAAGAGCTTTTTATGTGTCCACTTATTTCCAGAAATTTACGCATGTAATTAGATTCACACCCAAGTTTGACGTCCAACACATTTTTTTATTCACTACTTGCACAAATCCCATAATACACCTCTTTTACCCCCAAAAATCTGCAAAGGCATTGTTTTCGACTTCTCTTGGGACATTTTTATGTCCCACGAGAAATTGCAAACAATGGTTATGCAAAAGTCTTGGGGGATTATAGAGGTGTATTATGGGATTGAGCAAGTAGTGAATTACTGGAAAGTGATTAGAAGGTCAAAATGAAAATTTCCATGAAGTTTAAAAAAATCCTTTGCAGTGATTTTGTTAAGGTGGCCCTGATTCAGTTGCAAATAATATTTTTAAACTTTGCTGAAAGTTTCATGTTGGCCTTCTGATCACTTTCCAGCAATAAAAAATGGGGATCACAGAGGTCGTTTTTGAGATATGAGCAACTAAAGCCAAAACATTGGGTTGTCTTTGCTGGGCTTTCCCATTGCTAAGGTAACTTATTACATCACAATGACGATCATATCTTGTTTGGAAATAATTGGTGTTTCATACGGTACTATAATACGCGGTACACATGTTGTTGCGTCAATCCTCTAAAGAGAGTGTCTCTTCGAAGTGTTGAAACTGGTTTGAGTCACCTGAAGTCTAAGCATTTGCTAGGTTAGGGTTAGGGTTAGATATAAACCAACCTAAAGCCCCAGTTAAGGGCATCGTCTACAGAAACAACTCCCACATCAACTGTACGCTGCTTCCAAATTCTGTTGTTTGTCAACATCTAAATAGTAGAAAGGGGAAGATAGAGCAAACATCAGTTCTTAACTTTTAATACGTTTAAGATCTTCATTTCTCAGCAAAGCAAATTGGACAGAGACTGCAACAAAAACCTCTGCCACACTATGTATATACAACAAAGCACAAATCTCTTGAATTTAGGCTCAAGGCATTTCCTTCACTGATATTATTACCGTATTTACTATAATTACATAACCGTAGGTGATTATTGAAAATTCTCTGCACTGATTGGTTGCACTTGACATGATTGTTACCCAATAATCACCTAAGCATTTTTCTTCAAAATAGCCACAAGTCATTTTGTCGATGTGACAGACAAAGAAATTAATTGTTTCAAGGAAAATGAGTATTTTTCAAATAATCGCCTATGTAATTATACTAAATTTGTCTAGGTTTCTATTAACCCATATTCACCTTGCTTTCGGCAAATAATTGTTAAATAGTTTTGACCAATAGCAAAAGATAAAAAAAAAAAAATTTATATAATTATTCTCTGTTACAAGAATTAATTTAGTGAAATTCAAATAAAAAATTATAAAATAATTAGGATAGTACACGCACTCTCATTGGTCAATAGCTGTGTTTAGATGAGGGTATGTAAACACGGCTGTGACATCACACACATTTTGATTGGTTATGTGTTGTCAGACACATGTTTTGATTGGCTGGTAGGATATATGAGCGTGTATCAAGAAAATCTGTTTCAATCAAAAAGTAAAAAACCACCATAATTCCTTCACTTGTCAAATTAATTTTGAGAAGTATTTTATGAAAGCAATAGTGGGCTTTTTTCCGTGTTTACGTAGCCTCATCTAAACACTCGGGGGAGTTGGGAGGATTCTCGATAGTTATGTGAACCCTCAATTGCGTCTCAGGTTTGAATAACTGTTTCAAATTATCCCAACTACCCCTCGTGTTTAGATGAGGCTATTGAAACACAGAAAAAAGCCCTCTATTGCTCAATTGTTTTTGATGCCTAACCTCCTCAGTTTCATCAATACGCTGTGAAAACTTTGCAACAAAGTCATAGATATCGTCCATCAGACCCAGAGGTAAATCCTGAAAAAAGGGAAATATAAATCTTAAAAAAAAAAAGACGCACTCATGTACAGGTAAATTTGCTATTGTAACATTCTTGTCTGCTCATCGATCATTTTCAGTTTCCTATGCTGGGGGTGATGATGGTATGACGATGATGATGACGATGACAATAATAATAATATTATTAATAATGTTTAATAATAATAATAATAATAATTATCATCATCATCATCACTTAATAGGCCCTTTGCAGCTTGTGATATCATGGTACAAAAACCACCATACTGGAACGCAAATTGCCCGCTGGGACATCTAAAAGAAAGAAAATTTAAATTAACTTGCTTTCTTTTAGATGTCCCAGGGTGCAATATGCATTCCAGCACTTCCTTTTGTCAGAACTGGCCGGCCAGACCGGTCAGAGTGCAAAGAAAATGCAACAATTTGAAGGAACACTTGCATGATAGTCCTTCGCATTCTTCTGGAAGAGTGTAATTACATAACTTTATATCATCCTTGAAGTATGTTAGTATGAAGGTGATGAAGAGCTAATTAGTCCATCCAAATGCCTGGTCTGGCCTGTCAGTTCTGTCAAATGGAAAGCGTTAGTCTTCACATGGTTCTTCTTGATTAAAACAAAGAAAGTGTGATTTCTAACAGAAAGAAATCTACATTGTAAGGATTATTTCCAGAAGACATAGACCTTATTCATAAATGGCGGTCACTTTATAATTCTTTTGTCGAAGTGCAAATTAGCCTACCAAGCCTCCATACCATACAGTGAATTGAAAAGAATTCTTGCTTTAAAATGAGGCTTGGTAGGCTAATTTCCACGTGGACAAAAGAATTATAAATGTGACCGCCATTTATGAATAAGGTCTATGGTATTCAAAAATATATAATTCAAAGATAAATGAAAAAGATGTGTTTTTCCTTAACTACAATACTTTTTTCAAATGGTATTTAAGGTTTCAAGTAGAGTCAATTGAGCAAATGAACAAACTTAGGCCATAGTCACTTTACAGATGCCTGGAAGTATTGATCTGGCTTGGATTTGAAATGAAATACAGGTTTCTGAGAAGATCTTGCAGTAAAGGGCAGAGCTTAAGCCTTTTCCTCCTAAGCATAACACTTATTGATTTTACTTGTAAATGGGGGCCAGTTGAGAAGTAAAAGGGTTAAAAAGAAGAATGTAAATGATATAAGGAAACTAAAATTTTTGTTAACCAAGCATTAGAGTTGACAGCCAAGACAACAAAAAACTAGATGATGATTTCGCCAACAGTAGGCTTTTTTGAACAACTGTAATAATGCAACAAGTGACAGTAAAAACAGTAGGAGAAAAAACTCACCAAGGCCACTCCTCCTGGTCTAATATAAGCAGCATGCATGCGGGCACCTGACACACGCTCATAAAACTCCATCATCTTCAGGAAATGAAACAAAAGGTTGAAATACCATAAGAGAAAAAAACCTGTCTAACGACCTTTCTCACAAAAGCATAAAATTTGCAATAAAAAACTGCAAAGAGTTGGATATACTGACAAAACTCAACTGCCAAACCCAGAAACCAGTCAGATGTTTACAACCTTCTGAGCGCTTTCTACTCAACAACAAATCCATTTTGAAATATTTTATGCAACCAATGGAATGATCTTTCCCAGTTGCACAAGCGCAACCCAAAACACCTCACACCTCTGCTGATGCTGCTGATACCTAAAATCCCTTATTTACTGATCACCTTTTCTCTTTCTTCGAACAACCAAAAAAATGGAGTCATTGCACCAACATCAAGAGCATGTGTGCCAACAGCCATGATGTGATTCAACAGTCTGGTAATTTCAGCAAACAACACTAGGAAAGAAATTTTAAATTGTACCGATCAGCAAATACCGGTAGATGGCTTTAAGAAGTGGATATTTGCTTAAGCCAGGGACCATTAAAAAATTGGCACATCCCTCTGTCTATTACGTCCCCTTAACTTGTTAGTCCCTGAAGAGCTTTCCATTGATGATTAAGTTAGGCAGAGTAAAATCTATAAGGATTTTTTGCTGATATCATATATTGTTTCCATTTTGTTTCACTAACATGCAAATTTGCTCACAGAAGGGATTATGCTATTTACAAAATAAATTGACTTCAAAAAGGTAAAACAACTTGTTAAATTAAGCTAACAGTCAAATTTTAAACCTTTTGGCTTTGATAACAAGCAAGTTCTTAGCCATCAAAAATTGATAAATTCTTGGGAGGCAATTAGGCACTAATGACATACCCTAGATACACTCTTTGTAAAATTTTGAAATTTTCAAAGCATCAGTGCTCAGAGATTATCTAGTATATCAGGTTCAAATTTTCAGAGATAGCTCATTATGCAATGCACTTTATTGTTGGCTGAATGATTAAAAAAGTATAGCCTTGTGCTAATGAGGGGAAAAAATGTTTACAAAGATTGCCCCATAAGTATCAGTCTTAGGAGAAAAAGGGTTAAGTCCCTCTCCAATCAAATACTTTCTCGTTGCTTCAAATTTTGAAAATTTGTTTACTCTAAACCTGACTGGCATATTTTTAGCCTGGAATAATTCAAGCACAAAGGCTGTTAATTTTTAATAAGTGGTGGTATTTTTTTCTCTGCTACTAACTTTAACTGGATCAAGAAGAAGTGACATCAAGGCCTACCTTGATTAAGAATGTGGCATGTCTATTTTGGGGGTGGGGGTGTAAGGGGGTGCAGAGTACCATAGTTGAAACAACCTAAACCTTTACAAAAATGCTACCCTTGGGCTTAAACATTACTTAAAGCATACAGAGTAGTGGTTCTCCGCCTTTAAGGTAAGCATTTTTGTAAAGGTTTGGGTTGTTTCAGCTATGGTACACTTCACCCTCTACCCCTACCCCTACCCCTCACCCCTTACCCCACCCCCTACCCCTGGAATAGACATCCCTTTAAGAATGCAGTGTGTGTGTGCATGCATGACTGATTTTGTAAATAGCAAGGCAGTTTCATGATTTGTGTTGTAGGTAGTCATATTTATAAACCAAGAGACTCTTTCAAGAATTCACCCCTGTCTGGCAATCAGTTATTAACCATCCAATCAGAACTTTACTTTTTTTTGCATAAATATTTTGTCAAACACACTCTGAAAATTTAAAGTAGAAATAATACAGAGAGAAGTCATTTTTTTTAAACAAATTTGACATTTTTGAAACAAGTTTCAAATTTACGTTTGAAGAAAGTACATTGAGACTCAAAAAAGTGCACAGCTGCCAGTTCCAATACAAACCTTGATCATGTCTTGATCCCCTCCCTAAAGGCCATACAACTTTTAACTAAACATTCCTGTTCTCTTTAAATTCAATTTGAAAATCAGATATAGATCTTGCAACAACATACAAACATTCATTTTCTTTCTCACCTCTGATCCATTTAGCCCTTTCTGGAATCTCAATGTTCAAGAGTCTTTCCACAGCAAGCGAATAACATTGCTCATTTGTCATCATAGACACATAATCTAGACGGTCAAAGTATGGTAATGCCTATAAAGCAAGTGATAATAAATAAGTTAGTGTCCAAACTACAACCAATAGGAAAATGAAAACAAAGGGGAAAAGGTTCTCACATGACAATAAGTCTGTTGTAATCTGAGCTCATACATGTAATTATCATTTTAATACTGTCAGTGGTTTCGAAGAGTGACATGCAACTGGTCAGAAAGGAATAAACTCTGATGATAAAAGTAACAAGATCTTTGGAGCTCTCTTTTACAACAGTTCTTGAAATGGTACAGCCACAACCAAAAGGGCATCTCTTAGATAAGACACAGTGCCAGTTAATGATACAGGTAAGAAAGGAAGGCCCTACAAGACCTCAGAGGAATGCATTAAAGTGCCACTGAATGCTTGTCTGTCTCTAGCAGTGTCACTCAAGTCCACACTTTTACAACAGGGTAGATGAAGATGGTGTGAAGCTAGTGATCTAGCTGAGTTTAAATGAGGCTAAATATCATTTAGGCAAAGTTTAAACCAAGCCAATACAGTGGTTTCTCCTGTGATATCTGGGGGGGGACTCCAGGGAGGTTTGCAGGGGCATTGCCATGTGCTTTGGCTTGAGTCACCTCTCTCCCCCCTCCCATGTTTTAGGGTAGGTATCCATTCCACACACTGGTCTCAGTGATGTGTTGACGGGTGCTGTGGGAGGTGGACTGTGGCTTGGTTGCCATGGTGACCTCCTTGCTACTGAGGAGAGTGTTCCTCCTCTCTTGCTACCTTTACGACACCTACCTTCCAGTATTAAATTGGAATAGTGTTTTTAAAGAAAAAAATATTTAAGGGCAGAAATTTTGGATTACATGAATACACATAATTTTCCCGAGCCAGTCCTTTCTTCTGGAGTTCTTTTTATTTTTACAAAGACTTGCCTTCATCAAACCAACTGGAAAGACAAGTCCAGGAATAAGAGTGCATCAGTGCGCTTTTGCACTTTCATATTTTTGTGCCCCTAATTTTCTTCCTGTACAAATACTGTAATTCAATTATAGCGAGTTAATTATGGTATTTTAGTGTAACATTAAAACATAAATTATGTACAAGTACACCTGTAGATAAGTCTTATACTCAATCAATTTCTCTGTGCCACGGTGTAGCAATCCAACATGCGGATCAGCACGTGTAATAACCTAGAAACAACATATGTGCATGGCAGCATTTTAATTTGTTTGTAGACATGCAAACATAAACCTTTACAACAGTTTTAAGAGGTTCAACTGAAAGGAGGTATTTACAAAGTTTGGTGGAGTTGAATTCTTAACTGCTGAAGACAAAATTAATGATGCCCCAACCAAAACAATAGATATTTGGTATTTTTTTAAACCAGTTTAAATTTTGTAAACTGGTTTATTTTTATCCTTTGTCTAAAAAAGGGATTTTCCTTGTTTTGGGGTGTAGTTAAAAAGCAGGAGCTTGGTTTTTTGGGGGTCTCAAAAAGAATGAGATATTCCTTTCCTCTGTTCTCCTTCTCCTACCCCTCCCTGATCTCCCCATTGCCTCCATCCTACCCCACCCCTCCTTCATAAATTGTGTGCATTAAACAAGTTATATTGCCAAATGAATCATTAAAGAATATCACTGTTTTTTCATTACAAAAAGTAGTCCTACTATGTGAAAGACAGAAAAAGTTTTAGCTCTGAGGAAGAGCTAACACTCAAAACGTCAGCTTTCATGTTTCTTTGCAGTGGTAAATTTACCATATCAACACACTTGATAAACCCTTTTCTTTATTTCACTTTCCCATGACACAGCACCACAGCTTCTTTATAATCTAACCCCTTTACCCTAAATGTGAAAGAATACTTTACTCTCAATAGCCACGAACCAATATTCTTAACCCAATGACCAAGACAATGGTTGTTTTAGATTAAACACTTCAAATAAGTTACTCCAATTGATCACTACAAGGCATGCCAATCCCTTACCAAGAATGCAGTGTCTGACACTTGCAAACTGTAGGGATGGCACAGTGGTGAGAGCACTCGGCTCCCACCAATGTGGCCCGGATTCCATTCCCAGACTCGGCGTCATATGTGAGTTAAGTTTGTTGGTTCTCTACTCTGCACCGAGAGGTTGCGCTATCTGAAGTGGGTGTTTAGACTTAAATTCAACCAGCCTCCATGAAAGCTAACCATTCAAAATAAGTGCTTAACCCAAACAACCAAGCTGAACATTTCTTGGTCTTTGATAGCACCAGAGACAACAATCCATCATAATAATCTTAAAATGATTTCTCTAGTTTATTTCATATATGTAAATACTCTATAAAGAGTTCCACTTAATTACCGAATGGAGAAAGCTGTCTGACTATGTTAAAATGGGTGGTGTTATCCAAAAAAATTAAACTGGTTGAAAAAAATGGACTGGTTTCCATGTAAAAGCTTTTAACTGACTGGTTTTAAAAAAAATGAAGCCAGAGGATAAAATTGAACTACAACATAGACAAAAAATATTTGAGTTACGGTGCACTTTAATGCTTACTTGTAGCTGGTTGCCAAGTTGAATACAGTAAAATTTATTCTAATTATCATCACCTCTCCATCAAGTTCCAACACAAGTCTCAATACGCCATGAGCAGCTGGATGCTGTGGTCCAAAATTCATAGTCATTGTTGTAACAATCTTTTCCTGGGCTGGAACTAAACATAAAGAAACCTTTGCTGGCTTTGAGCTGCGGACTATGCACAGCTGATCAAACTGGCTTGCCAAACCTGCTTTGAGCCCTGTTCAAATTTTTCACTTAAGAGCAGAAATGCACCAAATTAGATGCACGCTTAA
>NC_090895.1:27403505-27408505 GCF_036669925.1 Montipora capricornis | reverse complement strand
TCTACTTTGTCTTTACAAAATGCCACCACAAGTACTTTAAACAACCTTTACTGAAAAATTAACTGATATAAGTCTTTTTATCAAAGATTTATGCTTTATGGTATTGGTCAGTTTCCCAAATCCAAAATCTGCATGTAACTCTGCCTCGATTAACAGTCAAATAAGCTGTAATAAGGGGGTCCAAATCCGCGAAGGGAGCCTAAATCCACTGGCAGATTTGTACCGTGGGTCCAAATCTAGGGGGGTCCAAATTTGCTAAGACACACCAGGCACCCTAAACTTCTGAGGCACCTCCCCATGGTACACACTTCACCAGTGGGACTAGTCTTTGAATTTATTGTGTACAGAGCTAAACAATTTCATGTATCAACTTTAATACAGACGTAAATATCGCCATTAATCACTGCCCGAAAAATATCACGGTACTGTGGTACGTGCAAAATTACAGCAATAATTTAATCTTTTCACCTTTCATTTTTACATAGTCCCAAGTTTTACGGCATCGACCATAGTTAGTGGCTAAGAATCTCACAGCAGTGAATATAAGTTCATAAAGTAAGGTGACAGTTGTTGAACGCTCGTTAAGATTACACAACGACAACTTCTGCACGACTTTGCTGAAAATACCCACTTTTAGCTGAAAAAAACATTGGCTTTAATTGAAAAGTCACACTTACCGTACGGAAGAAACCACTGGCATCCGGCGAAGAAATGATTTACGATGGAAAAGGCGACCAAATCCTCGAACTGTATTCGCCGCCATATTGACACTTTCCCCCAGTACTACTCATTGACCAACTCATTGCCTTTTTCAGCTGAGAGCGCGCGCGCGTAAAGGCGGCGAAATACGAGATACAAAAACCTCACAAAAACCTTCAACTTGGCGCGCAACATTGTTTCGTTGCAAGTTTGGGTAGATGTTTCCCGTTTTTCACCTTGCATGATCAACTTGTCGCGCAACAAAAACATTTGTTGCGGGTTGAAGAAAGTTGTTGCGAAAAGTAGAGCGCGGGTCTACTCTCAGCAACAAATTTTGGCTTTGTTGCTCGTTTTTCATCAAGCTCACAACTTGTCGCGCAACAAATGTGCTCATGTACTAGCAAATCAACCAATCAGCGCGCTGCATTTCTTCAACCCGCAACAAAAACATTTGTTGCGGGTGAAGTTGATCATGCAAGGTGAAAAACGCGAAACATCGACCAAAACTTGCAACGAAACAATGTTGCGCGACAAGTTGAGGGTTTTTGTATCTCGCATTTCGCCGCCTTAAGCCACACACGCGATACTCTATGAGTGACCGGAGATAAATTTTACCCCTATTTTCACTTTTCTTCTAATTCTTATATGCATGGAATATATACACATACATCTCCTTTTCACGAAAACTACGAAAATTTTACAGGAACTGTTTAATGGTCACTTAAATCTACGTTCACGGCTTTCTCAAGCCGCGGCTTCCTGGCCTGGGAGTTTTTACTCGTACAAATAGTTCCTTTCGCGTATTATGTATTTCCTCTCGTATAAACGGCCCTATTGTTCATCTAAACCTGCCTTTCAGCTACAATTTTCATCTAGGAAATTCTAACAGATAAATTTTTCCCAGCTGCCGAGCAAAAATGTCTCCTCAAACAGTCTTAAGTATCCATGACAGGAAACACAAAAATGTTCCACACCCCCTGGTGGTGGAAATTGACTTTGTTCGCCAAGTGTACTTGATTTAAAACTACTTCGTGGTAAAACCGAAACTTCGTTTTTTGAAAAAGCGTAAGAAATATGTTTGGTGAACTATTTCTAACTGTCCAAAAAGACAGTTAGCAGAGTGGTACAACAAGTTGCAAAATTAGTGGAGACACTTAACCTTCTTGGGGCGTTATTAAATTACCTATTATCTCCCACACTACCCCCCCCCCCCCCCCCCCCACCTTATCAATGTTGCTAGCAAGACAAAAGAATGCTGAACATTTAAACAGCCAACATTGAAAGGGGGAGAGGGAGGGGGGAAGTGGGAAAGTGTTTTCGGGAGTGTCTCAACAATTTTGCAACTCGTTGTAGCAACAAGTGCGCGAATTTTCTACGAATTTTTCCGCGGTTTTTGCAAGAGATTTTCCACAAGCGCTCGTATAGCTTTCAAAACAATTTACTCAATTAAAAGGTAAGGGTTACCAGTGAAATTTTATTTCAAATATAGTTGTTACACTCAATTACATCAAACTGGAACACACGCCTAGACAATCACACATTTTCCACCAACATTGTGTTTCAGTTTTCTACCACAAGTTGGTCGCTAAATGAGAAAAGTGACAAAAAAAACGATCAAGCATAAAGATGAGACGGCTGCCTTCATGAAGGACACAAAAGGGACTTTAAGATCTGCGACGGCAACGTTGACAAAAACTTCACCTCAAAATATAACTTGGCAATGTCGTAAGTTTTTTCTCGAATAATCCATCTCGTTCGTGTCGTACAATGTGGGCGAAGTAGCCTAAAAACTTGAATAAATTCTCTATTTTCGAATTCCCCATAATACACTTTGTTTGCCCCCCAAATTTTGCATATTTACCATTGTTTTCAAATGCTCTTGGGAATATGCAGTGTCCCCAAGAGCATTTGAAAACAATAGTTTATGCAAAATTTGGGGGACAAACAAAGTGTATCATGGGGAATTCGAAAATAGAGAATTGATACCTGTGGTTTCAGAGTAAAAATGGAGAGTGAAAGATTTAGATCTCACGTTGTTGTCAAAACCTGATATTTGGTGATTTCACGTCGTTGTTATGTGCTAAAATGCGTGCTGCACGATTATTATTCCTTTTTATCCAATGATATCACTGTTTTGTGGCCGCGTTGCCGCTCCAGTCGCCGTCGTCGTTTCTTAAGCCCCCGGATGTCGTCCAAGGCGATGTTGAAAGAAAACTTATTGAGCGGGACTGAACATTTTAAATTTATTATTTTATATGAGAGAAACAATCAAAGGTTAACACGAAAATAACAACACTGGGGCTGGTGCAAAATTTTCCGCAATACTTAATTGATACAGTAGAATTAGATTGGTAATTCTCAAACTCTCATCACCCAAGTCCGCCAATCACAGAATCTACACCACATCACGTAGATGTGTTTTTCATACCCAATGAAAAAGTAGACGAAAATACTAAAGATTTGGATACGATATCCAAGTCACTTGTGATTTTTTCTACAGCAATTTTTTTTAAAATCTACAAACAAAACAAAAGGCGGCCACTCGTTGCAGAAGCTGTACCAAAACATCTGTTTCTCGTTATTTGGAACACTCGCACTCATTTTGATATTAACTTGATCTATAACGCAAGGCTGCAAAAACGTGCACAAGAAATCCTGTATAAACTCAATTGATAGCACAATTGATCTATCTTATCTGAATATAACTGTTTTCGTCAATATGTTTTCGATTGATCACAGATATGAGGTGGCATTCTTGAGAAGTGGTACAAACTCAAAACAATTTAAATTTGATCTGATACTAAATCTCAAGAACACAAATGAAGAAGACAAGCTTTACAAATTTTCCAACAATTTTCAGTTAGACCTATGCCCGTCGTCAACTGCATATTTTGCTGGGGCAACCTGTTTTAAGGCCAACTTCACAATCTCCAAAAAACCTGCATGGTTTTCCACTCTGCAAACAAACTTTTGTGGAGGAAGAGATGCCACATGGACCATTTCTTCGATACCTTGAATGTAGCTGCCAACAGCAACCACAAATATCTCCACCCCGATTTTTTTCAGGGCTTCAGCTTCTGGTATTGTTCGATCCTGGTGAACATTCGATTGGCCATCGGTCACAAGGTAAATCACCTTCTTTGCGTCAGCTCGTCCACCTTTAAACAGCAGTTTTACTATCAGTAGTTGCAGTGATTCGCCCTATGTAAAGGAATCCAGGAGGCCCACGGATTCCAGATCCCATCCCGTGAATTCCAAACTCACGGATTCCATCAAATCGGCTAAAATGGGTCGTGGATTCCATCGAAAGCTGTGGATTCTGGATTCCACACAATGGATTTCGAATTCCACGCTCTAGGTTCCGGATTCCAAAGCCGAAAAATTTGCTGAATTCCGGAATTTCGGATTCCTTCACATAGGGGAAGTGATTGTAGTCTGTGTGATCGGGTAGGTTAATTTTTCAGTTTAAAGATATATCATCGAACAATGTTAAAAGAGATTTTTCAAGCAAGCAAGCTGTCAGAGTACGTTGGATCAACTGGCTTGTTTTGATCGGCGTAAGGACAAGTTGGAAAATTAAGTATTTTGAGCAAGAGCCGATACAACGTAGATTTGATTAGTAATGTACTATATTTCGGCTGGCCAAACCAACCTTCTTCAGTTACAATGAGAGTACTTCAGGTACTATGAGACTCTCGTTACACCTGAAGAAGGCTGCCGGGTTTGGCCAGCCGAAATATAGTACATTATTAAATCAAATCTTTGTTGTATCGGCTCTTGCTCAAAATATTAAGGTTAAAAGGTATGCTCTAGGGCTCTAGCAGAAACTGGACTCACGTGCTGATCCAAAAGGGGCTTCCCCTCTCCCTACTCTCTCTTCCCCCATATGAAAATTCTCCAAAGCGAAAACAAAAGTTTAACCTTAGGCTTCGACCAGAACCTCGCTTTATTCTGTGTGATCTCGTTCTAGACTCTTTTTTTAATCTAAATACTAACCAGAACTTTTTCCAGGGTCTTCAAACAGTTTCCTTGCTTCTACCAGCGCAGCTTGAGTATTGGTCTGGCCACCTGGGTGATGAATCTTAAGGATCTTATTTCCTGCTTCTTCGAGCGACAAAAAGGAGAACTTAACAGAAGCGCTGTCTGAATAGGTGACTGCCGCAAATCTGGTATCGTGTTCACTTTCTTCTTCCATTTCAATCAGATGCTTGATTGCCTGATTGCCTTTTTGAAATTGGTCAGACGGAATTGAACCAGATCCGTCCATAATGACCACCACATCTCTCTTGATTTTGGGCTCT
>NC_090895.1:27388505-27401005 GCF_036669925.1 Montipora capricornis | reverse complement strand
ATACGAATTTTATCTTCCGGCTCGTGCTCAGAGTACCTCTCACTCGTTGAGATACTATCAGCACCCGAGGATAAAATCCGTATCCCAGCGCGGCCATGTAATATCATCTATATCATTATTAATTAAACATTTACCAAAAGAAGGATTATCAAATAGTTTCTTCGCCTCCGTGAGTGCAGACTGGTCGTTTGTGGAGCCGTCAGGATAAGGGATATTTTCTATCTTCTCTGCTGCTTCATCGCAAGGCAAAAATGGAAAACTCACTTGTGTGGCTGTGTCTGAGAATGTTATAGCAGCATATTTGGTGTCTACTAACTTCTGGTTCACCGATGTCATCAAGTGTCCAAGTGCTGTTTTGACATCATCAAAATCGCCGCTCTGAACCGAGGCGGAACCGTCTATGATGATGACAACATCTCTGGTGCCATGCAGATCAATTATGGGAATGAGGCTGGTCGCAGCGTCGTCATTAGAAGGAAAAATTTCAAACTCTGCAAAATCGACAAGCATTATAATTCCCTGATTTGAGGTTCAAAATATTAAAAAAGATCTAGAAGATGTCCTCAATGTATCAGTCTTAAAGTGCGAAAAAATTAAAGAAAAGGAGAAACAAAGAGAAAAGAGAAGACAAAGGTAACAGAAACAGACCGTCAGAGAATCCCTTTTCCATGTATGAACCTATGAATTGTCCAGACAATAGACCATTTCCGAGTTCATGGCTGCCTCCTCTTCAAAGCGAGTCTAAGTGCGATGTGATGGTAATTAGTTCTACTTTACATATGAATGAAAACTATTCTTCATAACAAAAACTTCGCACTTAGACTCGCTTTGAAGAGGAGGCAGACATGAACTAGGAAACGGCCTATTGGAATGGTTTCCTTTTTTAACCAACTCGTTGTACAGTTTATTTTGGCATGGAAACATAACGGAAATATCCATAATTGCATTTGGGACATGACTAATGGGTGAATCGGGGCATAAGCTCAGGTACCTGCTGTGTCTTGCTGAGGACTCCTTGGGAACACACCCGCAGCATTATTTGCACATAACCCGGTAGCAGCCCCGTTTGCCCACAGAAGAGCACCACCAAACAAACCATTGCCAATAACTGCACTGGGGTCGTGCACTTCTCCTTCATCTATAACTTGTGTGGCTGCAGTTGAAGCAGCCCCAGTCAAAACACCGACTACAGCCCCAGTGGCAGTAGAAGCGACTCCGTAAAGGGCAGCGGCTCCCGCAGTAGATGCAGTTGCTCCGAGGCTGATACCAGCCACGCCAAACCTTAAGCCGGCCTTAACAAAACCTCGTCCCAGCTTCTGAGCTCTCTGCTTATCACCAGAAACAGTGGCTGCTACGGTGCCCAGACTTCCACCAATCACACTGCTCTCTAAGTACATCTTCCATCTTGTTCGCGCAGCCGCAGTGTCTCCACTACTAATGATGTCTCCGAGAGATTCACCACTCACAGCGAGCTCGTGAAAGACTGGAAAGTCTCTCAACAGACCGCCGCCAAATATGGCTTTGCCAGTCGCTCGTTTAAAGCCTCTAAAATACTCTTTTGCCTTATCTTCATTTCCTTTAGATCTCTCTACAGCACCAGCCCATGCTGATCCAACGACACTTTCATGGTAATAATTATCCCATCTCTCTCGAGCTTTCTCAGGGTTTCCTGTCACGTGGTCACCAAGCGCTTGAAAACCGGTTCCCAATTCCTGGATAACTGGAAGGTTTCCCATATTCAGCAATGCCTCTTCTCTTTGTAATCTGATTTCATGGGAACAATTTGTCTTCATTAGTTGCTATACTGGAAATTCGAATATTGTATATTGTCTTTTCCCCGGATTCCCTGTTTGTTGGCTTTTTTTACATTTGATCTAATAGGTGGTTATTCGAAAGGATGGCAGTGTATAAGCTATTTTACGCCTCCTGAAAGCTCATCTATTGAGGGAGGCATATTCCTGCCAGTAAAATAATACTGAGTAGTAAAATAGTCGTAGGAGCAGTGAGCAGTAGCAGTAGCAGCAGTAGCAGCAGTAGCAGTAGTAGTAGCAGTAGCAGTAGCAGCGGTAGCGCTCGTAGTCGTAGTCGCAGTCGCAGTCGCAGTCGCAGTTGCAGCAGCAAATCAGTAGCAGTAGCAGTAGTAGCAGCAGTGGCAGTGGCAGTGGTAGTGGTAGTGGTAGTGGTAGTGGTAATGGTAATGGTAATGGTACTGGTAGTGGTAGTAGTAGTAGTGGTGGTAGTAGTAGTAGTAGTAGTAGTAGTAGTAGTAGTAGTAGTAGTAGTAGTAGTAGTAGTAGTAGTAGTAGTAGTAGTAGTAGTAGTAGTAGTAGTAGTAGTGGTGGTGGTGGTGGTGGTGGTGGTGGTGGTGGTGGTGGTAGTGGTGGTAGTAGTAGTAGTAGTAGTAGTAGTAGTAGTAGTAGTAGTAGTAGTAGTAGTAGTAGCAGCAGTGGACATTTTCATAAGACTAATTTTAAGGATTGAACCACTGCAAGAACCGTGTACGATCAAAACTTGCTCTACGTTGGATCAAAATAGATCTTGACCACACCAAAAAACTTTAAAAATAGAAAATATACTGCAAAGGTTGGTCAAGACAACGTGAATATAGGCGTTGTTACAATACTTCGGCTATCCAACACCAGCCTTCTTCAGGTTTAAACCTGAAGAAGGCTGGTGTTGGCCAGCCGAAATATTGTAACAACGCCTATATTCACGTTGTCTTGACCAACCTTTGCAGTATATTTTCTATTTTCATAAGGACCATCATAAGTTTGCTTATTTTGTTACTAAAGAATTGGCTTTGGAATCCGGAAACCATTGTATGGAATCCATGCAGAATCTACAGATTTCGATGGAATCCAGGATCCATTTTGGTGGAACCCATGAGTTTGGCATCCGGGATCTACGACTCGAAATCCGGGATCCGGGATCCACTATTCAGGATCCAGAATCCGAGGGCGACCTGGATTCCTTTACATAGGACAAAAGTCCTTATTTCAACCGCGTAGTTCTTGTGTTCAATTATTCAATTTCACGACCAATAAAAATGCCGAATTTGTTAAAAAAAAACTGTTCTTTACTTGAAGACAAAATATTGACAACAGGATGATTAACTCAAGTACTTATAAACGGATGTTTTTTACAATAACAATGTTATTGCATGATTCACTGAAGGACAGCTCAGTTTTTAGTCAAACTTAGTATACCACACAACTTAAGAACATTTTTAAGCTCAAATCGCAACTGAAAAATAAAAACATTCAGAGACATGCAGCCCCAAAATTAGAGGTTCGTTCAAGCAAGTAATTAGGAATAACAAAAACTGACCGAGGTCGAATTAAGCGTAGTAAAACGACTCAAAAAAAAGGGGAAAACCAAGGAAAATGAACGTAAATTCGGCATAGGAATTGATTTTATCAAACGAGTTGATAAAGGTCGAATAACCACCGTGAAAGATTTGGAAAGCTGACGTTTCGAGCGTTAGCCCTCCGTCGCTCGAAACGTCAGCTTTCCAAATCTTTCACGGTAGTTATTCGACCTTTATCAACTCGTTTGATAAAATCAGAGTTAATATAATAAAATCAATTTCTGTTTCAATCTCCCACCGACGCAGTACCACAGTTTCTTTAGAAACTAAAATTTTGTAAATTCGGCATAGCCGAGAATTCGAGATACTCGAGTTCGAAATAACAAAGTTTAGCTGTACTGGAGACATTCACTGTTGAATAAAACGCTGAAAAATCATTATAAGAAGTGCTTGAAAATACCTAGTTTTTAAGTTAAACTTATAATTACGCTTCTAGAATTGGAATATATGTTATAAAGTTGCTTTAGGTGGTAGTGGTTTACTGTTTTCAAAGTCTTTCGTCAAATTGTATGAGCAGCCTTCGAGGAGTTCTCAATTATCCGGGTTGCCAAAGCGGACAGTTTGTTCCCACCGGCTAAGATTTAAATATAACGAAAAATTGCTTTTACTTTTCAGAAAAAGATTAAACATAAATAACTGTTACTTACTTGAAAAGCTACTTGAAGATGTTTTTTATGGCCCCTGCAAGAAAACGAATATATACTTTAGACTTCCTGTATATGAAATTCGGTAAACATGGACCCTCTGTATGAATACTCTTACCTAACAGGTAACACCTGTAGAATGAATGGTAAACCAAGGCTGGCCTTTTTTATAAACCCAACAGAGGAAATAAATGTCACCCATTGCTGATAGGTACTTATTTCAGCATTGTTTGTTTGGTTCAATAGTAACATACTACAAAGGAAAAAATGATCTGAATGTTATTTTGTTAAATTAAGGCGTAAAATATAGTTGAATAGATTTCATGACGCTCAGGAAATAATCACTCCATGCAGGATATGATCGAAATTTTTTCAAAACAACTGAAAAAAGAGGAAGGAAGTTGGAATCCAGCCCAATAGGATGCCGACCCGGAAAAACGGGCTGCACCCTCATTTAACGATGCTCTCAGAGCATCGTTTACTTGAAGAGTTAGGAAGTTTAAACGCGATAGCGTTGTAAACCAAGTTGGCTTAACGCGAGATGAGTTTCTGCTTGTTTTTTTTTTTCTGTCTCTCTTTTCAATACTCCTAAAGCCAAATTTTACTGTCCAGTTTGAAGAGAGCATAACCCTCAAATAAGCTTAAAGTTAAAGTTCTTTCCAGTTGAGAATCGGGCTTCCGTTCGGGAGGTCGCCGGTCAAGTCGAAACCCGGCCGGACCAACACTGAGGAGAAAGCACTGCCTTAGTTTGACAACAGCAAATGGTTTGACTTTCAAGTCTCCTCGGATAATACTATAAACTGTAGATCCCTTCTTACAATCCTTCTTATTAACAACATGGAACGTTAAAGAAACCGCGAAGATCCCGGCGTTGTAGACTGGCCATGTAATGAGGACACTTTCAATTGGAGCTCTGCATGTTCCGTTGTGTCAGTTGTGTGATCCTTATCATAACTTAGGTTGAAATGGAATTTCGTACAACCAAGGTTGTGAAACTCACTAAAGTAAGGTAAAGAACAAGTTTCGTTTCAGCTGCTGCACGCATTTGCTATTTCCGATTTGTCTCTGATACTTCAGGTAATCTGCGATCTGCCTTGACAGGATAGCGGAACTTTTAAGATCAACATGCTGTTTAGAACTCTTATAAATTTCCACATTATCTCAGTGTACATGTGTTTCAGGTGGTGTTCATTACCAAAGACTAAGCGCAGCTAGGTGTTCACTGCCAAGACGGTCACTTTTTTCTATTGAGAATAGGCTAGATAGGCTAGAACGAAACTCCGCGAATTCCGTACACTACTTGTTGTTAATAAAATTAATAGTGTGCAAGTACTTTGACGACGAACAGAATTAATGAAAAAGGGATTTAAGACTGGGCCGACGTTCATCCTGCCTTCCCGAATGGTTTTTTAAATTTAATTTAATTTAACATAATTTATATAGCGCTAACTCCACTAATTGACCAAAGCGCTTTACAAGTCATAATAATTATTAAAAAATTAAAAAGATCGGCACTAGTAATAAAATATGAATAAACTAAAAACCTATTTACAGTCTTCTTTATAAAAATATCACAATAAATCCTATTCTAAATTATCAAAAAGTTAAACATTATATGCTTTTTTAAAAAGATCAGTCTTTAAATGTTTCTTGAATAAATTAATTGTCTCTAGACTTATAAGATCTAATGGCAGCTCGTTCCAGAGTTTAGGTGCAGCAACGGAAAAGGCCCTGTCTCCGTATGTTTTAAGTCTTGACTTCGGAACTGCTAGAAGTTTTTGATCGGTAGAGCGTAACGTACGTGAACATATACGATAACTAAGTAATTCCGTGATATATAATGGTGCCATACCATTTAGCGCCTTATAAACTAACAATAAAACTTTAAAAAGAATCCGAAAGTGAACAGGTAACCAATGCAGTTGAATCAATACAGGGGTGATATGATCAAATTTCTTGGTTAAAATAACGATACGAGCAGCCGTGTTTTGCACAAACTGCAAACTACTTATCATATGCTTAGGGAGGCCATATAATAAAGAGTTACAATAATCTAGTTTTGAACTAACAAACGCATGAACAAGAATTTCCGTAGTTTCCTCAGTGAGGTACTTCCTAATTTTAGAAATGTTCCTTAAGTGGTAGTATCCACCGTAGATTATTTATCGGTAGCGGCCTGCCGTCGTCAATTTACGCTGCCGTTCACCATTTTGTTTGCCAACGCGTTTATTGTCCTTGGTGGGGTAACCTTCAGTCAAAACTTTTTCGTTCTATGTTTGTGTTAATCAATCATTTCACGGGCCAATATTTTGCGGGACAGAAAATTTCCGCTTTGTCGGTTGACAGATCGATTAGCTTCAAGTACGCAGTTATTGTTAGCTGTGGATTGAAACCAAGTTTTGGCTAATATTGGCCGGCAATGCTTCAGGACAAATGTTAATCTTTAATTAAGCCGGGCGTCCAACACCTTCACCTAAACGAAGAATTTTCACTAACAATACAAACAACGCCGCAGCGAAGAGATGAGGTGCTTTCCGGACAGGCACTCAAGGGCTTAAGTGATGATGAAGAGCTAACTTTGTAACTTCATCTGCCAATGAGTTCCATTCTTCTCTGATCAGGACTATAAACCGTAGGCCCCCGTCTCACAACCTTTTCTGTTTATCAGCACTGTGGGACGATACAAGGGACCCACACATTATTCGTAAAGCAAGGAGTTCCCAGTCTGTCCCCCAAACCCCCGCCCCCACCCCCCCTTCCCCTCCCGCAAAAAAAAAAAGCGTGCGAAGCCACGTAGTGCAAAATTGGCCGTAAGTCGGGGGCTTTGCCGAGGTATGAGCATTTAAGTCGTAGATGTTGATCAACAGTAAGCTGTATTCAGTTCCAAGCTGTGCCTTGCGGAAAAAAACTGGAGGGTGATAGTTCTACTGTAGTTTCCATTCTTGAAAATGCTGCTATTTTTTTTTTTTTTTTCATTTTAAATTTCAATTATCCAGGGTAAATGACTGTCGATCCAGGATATCCGTTTTTGCCTCATTGAACAGCTACCTACTGTGATCCGGCATGCGTTCGTAACGGTTACGCATATTTTCACACATAAACAGAGGAACTGAAAACGCTTCAATTACCATAGGCGAGTCACAAAAACAGGAAGTTTTTTTTCGTCTAAAGGCCCAGTAATACGTGCAACATTTTTCGTGCAACTTGTCGCGCAACGATGTTGCGTTGCAAGTCAACGTTGAGATGGTTTGTTGCGCTTACTACCAACTTCTACTTTTTGTAACATAAAAATTTGTTGCTCAAAAAGGTTGTAATACGCACAACAAACCATCGCAACTTGCAACGCGACATTGTTGCGCGACAAGTTGCACAAAAAATGTTGCCCGTATTAATGGGCCTTAAATGTTTAAGGTAAACTATAGGTACGTTGCCAGAAGTTTCTTACGCTGTGGCTATGCAACCGTCAGCCACTCGAAGGTTTTGAAATTTCGAAATGACTGGCAGTCCGGTAAGTTTTCAGTATTGCAAAAAACCTCGAAATCGCTGGTTCATTGACGTCACGGGAAGTCCAAATATTACAAGACTAACGACGCAAGCGAACGAATGCTTACAATCTTTTAACTTGGTACTTGACAATCCTTGATTGTTAACTAAATATCTTCGTATAAGACGCAATAGAAAAGTGATCCTCGCAATTATCTGGAAAGTTTAAGGACGGTGCCTACTATTGTTGTAGCGCATATGTTCTGCGCATCTCGAGGTACTCGGGTTTCCTATGGGTGGTGCTTATTAATACAGGGATATTTTTGCGCGGTTCAAAACTATGCGGAGAAAGCAGAACTTAGCAAGTGCTCTTGGTATCCAAATAGGAAAATTGAGGTAACCACGCACGTTTCAGAAATAATTAAGCTTTAATTTGGAAAAGTACGCCATACATTGCTTTGTATTGCTAAGAACCGCGCACCGGTGGCTCAGTTGGTTGAGCACCGGGCTGCCATGCGGGAGGTCGTGAGTTCGACTCCGGCTGGAGATGTTTAAGATGTTTAAATAAGTGAGAAGAAAGTGCTGCCTTTGTAATTACATCTGCAAATGGTTAGACTCTCTAGTCTTCTCGGATAAGGACGATAAGCCGGAGGTCCCGTCTCACAACTCTTCAATGTTCATAATCCTGTGGAACGTAAAAGAATCCGCACACTTGTCGCAAAGAGTAGGGCATGTAGTTCCCGGGGTTGTGGTCTGTCTTCTGTGGTGCATCATGGTTGGGAGGGTAAATGCTCGGAGATATTAGCTACATCAAGCTATTCTAAAACCCGAGGGTAAATAAAGATATATGATATGATATGTATTTCAAAGCTCTGTTCAAACACTGTTGATTAAATATCTTCGAAAAATGCGTCGTTACCCCCAATTTTCTTTTCGTATTTCAATAACACTTGTTAAGATCTGCTTTTCCCGCATATTCAGTAAACCGCGCAAAAATACATGTGAATTAGCAGGCACCGTCCTTGAGCACTTATCTCTTGTAGGAACACGACTATTAAGGTTGCGTTAACCGGATTCGAACCCATGCCCCCTGCGTTGCCTGTGCAAAGTTCTACCAACTGAGCTATGAAGCCGCTCAATTTGTTGAGCTCGTGTGTTCCGGCAGTTATTATTAACTCTGGTTCCAGTGAACGACTCGACTCATACATACATTTATTGACTCTCTCAATCAGGCTTTTTAGACCAATTTACAAAGTATAAAAAGAGACTTATGTACAACAAAATCATACGATTAAATAAAAATGGATGCCTAAATTATGCAGCGATTTAGTGACTTGACAGCCCGCCGGCAATAGACCTTTTCGGCTTGCACATTTTGTTTTCCCAATACAGATCATGTGATAATACTCAGGAGGTTTGGTCTTTTGTTTCGCTCATTAAAATGAGGGCATGCAAGCATGCATGAATATGCCTGCATGCACTCTTTTTAATGAACAAAACAAAGGACCAAGCCTCCTGAGTATTATCACATGATCTGTATTGGGAAACAAAATGTACAAGCCGAAAAGGTCTATTTGCATGGACACTCGCTTTCGGTATCCAACTGTCGATAACTGCTTCTCTTCTCCTTTGAGATTGTGTTTGATGAATGTAGCTTTAAGCACGAAACGAGCTGGAATTAAGCAATTTTTTTCGCGGCGCCGCAATTTATCTATCTAAAAAGTAGATTTAGTTACAGCCGTGCAACCCCTAAGGAACACAGAGCCTACCATGTAACCTTAGAGAGTCAGAATCCCTTAAACAACTAAGGCAATTGCTGTATCGGAATTTTCAATTAGGTATTTAAGTAGTTTTAGCATATGTAGAAATTCATTTATTGTATGCTATATGATTTGTGTGATGTAGCTGAGGCAGTCAGGAAAAAACAAGACACTTAGCTGACTTGGCGTCCAACCACTGGAACAAACTTAAAAACAGCGGATGGAGTTTTCACGGATGATAGCTCAACAACATGAAGACACGTCCGGTCAGATTTCTTAATATTTATGCAAAATTAAGGAAGTTTGAATAGACGCAAACAAATTGAATAACAGACGGAAACGGAAAAAAGTTCAAAGGGATGATTGATCATTTTTTAAAGGTACTATAACGTTTTCACACAGTACCTTGACCTGTGGCGATTAGACCGAAACGTATCTTTAAAATTATATGTTCGTTCCACTGTTAGCCTAAAAAGAAACACGATTAGTCAGTCTTTCCTCAACATTACCTAGTGTCATCTTTTTTCCGGGTGGCCCCTGTGTTCTTGAAGGGTTTCAGCCCGACCTGTTATATATAAATTTTATACCATCTTTTGCATGTTTTTTCTTATCCAACATGAAATGACTTCTCCATCATTTTCAAGGGAAGCCGAGCAAATCGCAGATCGTTTTCAACTTAAATTAAAAGTCATCCGATCTGCAAAGCTGTATGACGCTTTACATGGGAACGGAGGGAACATTTGCCCGTAATCATGCCTTTAATCATGTCGGCTCGTCCAGTTAGACGAGTTATGGATACGTTGAGAAAAATCACTTAGAATCTTACGATTGCCAGAGACGGAAATTTCTCCGCCCTAAAATCTTTTTATTTATTTATTCATTCCAAGAAAGAAGTTTTGCTAAGTGACTTTACATCACATTTTTTAGCTTATTCTCAAAGGACTCTAAGGAATTACTTTCTACTACGTCACTGGGCAAAGTGTTTCAAGATCTGATTGTACAAGGGAAAAAAGAGTGGAAATATGTGTTCCTAGTACCCTTGTCCTGTCTACATTTCCAACTATGATACCCACAAGTTCCAATTCTGCTTCTGTTGTACAAGACCACGGGTCATGATTTTGTACAACAAGGGAAATCTCAATATTATCCCTATTAGTTCAAGACTGACCCACCCTAAATCCTTTAAACTTTTAGTGACAGCAGTAGACAGTTATTTGAACAAAATCGTGCTGCCTTTCTCTGAACATGTTTGAGTGTTGATCCCATGCTTGATGCATGGTCTCCCAGGGGTTTTGGGGAACAATGCAACATGGCTAATATTTGAAGTGGGGAACAAAGACAAAATTAATATTACCTCAGGGAACAAGGGAACATGAACCAATTCATAGGTTTCAAAAAGTTTGGAAGTGTTTTCGGGAACGTGGGAATACAAGCACGTTTTTAAAGGGAACAAGAACCACTCCACCCTCCCCACCCCCAAACCCCCCCCCCCCCCCAAATTTACCAAAAGTAGTGAAGTGGAGTGCATAGCATGGGGAGTCTGAATGTCTTCAATTACTTGAACATTTGTATTGACTGGAATTTGCATTAGCTGGAATTACAAGAGTTACATAAGAGACAAAATACATGTAAGGGAACATAATACAGTTAACTTCAATAATTCTGACGAGGTTGGATAGCATTATTTTATTGAACTTACAGCTGCATCTATGCTTTGAAAAACTATGCTGCTTATAACAATGTCAAGCAGCTCTCAATACATCCAGTACTTCCTCTCCCATAGTGGTGTGCATTTTTACTCCATTCTTTACAGAGGTAGTGTATGTGTATGTTGTGACCCCTTTAAGTACATTTTAAAATATTTGCATATTATATTCTATGGTGTTAAAATTAAACTGTTTGTGATAACCTAGACTCCTTCCCCTTGTTCATCAAAGTTATATTATGAATTACTATGGTTTCTTTAAAGGTATCCATGGCAACAAGTCTATACACACAATACTGTATCTCACGACAACAATCATTGCCACAGACTTCTGTCCAATGTCCCACTCATTTGAATTTTCTTTCCAAACTACTGCTTCAATAATCTAAGGGATCAGTAAATTTAGACTTCCTCCATGGTCAGTTGATCTGTGATCGCCTGTGTGTCAGATGTACTTAACAGAGATGCATGGAGGCCAATGACAACGAATGAGGCACCTGCAAAAGAGGCCAGAGAAGTGAAAATTGGGGAAGGGAAATATGGGGGTCACATTACATAGATGACGCAATTTCCATAGAATCAAATCAGTTGATAAAGGCAAGGAGAAATGACCCCCCACTCAAAGATTAGTGCAAGCCCTCTGTCAGAGCTGTATGTAATCATCTGACAAAGCAGTAAGGAAAGTCGGTAGATTCACTCTAAGGAAATGCTAAGGCTCCAAATGTACCGGTAAGCTTTCTTATCTAAAGCTCCTCATTTTTATTATCACCTTAATCTTTTCTAGTTACAGTTGCACTTGTAGTTGTAACTGTTATTTTTCTTCATTTCAAATTGTAGTTGTACTGGTAATGGATTGAAACTGTTGCTTTTAAACATAATTTTCTTTTTGTGTCAGTTAAAATACATGTATCTATAAGTGTATTCTGTAGATTTAGGTATAGCGCTGATAAAGGGCACATAATTGGGGACCTATTTGCCCTTCCTCAAGAATGTCCTAACTTGTTTTCATCATATACTTGTAAGTTTTTCTTACGAGGTACCTTAAAAAGAAAATAAATTACGATTATCAATGCACTTCATTTACCCAAATCTTTAAGTTTCATTCACCTACGAAATGCAGCAAGACACTTTCTTTTGAAACCATTCCTCTGAACTTTAACATGCAGGGAACTTTGTAAAAAAAAGCAGGATTCACCATTTTGATTTTAGTCTGTTGTGTAGGTGATACATGTACTTGGGATGCTTTCTTTTAACGCACCTAGATCTGTTTTTAAGGACGGTGCCTACTAATTCGCAGGTATTTTAGCGCAGTTTAATGAATATGCAGGAAAAGCAGATCATAACAAGTGTTACTGAAATACAAAAAGAAAATTAGGAGTAACCACGCATTTTTTGAAGATAATTAATGAACAATATTTGTAAAAAGCTTTAAAATACAAAGCAATGTATGGCATTCTTTTCCAAATTGAAGCTTAATTATATCTAAAAAATGCATGGTTACCCCCAATTTTCTTTTTGGATACCAAGAGCACTTGCTAAGT
>NC_090895.1:27383505-27386005 GCF_036669925.1 Montipora capricornis | reverse complement strand
GAGGGCAATGAGCAGCAAAGGTGATGTGAGACTGTAAAGCAAACATTTAAAATACCATTATTTTACATGCTTTTTTTTTCCTTAAAAGTGGATTAACCAACTGCTTTGCTAAGCGGAGGTTGGAGCCAGAGAAATCCAGAAACTTCCCAAACAGAAACCAGCTCTTACATGTACCGGTACATGTAGTTGGAGATTGCTCCTATGGCTGGCTTATCTTGGGCAATCTAGCCATCAACCCCTTTGCGGCATAGAACTGACAGCCTGTTGCACAAAAACACTCGTTGTCTCATTAAGGACAGTGCCTATTAATTCAAAGGTATTTTTGCGCGGTTTACTGAATACGCGGGAAAAGCAAATCTTGAAAAGTTTTATTGAAATCTAAAAAGAAACTTGGGGGTAACCACGCATTTTTCAAAGACAATAAATCAGCAACGTTTGTAAAAAGCTTTAAATTACAAAGCTACAATCGTGGTCAAAAGTTGTTGGGAAGGTTGCGGGCATCAGCTCACTTCACACCTAATGCGATTTTTCTAACTATTGGCTGAAGTTTGTGGGAAATACCATGCTCTTGTGGCCCCCCTACCCCATATTCAATGTTGGAGTTCTTCAGGTAAGAAAAGTCACCATTTTTTTCCCCTGGAAAATCCAACATTGAAAAGGGGGAGGGGGGTATCTGTAAAATGATGTTACCTTACCAACACTTTTGTCCATGATTGTATGTATGGCCTTCTTTTCCAGGTTGAAGCTTAGTTTCGTGTATCTCTGAAAATGCATGGTTACACCCAATTTTCTTTTTGGATACCAAGAGCACTTGCTAAGTTTTGCTTTCTCCGCATAGCTTTCAACCGCACAAAAATATCCCTTTAAATGCTATAAAATTAATAAAGCCCTCGACACCTGACCACCAATCATTCATGTATTTATAATGCATGTGAAACCACAAGAAAGATACAGGTCACAACATTTGCAATATCCACGCAAAATAAATGATTTTGAGGATATAAACTCGTAATACATGTACAAACGTCATCATAAACAACAACGACCTGGGAATGGATTAGACAGATACATAAGTTCAGACTGGTAACTAGATGAGACAACATGATTTTTCTGTCTTTTCTTTCGGTTCTTTCACAAAAGGATGCAAATGCTGTCGCTAAAGTTGTGAATCTATGTCAACAAAAATAAGTCCCTGTATATTAAATGGAACACAGTTTTTGAGAGGCTTTAGGGATTGTTAAACCATTGACTCCTGAGTACCCCCCATTGATAAGTAAAATCATAAATTATGGTATTAGAGTAAAATCTATTAAGCCGGTTACACACGAGCAAGTTTTGAATTCATTGACAAGTTCTGACTTAGCAAATTTTATTTGCTGGTGTGTAAAGAAGAACTTGCCATGCTAGCTTTTGAACAAGTGCACTCGTCAAGGAAAAAATTGACACATTGCAGAACGGGTCAACAAGGAAAATTTGTTGAGAAAATTGAGAAATTTCGGGTGCACAGGTGTTCTTGTAATGACTCACTGTAATGGCTACAAACACAATATTTGCTATAGATATACTTCTCTTTTAATAAATCACAAACGCGTGTTCATACAAGACGTTGATTGATGCAATGTTCATTGTTATCTACTCTGTTTAGCGTATTTACAGAGGTAGATGTTTCCTGTGTTATTTTAGCAAACTGCTAAAACGCCACGGCATTCATAAAGGCGAAGATCATGACTGTCTCATCTGTATTGTCCTATTTTGTAACTACAAGCTGCTGAGATATTTTATGATTTAACCGTTTATATCTTCCAGAAATAAAGCAAATATATATTTTTTCTAGTTAATTATTTGGAAACCACGTACGTGACCGATCAAAATGATGGCCAAACCCAAATTTTGTCTGGACAAACAGTCATCTTGGCCGGGCATTGTCCGGTGATCAGCCGTTATTTTCAGGCCTGTATGAACATTGTCAATGACACTTGTCAAGGGAAAATTTGCTCGTGTGTAACCGGCTAAACATGTAGGTCTCACTCCTAAGGGTCAATGAGTTAAAGCTTATGAATGGAAATTTAAGGTGCTGTCCTCTTCACGTCAACCAGAGAGTGAAGTTCCCTCCCTGAGATGGCTGAATGTCCTGTGCCTTTGCCAGAGAAGTATAGCAATCAGATGATTATGAATTAAAGCTATTTTACCCTGTTCATTTCATTGTGAATTCATTTGATTTCACTGTATAACATCATTGAACTTCATACATGTAGGTGTTTCAATCAGACTAAAATGAGGCAGTGGCCATGGAAAATAACATTTCATAGAAGAATGTTCTGGCATAATTATCAATAATTATAATAATTTTTAAAATGCATTTCAATTCCAAACAATGTGACAAATCAACTCCTCGGGAGTAAGAGGAACTTCTTCACCATGAAAATTAAATCTTACAAATCTAAATTTTGAATCAAAATAAACAGAAAAAGTAATAAAATATTTGAATCGTTTTTTTTTT
>NC_090895.1:27366005-27381005 GCF_036669925.1 Montipora capricornis | reverse complement strand
GTGACAAGTATTGTAGCCTACCAAAAATATTAAGATGCTGGTTAACTTTTCACAAGGAGTTGAGATTTCGGTTGATTCTACAGGGGCATAAACGTAACGTAAGAACCGTGCGTGTCTGGTTTTCTAGAGACAATGGTGAGAGATGATTTCATGCAGACTAGAACGCCTAAATTGCTCTGTTGTAAACATGGTAGTTCACAGCACCAGTGAAGTCGTCTCTATGGCCTTTCTGTGGGTGAATTCCAGGACCTACCGATACGATTTGAGCAAGTTTTGAAAGCTAAAAACTTCAATCGATGCTGTATTTTGCCGGTAGGACTGGGTGGCTCCACACTCATAAGAAAATCTATGAAATGAGAATCGGGGGTCTTCCCTTGTCATGGAACGGCCGAATTACCCAGAATTCCTTTTGGGCATGAAGGAGACAAGCGGAGACTGGTCCTCATCGAATGAGGAAAAAGTAGCGATAAGAAGATTTCTAGGCGGATACTAAGGAGTAGCCAAAGTGCGTGCTGTTAACGTAGACTTTTTATCATAGGAAATTCGGCCTAGCCTTTAGTAATTTCTTGTCAAAGAAACGGTATAATGTAAATAAGAGAGTAATGAGATTTATATTTGCGATTACCTGTCCTCTTACGTACCACTTAAGTAAAATTCTACATCTCTTTTCAATAAGCGCATTCAAAATTTCCTCATATTATTGTATAAAGTAGTTAAAGAAAGAAAAGGCTTGTCCTGCATATATGAAAAATACGTTTTCTCTCCCGTTCTCTTCTTATTATGCATGATCTTCGTGGAAATTACATTCTGTCCCTCCATAAACCTAGAACAACCAGTTATGGTCTTAGTTCTTTTTCTTAAGTATTAACTAAGTACGTTGCGAAATGCGCTACCTGATTTTTCCCGTACCACTGAGTTTACTGGTTTAAAACTAATCCAGGGCCGGATTTTGTACAGCGGCTTTTCGTTTTGATTAATATATCTTTAAATATTATTTAATATTTAGTTATGTATCTGTATATATTATGTATGTTAGCTGTAATGTCTCGAAGATATTATTCTGAAATTCGAGATGAAATAAAGTTTTTTGCATGCATGTATGTTACCTTCGCCAGGGCGCATGCGTGCACTTTGTAATCTGCGACTCCAGTGCTTACCATATGACAGATAAAATGACTTTCCTTTGAATATATAAGCCATCGAAATCCTACGTTAAATTGTAATGACAAGGGAGGTTTGGAGCTGTGAGTAGGCGTGGGATTTGTCTCATATGGTTTAGGGGCCGACATATCCCTCCCTCAATGCCGTACCGGGAGGCGAGGTCGGTAGCAGAAAGCAGCGAAGGGCCAACTGCGTCCAAAAGCGATCGCACGGGTCGAAATCCCGGGATGACTCGTTTGGTACGACGCTCCAGCGCCACGTCTGGAGGTACTGCATATTTTTCTCGTCTCGTCTTCAAACATTTCGTCAGCGCATGCGTGCGTAAATGTTCAGCCTCTCCGATACTTACAATACTAGACATATTTAGTTGGAACACTTAGCGAATGGTCAGAATCATCGTGTTACAAGATCGTAGCTTATACCACATCCCCCTTCCCGAAATTCAATGTTGTGTGAGAATTTTTTGGGCGACTACTAGTAGTTGTGGAAATCAACATTGAAGGAAGGGGGAAACGGGGATGGGTGTTCCAACAAGTGTGACGAGTATTGTGGCTAAAAACGTGGTAAAGGAAGCTAAATAAAAAAGAATGAGAAAATATCACCGGCTACCCTTGGACTTTGCTTCAAGGAGCCATCGCATAAAATTATCATTTTGATTAATTAACCCATTGACCCCCGTTGGTTGCCCATTGACGAGTAAAATCGTCTGGCGTTAGACAGAGTAAAATACTCTGGCGTCTGACAGAGTAAAACACGAAGTATGGCCGGGTTAGGGGTGAATGTGTTGATTCCAATTATTTGAAAAAAAAACCCGTTTAATGACTTCCATGGCCCACGTGGTTTTGAAGCTTAACAGGTGTCATTCATTCAACCGATGACACTCCTGTCGCTTTTCAACCAATGAAATGAAAGAATTGTGCAGCGGGTGCAAAATTCGCGCCTTTTTCACTTTATTCAAGTTCACATTTTTCTCACTTTTGCATGTTAAGTAGTCGCTTGAGTTAAGTTTTTTCGTCCCGAACTTGAAAAAACTGCTTTCTTGGCCAGAAAAAAATCAGTAAAGAAGCAAAAGAGAAGCTGCAAGTAATACAAGAAGAGGAGTGTTTCACCATAAACAGTGTTATGCAGCTTCACGGTGAGAAATTCTCGAGAAAATTCTTGCACGCCTGTGTTAGCGCTCGCCGTACGTTGCTTCTGTTACTTTTAAGTTAATTTATTTAGTCAAATTGAATCTCATTTGTATCTTTTTCTTGTATTTTTTAAAACCGGAGGAAGCCTTCTAATCACAGACAAGAACCAAGGCTACAATAAGACCTAAATTTCGAAAAAAAACGACGCCATTTTATGTGGTGAGTGAAACAACAGCAACTTCTCGCGTGGACACTTGCCCAGTCGAAAGGCGAATTGACATTTTCTTAATTATTTGGAGTTACAAAGGTAAGGTTAATGAACTTTTTAATTGGTTTAATTGCATCTCTGAGCATATAATTTAAGCTTTTGCAGTGATTTAAACCAAATTGATAGCAAAAGCTTTTGCTCTGCCTCAAAACGATCCTTGGACATTTTGTACGCAAAAGGAGCAAGGCAATTCAACTTCGGAAAAGTTCAATTGTTAAGTTTCAAATATTTTTAAAAGAATTTTCTAAGCGTTTCTATCTTTGACGTCGAGTTTCATTCGCGTTGACCGACTCGTTCAGTTTAGTTTTCCTGCTCTTTGTACCGTCAAGTACTATAATAAAAATTCATTTTTACAAAAATTAATGTTGCCTCTTGGAAAATGTTAATATTTTAACATTTTTACGTTCTGAAACAAAATTACTCGTGCGTTCTTGAAGTTGCAAAAGTGGCGTCATTATTTGAAGGTAAAGAAACATATCCTCGGTGCAAAATGTCAAAGCACAGAAAGGAAGCTTGTTCATGAATTTTTATTATTATTTTAGAGTAACCGAGCCACTTGAAGCACCTCAAACTGTCAAAGCTAGTGACACTTTCCTTATTTTCAACTTAAGTACCAGTACTTACAGTGTATGAAAGCGTTTATTGCAAAAATGATTGACGATGACCCCACAATTCTACGGATTAATTTATTGTTGTGTTATTTTATTACTTATTTTACTAATAATTTTAACTTCAAACAATTTTTTTGATCGCTCAGGTTGCTCACTTTCACTGGTATTCTCAATTTCACTACTCCTATCTTTATTTCTCTAAAATGATTTAAACGGCATTTGTTGCCCATTTATTTTAAGCTAATTTCGTAAGTTTTCGCCTTTTTCCAAAATAAAGCAGGTTTAAGACTACAACTGAACAAGGCATCTAAATGGGCCATCTCATGCGGTCGACTTTCTTTTAGCAAGAGTCGATACAATGTAGAGTATTGTATTTCGGCTGGCCAAACCAACCTTCTTCAGGTACAATGAGAGTTTACATTGGATTGCTTCTTTGTACATATATATATATATATATATATATAGCAAATGGATGTTGACATAATACTGGAAAAATGTGTAGTGATAAAATGTGGTACTTACAAATGACTTGAATTCAAATACTAGAAGAGTAACGGAAAAATAAAAGAGGAGGTTGTAAATAATTACACCGATCAGATCAAGCCGGTTTGATCCAAAGTACACCGGCAGGATGATTGTCCACGGTTACTTGCTTGAAAACTCCAGTTTTCTTTCTTTTTTTTTGTTTTGTTATGCTTTAACGGTAACTTCCCTACCGTCTCAGGCCATGTGTTTTCTAAATTTGCTTTTTTTTTTAACCCCAGGAAAAAAGAAATATTTCATTACCTCTTCGTGGGCATCATTGACTCTGTGACTTTTCACTATGACCCAGTGCAACTTCTCTTCGGAACTGTGACAGCAAAGTCCAAGGGCCAACTTCTGTCGAAGACCTGTATGGTCTTGGTATCGTACTCATTTCACGTTTGTTTAATCCTTGGGGGTGGGGATACTTAAAGGGGGTAATTAATTCAACACTGAATGGACCTGGGCCTCGTTTCTCGAAAACTGTCAGTCTCGCATTGTCGTCAGCTTTGGTTTCTTTTTTTTTCTCAGAGTTTGAGATTTTCTTCTTATTTAAGTAGCCGTTGATTTTTGTCCGCTAACATGTCGTGGTGTTTTGATGTTTTCCGTCTGCCGATGGCTCAGCTTAGTAGCAGAATTGCCTCTGCAACTGGGGCGAGCCAGCCTGGGTCCATTCAAATACTACACGCTTAAGCGCTGTACACTGGTTCTTCAAGTCAATTGGTGCAACTCAGCAATTGTCCCAACTGGTTTGAGTTCTAAGTGGTGGGAATGTAATGGGTATAGCGATATTCACTGTTCATAAACAATTCTCTTAATATTTAAATTTTGCCGAGCACATAACGAAACAATCTTTGTATCGACAGCCAAAAGAATTAATGACAATAGGTGACGTAACGGTGAGTATCGCTATAATTGATTTATTTATTGATAATTTACCCAACGCCTGCATTTCAAGTCCAAGGTGAGTACTTGATTCTTTTTATTGTTTTCCAGCGCTTAAGCAGAACTACTCTTGATAGCCAGAACTTTTTTTTGGCTATTTTGGGTAAACGGTTCCACTGCCGTGGTTTAAAACCACAGCAGTGGAACCCAGGCTCTCTCTCGGTAAATGGGGAGACCTTCGGAGTGTGGAGCAATCTCAGCTCTAAGTTGCATGAGGCTGAATTCAGTCATGCACTATGCGTAATGGCTATGACACCTTTTTCTTTTGTGGATCGACGAATTTTTTTCTGGACGTGCTTTTCGACGATTCCACTTTTTCTTCATGGATCGAAGGACGTTTTTTGCGAGGTCCATATCAAGCCGTCTTTTTCTTCATGGATTTGAACGGATTTTTTTTGCGAGGCACATATCGATTCATCTTTTTCTTCACGGATCGGAGACGGACGGTTTTCCGCGAGGTTCACGTCAAGGCGTTGCTTTCTTCATCGATGGACGGACTTACTTCATCCGGCGTTGTAGGCTTATAGTTTTCTTCAGTGCCCTTTTTCTAGGTTTCCTGCTTTCGCATTTTTGAGACGCTTGTATTTTCGATAAGTGACATTTTCGTTCGGTTTTTTTTTAGTACTGTTCCACTTCGGTGTTGTAGGCTCATAGCTTCTTTTCATTTTTATCGTAAGCTGATAGATATATCATTTTAGTGTTTGATTGTCTTTATGAACATTTTTCTCGCTTAAGAAGGCATTGATCTTTTATAATTCAAGTAGCTTAATATCGACAGAAAAATCTCTTTTCCCCGGGGTGGGTGTATTGGGTGGGAGGGGTGGGTAAAGTGTAATTTAAACTGTAGTTTTTAAGGGACGCGGGAGCTCAATTGATTTTTGTCAAATGGGCTGGTCGCGTGCATTGTGCGTACTTAAATACGAGTGAAGTTAAACAAAAGCAGTAAAAAATCTAATAAAATTAAGGAATTATGCGGTGCGGGAGTTTTCGGGATGACTAGCATCCCGTGAACTGGGCGCGCGCATTAAATAAGAACAAAGATTGACAATAATAGCGTAAAAAGAAAAGACATTGCAACGTGAAAAATGAAGAACATAAACATGAGTGACAAGAGTTGAAGCTAAAGTAAAGATCAAGTCATCCACAAAGAAGCTGAAGAAACTGTCGAATGAAGTGACCCTTCGAGTACGATCGAAGAATGAGCCCAGAATACTCCGAAGAAAATGTACAAGACAACAAAGAAACTTAACAGAACAAGGATGAAAGAAAAAAACAGTCGAAGAAAAAAAAATCAACCGAAGCAAACTTATCGGCGAATGAGAAGAACCATGCTAGATTCAGAAGACGGAATCAGAACTGATTAAGTAAGACGAAAAAAATCGAAGGAAGAAGAAATAAATAGTATGAAGTACGTACTTACAAAAAAGGACGAAGATAAACTAAGCGAGGCGAAAACGGAACAGAGTAGAACTTGAAAAGAAGAAGAAGAAGAAGAAGAAGAAGAAGAAAAACAGAAGAATCAAGAAGAACGGAGAAAAGCGAAGTCAAACAGAGAAGATCGCCTCGGAACAAGATTGGCGAGGTCCACTTAATTCTTTCGATCATCATTTTTAAAATCAGTTCTTTACTTGCGTTGCTTTTAACCGCCTTCTCGTGTTTCTTTCACGGGGCTCAAGGAGTTTTTCTGTTATTTTAGCTTAAGCTGTCGTGGGATATCATACACTTAGGCCTGAGCGGGATACTCTTTGCTTCCAGTCCTGCTTTGCGAACCTAAAGAGAAAGAGAAGAAAAGGGGCTTTAGACAAAGATAACGTGGTGGAGAATTTATCAGGGTGAAGATGACTATGAATACCTCGGGAAAAATATATGAATCAGAAAACTAAGAAGTCAGATGACTTCCCATTTCAGACAAAGGATAAGAGGTACTAAAAACTTGACGATCAAGCTCTCCTACACTTCCTCGATTCTGTCTCTCCATACCTTTTCTCATTTTTATGTGGTCTTTTCCCAATTCATTTATGCTTTAAGTTCATCTGATGTTTCTACCAAATACAGTGCGGGAGCAAGGCAGATTTCTTATCCGCGCACTATGATTTCGGTCCTTGCAATGTTTGTATTTTCATCTCTATACAAACCTTTTTACAATGGTTTATCCTTAACGACGCGTGAATTCTTAAGACTCGATTCTTTTCTGTTTCATCTTGAAGCCTTCAACTTTCTTCCAAACTGAAAGAAAAAACAGAGAACAGCAAGAATTTAAAGAAGTGAGAGGAATGCGCTAAAGAAAATTGAAAAACAAGCGTGAAAGAAGTCAGATGAAGGGCTGCTCTCTTCCCGCGAAAAACTGTGAGCCGGAAATTTCAGAAAACAGTACTCCTGAGGACAATGAGGCGTCATCTGGAATAATGGAATAAACGGGAGATTGCAAACACAAAGAAACCAATCAAGAGAGAGAGACGCACAAGAATAAAAATGTACCTCGGACGTTTAGAAGTCAAATAAATTCTTCTCAGTGGACAAAATAAGTTTAGTAGTAAGATATCATCATTAAGTATAGGCTTTAGGATGTTGAGCGGGGGCTCATGAAACACTAGCTGTTCCATGGGCTGGTCGCGCATTGTCAGTTAAATTTTTATTAATTTGTAAATTAACGCATCAATTAACTAGTGACAGTAAGTGCAGTCGAGGCAAGAAGAGAAAAGGAAAAACGCTCGTCAGCAAGAATAGGTATGAAAGGTGAACACAATTGCATCGAACCACTTGAACTGTTTATCAGTGATTTCATTTCCGGACGATAATAAAGCTGGGAGAAATGAGATGCAGACGTAACTGAAGTTTCATAGAGATCAAGATGAAAATAACACAAGTGCTGCAATTCGGAAGAAAGAAGTATTTAAAGCAAGCCTTGTTACAAGAAAAACTCCACGTGATTCAAGCGTTAAAAGATGCCGAGAAACTAACCGTGGAGTGACCAATTTGCGAAATACACAAAGACTTCAACGAAAGAAAATACTTCCTTGAGAAGAGTAAAAAGTTATAAGCTGAAGGTTACCGCTCGATACGATTAAGATTTGAAGTAAACTGCGTGGATTGCTCTCTGTGAACCAACAGTATGCATGTGCAGATGCGATCGCCATGGAGTTGGGATAGCTGCTGCGTTTGATATTCCACAATCTTATAGCCCTTTTAGTTCTGTACTTTTCCTCATCTTTTTGGCACCACACTTAGTGGAGCCAGTCATGACATGCCCATCCTTTTTTCTTTTTTGTCACACTCCTTGGGCCCTCCTGAATTAACCATTTTCAGCGTTATGCTTTTGCATGTCGCCTCACATTTCCTATTGGCTAGTGTCCACCGTGATTCAGTTGAAGGCAACAAAAAGGATAAAGATATCTTTTATTCATTGCTCTTCTCTCTGTGTTACCTTAAGTGTGTTTTCATTGCTTGAAAATTTCCTCCGAATTCCTCTATGACTAACTACTGTGCCCTTCATTTGAGGGTCTGTAAACTTTCAAAACTTTTGCCGATTTTCTTCCTGCCTCGTGCTTTTCCTTTCCGTTCATTATCCTTTATTCCCACTCACATTTCCGCGCACTATGATTTCGGTCGTTGCAATATTTGTATTTTCATCTCTATACAAACCTTTTTACAATGGTTTATCCTTAACGACGCGTGAATTCTTAAGACTCGATTCTTTTCTGTTTCATCTTGAAGCCTTCAACTTTACTTCCAAACTGAAAGAAAAAACAGAGAACAGCAAGAATTTAAAGAAGTGAGAGGAATGCGCTAAAGAAAATTGAAAAACGAGCGTGAAAGAAGTCAGATGAAGGGCGGCTGTCTTCCCGCGAAAAACTGTGAGCCGGAAATTTCAGAAAACAGTACTCCTGAGGACAATGGGGCGTCATCTGGAGTATTGGAATAAACGGGAGATTGCAAACACAAAGAAACCAATCAAGAGAGAGAGACGCACAAGAATAAAAATGTACCTCGGACGTTTAGAAGTCAAATAAATTCTTCTCAGTGGACAAAATAAGTTTAGTAGTAAGATATCATCATTAAGTATAGGCTTTAGGATGTGGAGCGGGGGCTCATGAAACACTAGCTGTTCCATGGGCTGGTCGCGCATTGTCAGTTAAATTTTTATTAATTTTTAAATTAACGCATCAATTAACTAGTGACAGTAAGTGCAGTCAAGACAAGAAGAGAATAGGAAAAACGCTCGTCAGCAAGAATAGGTATGAAAGGTGAACACAATTGCATCGAACCACTTGAACTGTTTATCAGTGATTTCATTTCCGGATAAAGCTGGGAGAAATGAGATGCAAACGTGACTGAAGTTTCATAGAGATCAAGATGAAAATAACACAAGTGCTGCAATTCGGAAGAAAGAAGTATTTAAAGCAAGCCTTGTTACAAGAAAAACTTCATGTGATTCAAGCGTTAAAGGATGCCAAGAAACTAACCGTGGAGTGACCAATTTGCGAAATACACCAAGGACTTCAATGAAAGAAAATACCGGCTTGAGAACAGCAAAAAGTTATAAGCTGAAGGCTACCGCTCGGTACGATTAAGATTTGAAGTAAACTGCGTGGATTGCTCTCTGTGAACCACTTCAACATGGGATGTTTTCAACAGTATGCATCCACGGATGCGATCCTCATGGAGTTGGGACACCTGCTGCGTTTGATATTCCACAATCTTAGCCCTTTTAGTTCTGTACTTTTCCTCATCTTTTTGGCACCACACTTAGTGGAGCCAGTCATGACATGCCCATCCTTTTTTCTTTTTTGTCACACTCCTTGGGCCCTCCTGAATTAACCATTTTCAGCGTTATGCTTTTGCATGTCGCCTCACATTTCCTATTGGCTAGTGTCCACCGTGATTCAGTTGAAGGCAACAAAAAGGATAAAGATATCTTTTATTCATTGCTCTTCTCTCTGTGTTACCTTCAGTGTGTTTTCATTGCTTGAAGATTTCCTCAGAATTCCTCTATAACCAACTACTGTGCCCTTCATTTGAGGGTCTGTAAACTTTGAAAACTTTTGCCGATTTTCTTCCCGCCTCGTGCTTTTCCTTTCCGTTCATCATCCTTTATTCCCACTCACATTTCATTCCTGTCTTGTCTTTTAAAGCGGCCTCTATATTCTTCCCTTGTCTTTTAATTTATTATTATTATTGGGTCTCTTTTCTGACTTACGTTTTGCCTTCCGGTTTTCAGGCCATTGCTTTGTCTTATTCAGTGGGTATTTTGTACCGTAGCCCCTCCCCTCATATTTATTTTGGTGCCTCCGCGACTGTTGATGTTTTCGTTTACTTACGCCTTGCTCAACAGCTCTATTTATCCCTTTCTCTGATCCATTTGACTCCGTACCTTTGTTCAATTTCGTGCGTTTCTTTGTTTCATCGCAATGCCATAAATAAAACTTTCCTTCATATGACTGATAGAACACTTCCTGGTTGCTTGAACTTGCCTTTCTCCACTCATTATCTGTCTCTGTTCGCTCTCCGTTGAACTCTTTAACGCGTGCAATTCATTTTTTTATTTAGAATTATCTTTTCCCACAATTTCTCTTGCAACATAAAGATTTCCAATGATTCTCTTTCCACATACACCATCATTAAGAAGTCTCTCCGTTTGATTAAACCAGGGCTGTCATTCCCGTCTTTTCAACACACTAACTGATCCTCATTATCCTTAACCTTATCAAACTCTTGGCCATGATTACCATCAATCATCATCATTATCATCGTTGTCAACATCATCATCATCATCATTTTTTTTAGGTAATCATAATTTCGGCTTGAAAAAGACCGATGGCTGCAAGCTACGAAACAAATCGCCTTCACTAATCGATATATGCACAAAAGCGCAGAAGAGCCGTCTACTTTTAGGAGACAACACTAACGCGTTCAACGATCCTCATCTCCACCGGTTTTAATTCGAAAACGTCAACCAGCTTTCTGATCCTTCAACCTTGAAACAACGAAACATGCCTTTTGTCTCCTAATTGAGCCCTCATTCGATCTGTTCGTTTATTTTCCCGGTATAATTCGCCATTCGATTCAGTACGCGCGATTCCTCTGGACAAAGGCGCATGTTCATTATTTCGCTATGCATTCGTCATCGTGGTATCTGCATGTTAGCTTTCATTGGCGTGTTTTCTGGTAAGTACCCATAACTTGAAATGCATCATCTTATCATCTAACTTTGCGGAGACACCAATAACACTCGTCTCGATCCACATCTCCATCTCTTTCGATTCGAAAACATTTACCGCCTATCTGATCCATCCAATCTTGAAACCATGAATCTGAAAGTCCTTCGAAATAAGTATGTCACTTTTGCCACGGTCCTCTCAACCAATGAGCCTGATTCGATATGTTCATTATTTTCCCGCTGTTATTCGCCATTCGATGCAGTACTCGCCATTCCTCTGGATATCCGCGAAAGCTCACGTTCATTATTTCGCATTGCATACATCATTGTGGTATCTGCATTATAACTTTGATTGACGTGTTTTATAATTTTATGGTATGTACCCATGACTTGAACTGGATGCATCATTTCATCATCTAACGTTAGGAGACACCAATGACACATTCTATTTTCGTCTCCATTTCTTTCGATTCGAAAACGTTTACCGCCTATCTGATCCATCAATCGGTAATCGTGAAACTAACAGAATTTCGATTCGAAATTCTTACCTGGCTTTAATTGTCCTCTCATTGTGCTTTATTCGATATGTTCATTATTTTCCAGCTTTTTATTCGCCATTCGATTCAGTACAGTGCTCGCCAAGGCGCATGTTTATTATTTCGCTATACATTCGTCATTTATAACTTTGATTTTTGACGTGTTTCATGGTAAGTACCCATAACTTGAAATGAATCATCTTATCATCTAAGTTTGGGAGATACCAATCACACATTCGATCCCTATTTCCATCAGTTTTCAGTCGAAAATGTCAACGGCGGCTTACTGATCCGTCAATATCTGACGGTCCAGTTCGCAATTAGTTAAATGGATTTTTTTCTCTCATTGAGCTTCATTAGATATCTTCGCTTACTTTTCCGCTATTCTATACCGTATGATTCATCTGGATATAAGCGAGAGGCACGTGTTCATTATTTTGCCAGGCATTCGTCATTATGATCGTGGTATCAGCATTAGAACTTTGAAGGAGATGTTTATCGTTGGGCGTTAATGGCTTTTGTCGCTTTCTTGGTGCTTACATGGTACATACACCATCGTCATCAAGAAGTAATCCTAGAAAAAACTCCAGCCACCCCCCCCCCCCCCCACAAACAATTTCAGATCCACCCCCTCATATAACTTCAGTTTCTGAAACGTCGTCTTCTTCCTCTCTTTCATCTCTTGCGTTTTTTCTTCTCTCAAATCGAGGTTGCACTGGAATCTTTTTGCCTCACTGTTACTTTAAATTTTGATGCCCACCTTATATTGATGGAAACTAACTACCGTATTCCTTGGTTTTCCGTCATTGTAACTGATGTCCCAATTCTTTCCTCTTCATTTTTGGGACTAAATGGGTGGCTCGATTACTACTTTCTATGCAATGAGCCACATACTGCCCGCCCTCCCCATACCCCGTATTGTATACGTTTGTGTCCGTTTTGTGTGTCGTGTTGTGTGTGTGTGGGTGTGCGTGAGAGAGAGAGGGAGAGAGAGAGCGCGAGCGCGCGCCACGCCCGCAGCTGCGCGTACTTTAGTTGTAATGATTTAAAGATTGTATTTAGTCGCCAGTAACACCATTTCATATTTTTCTGCTCTTGATCTTGTGGAAGTTGAACTTGTTTCAGGTTAGTATTCAAGTAGGAAAGAAAAAGAAAAGGCTTGACGGTTCAATAATCCATCCAGCGTACATTGAAAAGGTAAAGTAATTACAACGTTTTGAGAAGATCAACACCGAAAAAAAATATGCGCAAGGAAATAAGCGATGCATAAGTTAGCATGTGTCGGCTAGTAATCAGACACAGTTATTTCATTGATTTTTCTGTGGTTCAGTTCGTTACGCATCGCACTACGTACCATGCGGGTGATCGCGGGCTCGATCCCCTCGAGATCCAGGGTCTTAAAATTATTGAGAAGTAATTGGCTTTTTTGTAATTTCATCTGCAAATGTTTACTTACACTGTCCAGTTTTGTCGGTTAGGAACTATAAACGGATAAGCTCTGTCTCCCAAACCTCTGGCACGAAGTTCCAGGTGTTGTGGTCTGTCCTAACTGTCCTATTTTTTCTCCCCAGCAAAAATTGGCCACCCTGGCGTTGATGTCTTAAAAAGACCTATGATGTGTGAGGCTACGTTGCCGGACCATGTTGGTATCAGAGTCAACACACAGGCGCGTAGCACACCATAACAAACTGAAGATAAAAGCGGGGCTTAATAACGTATCAAAAAATATATATAAAAATAGTTAGAGGGGTTAACTTAGATAGGCGTGAGGTTAACCCCCGACATGCCAGTAACAATATAAATGATGATGATGATGATAGAAACATAAATATTTGATTTATTTTGCATATATACCAATACTCAAACATTTAAGTACCGGAAAAAAGTGTTGCAAAATGGATTGCTAGTGTTTTCCCATCATACAAAAGAAATCACGAGTCAGCCAAGAAGCAAGATTTTTCGCCATGCATATCCATCCTGAGGGTCAAAGTTTCTAATAATTATTCACAGCAAGGTCAGCTAGCTAATTATAAAGATACAGTTGTTTGAATATGTTGAGTAAATAATATTGTTTCTTTCATTAGGTGAAAAGAAGAATGAAAAACATGGCTTCAATAGAATTTTTCCGGCGTTCTTCAAGAGGATTTTCCGGCTATTCTCGGAGAGGTCGGGCTGAAAGGTATATACTTGTAATTTGATGTCTTCAGTCCTGGAAAACATGAAATTCTCAAACGCTTGCAAGTTGTGAACGATGATCTTCTTCATTAATATGATTCTCAGAGATAGCTTATACTTTCCTTAGTGATTCGTTAGCTAGAAATGGAAAACCACCACTTAGTGTTAAAGTGAACCATGGCCTTTCTTTTTTTAGTCGGTTGAGTAGTCATCTCCAAAAAACGGTCCATCAAGGAAACAGAGGACGAATGCTGCTCCATGAACAGTTCGTTGGCGAATCACTGATATTATATTTTAGCGGTCTTCAAGGTTGATGCTGCTGTGCTACTCACAGGTAAAAGAAACTCCTTTTTACGACTTTTACTTTTACCCTTAGGTTTTACATTTTTAAGAATCTTATCGGATAACCAAGGTGCTACATGATAAACGCGAAAGTGATTAAATCCTGTCCTTTCAAAACTGCATTTTAAGTTGGTAATTGGATGCCGTCTCCACCCTCTTGTCCCAATTATATTTAAGGGCGCGTTCGATTGACCCTATTCTGGAATAAGATTACGTGGAGTAATTATTTAAAACGGTATGTCTGGCGTTTTGAAGCAAATAGAATAATAAAGATATGTTTAAAATAGCAATTTAGCAGGTTTTTGACAATTCTAATGTGAATCTCCGTAAAAACGAAGTATTTCTAACTTCTATTTCATGTATTCCTATTCTGGAATACGGTCAATCGAACGCACCCTAAATAATGCCGCAATTATAAACCTCATTTCCTTGTATGTTTTGATTTTTTTCTCTCTGATACGGATTTGGTGGTAATACGTTGAAGATTTGATCCTTCGTCTCGTGATTAAAAAGAGCGCATTCAATACTTACGTATACATACAAGTACAATTATGTCCAACTTTGAGAGAAAGTCCTTTCAATAGGTGTATTTTAAATTTAATGTGCGATTATCTACTTGATAATGTTGTAGAGAAGGACATCAGTACTCCATCAAAGTCACGGTATATTCAATTTCAATACCGACACGCAGTTTCAATTCAATTCAATTGCTAGATGAAGGCTATAAAGCTGTGGTACTTAACGATGAACTTTGAACAGGTTTTTTTATTCTGGTCATTACAGCCACAAAAGAAAAGTTGGGTCTTGGTTGCATGTTTTATTGATATAAGGTAGTCTTAGGTCAAATCGTATCTACTATAAAAATCGTATCTACTACAAAATTGAGGATGAATTTTGATACTAGCCTTGCACATTTAAAAAAAATTAAATAAATAATGCATTAATTTGCAGATAAATTTTGGCGTGTAAGATAAATAAGTGAAAATTAAATATGAAGAGAGGAGGTGATAACTCTGCTAAAATTCTTGTTAAATTGAGGGTGAGTGTGTATAGGTAACAACTTATTAATACTAAATTATTAATACTAAAGATGCTGATAATATCGTACCACGTATTAGCCTGCGCGCGTTGGGAAGCAGCTTGTACGTAAATT
>NC_090895.1:27353505-27358505 GCF_036669925.1 Montipora capricornis | reverse complement strand
CCTAGACAAATATATTTTATCTAGTTTTCAGCTTCTTTCAAGGTTATGGTTCAAAAGGATGAAAACTAGAAAAGGTCCTATCTCTTTTTGTCCAGGCCACAGCTGATCAAAGGCTGGATGACTTTATCCAAAGGATATGTAACTATCAAGATAATAAAATATACTCCATGATAAACATTGGCCAAGGTTTTTGTACATGCCTTTACTTAGATGTGCTTAGAGTGTGCATATTCACGGCTATGTGCCCAAATACAAGAGTATAGTATCTTTGCACAGATTGAAGCTATTGGATACTGACTTACATGTATCCTCCAGGTAAAGTTATCCAGCTTTTGAACAACTGGGGCTAGGCTTATACAAAATACTGGTAAACTTTGGGAAAAACAACTGCTTTACCTTGAGCAACCAAATCACTTGTAGTCCAGTTTTGATTTGTGCTGACAATAACAAGGGTATGTGGATTGGGAAATGGAGCACCATCAAAGAAGCCAGTATCCAACTTCTGTGCAGTTTTTGCCTTGTTCAGGTTAAACACTGGTGAAATAATATCTGGTCTCTGAAGCTCGACTTGCTCTGTGCTTTGTATTGCCTCCTTTTCTTTTACTTGCTCCAGGGGGTACTTTGACGACAGCAGAAAGCCAAGATTTCCAGAAATCATCAAGTCTGTTTCATGTCTTTTGTATGAAACACTAACTCGAGGTTTGTATGTCAGGGATGTTTCCATCAGCTTTGGAAAACTGAAACAACAAAATTGATGGTAACACAGACCATAACAAACATCTCTTTCATAATTCATAATATTCTTGAAATCATGGATTCTTCCATTATGTACCAGTGTTAAGTGCAAAGAAACTTGTTGTGAGCTTGAGAGAGACTTTGACCTTGTGGACCTTGTGATTACTATAAGTTCAGATGCTCTACCAATGAGCTAAAGGAGACTATGTTAGACTATTCAGTCATTAAACTAGTTTCATATCAGAATGAAATGTCAAATGGTGGCATACTTGTGATGAATTTCTGAGTGAATTGGTAAGTTTTAAGCCTAGTGAATGAAACCATGGGTGTTTCTCTTATAACAAAAGGAAACTCTTTAATGCTCCTTTTAAGGGTAATACCATGTGGAAAAGTCAAATTGAGAGAATGGTCTATGGAAGAAATAGTTGGCATACTGTAATATTTTGTTTTGAGAGAAAGGAAGTACATCACATGCTTATTTTCCAATTCACTTAAACAAAAATAAGAGGAACACAAAACATTTCAAATAAAACATAACACACTGAAAAATCATAAATGACAAGAAGCAATCAGTTGGTTATTTTTACCAAGTTTGGGGAAGATAACTTCAGGAGTGTAGCAGGCAAACTTAGCCCATGGTGAGAGCAGGATTTAACATTGGGACCCACTACCACCCTGACCACACTACCACCCACCCCATGAAAATTGATTTTGGAGCAAAAGTTTGTTATCTGAAGTAAATAAGAGCTCTTTTTCTGGCTTTCTTTTTGTTTGTATGGTCTCATTCACTCAGAAGCCCTTCAGGCTAATCCAGCCAGGTCAACCTAAATGCTGACAGGCAAACACAGAGAATTCTATCCTGACTTTTTGCGAACAGCATGCAGGCTCTTTAACGTCCCACGTTGTTAGCAACAAGGGCTGCGAGATGGGGTTTATGGTTAAACGTCTTAACTGAGAAGAGTTGAAAGTCAAGCCATTTGCAGTTGTCATTAGAAAGCCAACACTTTCTTCTCAGTTATTTTAAGACTTTGAGTGTTGGTCCAGCTGGGATTCGAACCCACAACCTCCTGCACTGTAGTCTGATTCTCAACCAACAGAGTGCCAACCAGTTGGCACTGATTAGATAACAAAGAAAAGAATAAAGAGGGATTAATTAGTTCATTCCTTTATCTTCTTCATCTTCATTCCTTCATCTACTATTTCAACTTGCAAGCCACCAAACCTTTTACAGTTTTAGCAACCAATTTGTATCCCAATTCTTGTTTCTTAATCTCTTACTCTCAGTGACAAGCCACCTTGATGTTAAAGTCACAAAAAATAAACGCATGCATAAGACAGAACGACAATGAGAGTCTGATCCTCGTTTGACCTTCACTTGGTACAGCTCTTTTACCTGCCTGCATAACTCCATACCACCCGCAACATATTCTGCATTAGAGGTATTGCACACATGTCTCTAGTTGCATGTTCTCCCTCGTAATTAAAAAGCCTCGTTTGAATCACGTTTTGTCTAAATTTTTCCATCATTTCTCTTCTAATTGTGCGATCTATAACATTATCTTGCAAGCATTTCATCTTGGAAATGCTGCCCATTTGCAAAGTTTTTGTCAGATACAGAGACTGAGTCTCGGGTTCCAAAACTCGACTTTGAGGATGGTAAACATAGGGTTGTATCTCAGCTGCGGTGTGACCTTTCCTGGTTAGAAAAGAGCGTAAAAATCTAGAAACGTTTTCTCGCGTGGAGGGGATGAAGGCCGCCATCTTGAATGTTCGTTCCATTCAGGGCCTGGTGACAAGGTTTTTTTTATCGGTCCCAGATTGCTTGCGACTAGTAAAGAGTTTGTTGTCTTGGAAACAAAGCAATATATTTCTTCATCTCCAACCAAAGGGTAGTCACCATTTTGGATAAATATATACCCGGTCGATACAACAGCGAACAATCTGTATAACAACACAGACTTGTAAACCATGGTGAGTACAAGCCAAAAGTTATTTGTAGGCTTACGCTATTGGGATCGAGTTATCTGAAGATTCCTGATCTCTACTGCAACTGCAGCATGTTCTGAGTTTGCCAATAATTATCATTTCCACACAGCCAAACAGCACTATCGGCTCTGTCGAATCTACGGGATCTAACGCGTCCAGAAAATCATGGACAAGACAGTATCATACCGTAAACAAAACTTCAACAGTGGTAAGTTCGATCAACAGTACATTTTTGAGTTTGAAGCTCGTTGGGTTCTAGCTAAGAGAATTGCTTTTGAATTACAAACGATATTTGAGTGCATGATTTCGATTATTTGATGAGACAAGCTTAGTAGGACAAGGTTATCTGAAATTACATCAGTCAGTAATGAACCTTTCTACAATCCAGAGGTATTTAATAATAATTAGATGCATTATGTATCACAAATAAACTTTAGTTGGTAAAGCGAATTGAAGCAAATTAAATGGTACTTATGAGTTTTGGGAAACAGTGTTTCTACTGGACAGAAAAGAAAAATCAATTGGGCCTTTGCAAAACAGCTGTTTTTGTTTAATCCAGATTATGAAAATAATAATTATTACATGAAGTGCTAATAACTTTCAAATTTAATTTCCACTATTAATTTACTCCTGTTGTCTTTAGGACGAATCATTATTTGCTTCCCCAAAGAAGACTAGACCTGGTGAAGAAGATGCTTTTGCGGGTGCATTGTCCGAAAGATCAGCTAGAAGAAGTGGTAAGTTGGAAGGCTGTGATGTTGTTCCCGCAATCAAAGGCAATTTGAAAACCATTTCCGAATTAAGAGTTTTATACCTTTATAATGGAGTTTAATGCAACATGACTATTTTGGGGGTGGAGGTAGGGGGTAGGGAGTGAAGGGTACCATAGTCTAATCAAGATTGATGCCTCAACATAATCCTCTTCAGCAAGCATACTATATGCAAAGTATGGATTTTTGTGCTGACCAATACCCCGGCCTATAGTGGCAGAGTAAAAACTACATAATTATCAGTCTCAAAATGGACACGGTTAAAAAAAAGTTGTGACTAGTATTCATGCTTGGTCAGGAATAAAGTGAACTGCCACTGAATCCAGGTTTTATAACATTAGAAACAATGACCAAACCAAGCAAAAAATTTCTTAACTCATTGACACCTGAACCAGGGCACCCTGGACTGACCCCGTTGACGAGTGAAATCGTCTGGCGTTAGACAGAGTAAAATTATCTATGAAGTCCCACTCCTAGGAGTCAATGGGTTAAATAAATATTATTTAAGATTCACATGTAGGTGAATTTAATATATTGGATATAAAAATAATTATTACATTTGTATTTTGGTTTATTTTCAGGTAAGCGATCACCAGCTAAGAAATCTGATGACACAGAGACAATTCAAGTGATAACAAAGGATCTAATTAGAAGGCTGAGGTAGAGTCTTTTTTATAATTTATATATTAAGCTTTATGTTACTAAGGTGGGGCAATGATTAGATTGCTCAAAGTAACTGACTGATTTAACACAGGTCTGCAGAAATTATTGATTGCTCACATGCACATATATGTCACTCCACATTATCTTTGGCAGAGTCCCAAGAGAGGATCCCTCTGGAAGGAGCATCATTCTTGAGGGGGGCGAATATCGGCGAATCAAGGTAGGATTTCATAAGTTCCTTATTTATTCGTTCATTAATTTTTCTTGTGAAGGTGTTGTCATAAAGTATTTTGAAGTTTGTTTATTTACTTGGCTTTGCCACAAAGAAATACTCCAGGGTTAAGTACTCAGATAGCAAGTAGCCAATTTCTGCAGCCAAACTTTATTATGAGCAAATTGCTAATGTAAGGGGACTGAGCTTCCTGTGGTTTCTTATTACCTCCATGATAGTTTTAATGTTTGTTGTTCTCATCCCAGAAGACCAGAGGAGAGAGGTGATAATTATGATTCTTTTTTTGTTCACACAGTCAGCAGCACATGTTCCCACACAAGAGGAAAGGGAACTTGCTTTGGAGGAATTTAAAAGGAAAAAAGAATTTGAACAGAATGCATCAGAGGAACGAAAGAATTTTATGCAGGCAATGGAATTGAAACGAAAAGAGAATGCCAGACCATCTGACCTGGAGGAGGTACATGTGGTTACTAAATTTCCCAAGATAATGTTTGAAAAAAATTATCATTGAAACAGACAGTATATAATTGTCTTCTATGATAACTCTAGGAGCAAAAGAAACAAAGTGGTACATTACTTGAGAAGGCACAAGAACAGATGGAAGAGCAAGAAGA
>NC_090895.1:27318505-27348505 GCF_036669925.1 Montipora capricornis | reverse complement strand
ATGCTTTATGGGAACCGATACAGGTGCCTAAGGCCCCAAGGTGACGCACTTTAATCTTCGATTACTGCTAGTTGTACGCACATTTAAACAATAGAGAACGTTTTCCGTGTTTCCATAGCCTCATCTAAACACGAGGAGGAGTTGGGAGAATTCTTGACAGTTATGCAAACCCTCGACTGCGTCTCGGGTTTGCATAGCTGTCGGGAATTCTCTTAACTCCCCCGAGTGTTTAGGTGAGGCTATGGAAACACGGAGAAAAGTTCTCTATTGATTTACATCGCAAAATCGTAGTGGAAAGTGGGAGTTTGTCAAAAGGAAATTGCGTTTGCTTTCCGCCGTTTACTGTGAAGGACTTCCACTAGAAAAAGCGGAAACACCAGTAACTCATTGAAAACTGGAACCGAAGTGTCAACTTTATCCCATAATAGTATTTTCTGTAGACTGGAACTCGAGTTATACGCTCACCTAAATACGTAGAGCACGACTTCGAGAATGAGTACAAGTTGTACTCGTTCTCGTAATAGCAATCGTTGCTGATGCTAACATTCTCTTATGAGTACGGACATGAGTACAAGTTTTCAGTTCTGAGCACGCGCATTTCGAAAACTTTCGTTCTTCAAACGTAATGCACGTGCCCAGTACAGAAAAGTCGTACTGGTAGTCGTACTCGTTAGGGACCATTAGATCGGACGACGGGGACGACTACAAGTATCCGAGTACGAGTTTTCCGTTCTGAGCACGCGCACTTCGAAAAATGTTGGCCTCCAAACCTTATGTGCATGCTCAGTACGGAAAACCCATTTTTGTAGTCATCGTCATCCTCCGAACAAAAGGTCCATGTTGCCTGTTGTCACCAAAGTAAGCATTACGATTTCCCCACCCCCCCCCCCCCCTCCCCCATCTTTTGAGCCGCTAACATTATCTTTTTGGGGCGATGCCGTTGTCACTTTTTTAACTCCCTCCTGTCATAAACAGCATTGGTTTTATTCATCTACAGGAAAGAGAAGAGGCGTATCAGCGTGAACTAGAAGCAGCCAGAATCGAAAAAGAAAAAGAAATTGCTCGTCTTCGTGCCCAGCAAGAAAGGGCCAAGGACAAACAAGCAGAAAAGGTATTTTTCGAAGACGAATGCTAGTATTTCCAATCAATGTATATTATTAGACGTGTAATTTTCATATTGTTAGAGAGGTTCATAGAGTTGTAATTCAAACGGTCGTTTATTAACATTACGCGGACTGACCAATCGCATTGAGCACGAACAGCGAATGAACCAATCAGATTTCGAAACAAATAACTTCGTGAACGCTCGATTCTGATTTCTTTAACATATTGATGACTCAATTGAAGTCGGAACTATTTTAATCCTAAATTTCTGCAAAATATAATGACGGGTTTGCGAGAAATTTAGTAAAACAGCCAACAGCTCTTAATATCAATTTTGCTGGGCTCCTCTGAGAGATTTTCAATTCTAAAACGTAATGGAAGTGAGTTTACACTTTTCTAGGGCCATCGCGAGAAGAAGAAAAGTTTCGCCATATTTGTTTTGTTTTCAAAAAATCTGCGCCGTCCTTCAATGAATACCACTGACCGAGGAATGGAAACTGTATTCAGCCACCTTAAGCGTCCATTCGGAAACCGTTCAAGTATAAAGAAAGACTGGACGAATCTTAATCCGGGACAGTAACTATGAGTTTTCAATTTTCATTTTTTTAGGACGCTCTTAGAGCAAAACGGAACCAAGAGGAAGCTGAACGAGAGTGGAGAAGAAAGGAAAAGGAGGAAGCCGAGAAAAAGTAATTAATATGTTTGAAACATTTTCAAATAGTGATGAGACGCTTGCATGATACTTGATCATTTTGCTTTACCTTAATAGACGTTTAAAGTGATGAGAGTTCTTTATTTTGTAGGAAAGAAACTGAGCAAATGCTTCGTGAAGCTCGGAAAGATCAAGTCAGAAATAAAGAACACTTTTTAGCCGTCCAAGCTGCAAGAGACAGGGCTGAGTTCGAACGGGTTTTAAAGTAAGTTTTCGTAACTTTTAAAAAGCGTTTTACCGTCATTTCGCCACGTGGAAGATTTGCCAGTAACCATTTCGCCACCACGATGATATTAAGCGTCGACGATTTGGTGCTACATGTACTCGTTTTTGGAGTATTATAAACGGAAGTCACCGGAAGTCGAGTCGAATCGAGTCCACCCTCCACGATCCACTCAGATTTGGTGTATTGGATAACCCTCCTATTCTTAATCAGGAATAGCATGTGTCGCTCAAACCATGCATGGCTTTAAACAAAGTGGTGTCTTTCAGAAATATACTGAGATAACACTGCGTGTTTCATATCTTCAGAGCGCAAGAAGAGCAGACGCTCAAAGACGAAGAAGCTGAAACAATTCAGAACATCCGGCGCCATCACCACGCAGACGACGTTCGGCAACAGATACGAGAAAAAGAGAAAGAAAGAATCAAAGCTACCAACGCTTTCTTCGAGGAAGGAATAAAGCTGGATCAAGAAGCCAAGGCTAGGTACGACTTTCATATATATTAGTTCTGGTTTGCCTTTTTCATATGCTTGTTCTTGTCAAATTCTGACAAAAGGATAAGTGAGGGAATTAAAGGGAATTTTAGCTGGGTACCAAAGAACCAGTCATCGCTTTGACCAATCACAACACTCGTATACGAATCAAATGAGCCAATCATAACGCAAACAAAAAACTTGCATCCGATGCTTAAACCGCGCGGTAAAACGCGAGAGTGCGCAAGCGTAGTATTGCAAAACAAGAGCCTGTGCAAAATTGTATTCAAATATTACTTAAGAAGAGTTTTATGTTCTCACAAACCCGGCCTGGTTCAAATCATGGCTTTGAAAAGAAATGAAAACCACTCAGCCCTTCAAATATGTGATACCAACAGACACCGTGGTCAAGCATCGTTATGCTTTACGGTCAGCGGTCACCCTGTGAAAAGCGTTCAGGGCGATACTAAGAGATCTGACGATTTCCTAATCATACTGCATCAACTATAATTCTAATTGTCTTTGTTGTAAATGTGTAATCCATGCCGAACGCCACCGTTAATCATCGTGGCTGCAAATGTGGTAAATAAATTATTACTGCTACAACAACTATCATGAACCAAGATTATACTATTTTAAGCATTTTATCCTTTCTTTTAGGCGAAAGAAATTGGACGAGATTAAGAAAAGAAAACTTCACGAGCTGAGAGCAGCTGGTGTTCCTGACAAATATTGCAACGAGGTAGCACGCAGAATCGAGGCTCCACCGCCCTCACTCTCTCGAATGTACTAACTTTCTTTTAAAAAATCCATTTTATGACATAAAAGGATTTTCCAATTTGTTTTGATGTGAGTATACCATAAGTTCCGTGGCATTCTTTCCATTACGTTTGAAGTTTTATTTTAGAGAAGGTCTTTTATTTGAGGGAAGACGTTTGTTTACTTTATTGCCTTTATTAAACTGTAAATATTTCATTTTTAAGCAGAAACTGTACGCTCGTTATTGTACGGTGGCTACTCAAATAAACAGAAGAAAATCACAAGAAAACGAAGTGCAGCATTCGGAGGCTTTAGTTTCTGAGATCTCCCAGCTACGCTATCCACTACATTATCTTCCAGCAGGTCATCAATTTAGCTTCGTTTCCTTCTTACTCTGGCCCCAATTGTTCAAAAGGTGGATAACGCTATTCACCAAATAAATCACTATCCATTGAATAGCGCAATTGGTTTCGCTGTGACTTATCCACTGGATAGTGATTTATCCGGCCAATAGCGTTATGCACCTTTTGAACAGCTAGGACCTGTAGTTTTTCCATTCGATGGTTTCTCCAAAACAAGATCACGGTCTAAACAGCCTTTTAAAGGGCTTTGCGTAAACGTTTTCCGCTGGCACTCTTTGTAATAAATTAATCGTTCAACTGTCGTAAATAGATGGATTTCACGTGACGTCATCGCCGCCACGTTGGTGGACGAAAACAAAAGATCTCTCATTAGCTTCTTTTGTTCGTCCACCAGAAGTCGTACGTTTCTCTGTTGTCATTGGTGTCTCTAGAGATTGGTTGAAAACGTCATATAATAAATATATTCGAAAAGAAAGAGGACTGGAGAATATCTTTAATCACATGGGCCCCTAGTCAATTAATGATTAATTTCACGCATATTTTGAAAGTTTTCACAAACAACCAATCAGGATCAAGTAATCATGCCCTCATGATTAAGAAAACATTTCCTCCTTCTCAGGCAATCAGCATTCAGTAATTCCCCCCCCCCCCCTTCCCCCCATATGTGATACCTTTCGAAGTATCATTGCTAGAGTGGTTTTCAATTGAGTGTCGAAAGTAATTAGCGAATTACTTTGGTTTATGATTACTTCAGTCAGTGATTGGTTCAAAGTTCTAGCGCTACTTTTTCAACCAATCAGAAGTTGAAACCAAAACCAATCGTGGCTCGCGCGTGCACATTTTCCCGCGCTTTGTGTCGGCTACGTTTAATTACTTCGAGTTTTGATTGGTTTACTAGATTGTCTCCGTCCTTTTTGATTGGCCAAAGTAATTACTTTGGTTTTGGTTTTACTACACTCATTTGAAAACCGCTCTAATATTTGCAATTAATGAATACAGTCCAAGATTGCTGGACCAGTGGGAGGCGCGGTGGCCTTGTGCTTAGTGCTCTCGACTCCGGATCGAGTGTCCGGGTTCTGGTTCTGGCCGGGGACATTGTGTTGTGCTCTTGGTCAAGACACTTTACTCTATCTAATGCTGGGGGTAACCCTGCGATGGACTGGTATCCCATCCAGGGGGAGTAAAAATACTCCTAGTCGCTCCGTGTTACAGAAACCGAAACCGGAAGATTGCTAGACCCCTTTTCTGGAAAGTAACTCTTCCAGATTCAGTTTTTATCAAAGCAATGTAATTTATTGATTATTAAATCTTGTTGTTCCTCCTTATTTAGAAAATGCCTCTAAAATCTGACAAGGGGCAAATCCTAACTCACTGTATTTAAAATGTGCCTTTCTACACAAATAGCAATCAAGGAGCTCGATTACTTAGAGAAACGGCTAGTCCTTCATCTAACTTTGAAGGTACATCATTAATTTTGGGGCGGGGTAAATATCCACCACTAGCAATCGACACGAGGTAAACAGTTGTTAAATAAGGCACATGCTCTTTAAAACTATTTCAAGACACTAACTCCACCATGATCACACTCGGTATCATGGATTTAAAAAAGATTTTTTTCCCAAAACGGACTTTGGGAGAAATGTCATTACTCATTTAAGTTACATAGAGGTTCTCATGGAAATGTTTCTTGGCTGTGTCTGGCTTGCTGCTTTAGTGGTTTGGTCAAAAACTCTCGCGCTCCGAATCCATTCCTCTGCTTGTTGGCTTTCCAGACCAAGAAAATCCTGTGTTTTAGTGACCGCTTTGAAGTTTAAAATGATAAACTTCCTGACCACCGACTCCAGAGAATCACAATTGTATCTCTTAGCAAAATAATAGCAGGCGATGCAGTTCGCCAGGGACAACATTTCTTTCTCGACGAATTTTCCAGCTATCGTTTTCAATCCTGGCATAAGCAGATAGTCCGCTGCCTCGATAAGGTCCAAAGCATTCTCTTTGGTAACTTGAACATTGCCAGAGTTAGCGAATTCCAAGACGTCTTTCATAATAGACTCGTTCATAAACTCTGACCGGATGGTTCCTTCCTTGCTCTCTTTCGTGTTACTGTTGAGAAGAACGGAGAAGAAATCGCTTGCAGCAGATAGCTTCTCCCGATTTGCAGTCACTTCTTTGCCCTCCAAAAAGAAAGTTACTTCGCCTGAACCGACATCTTTTGGCTTCATTTTGACCTCTTTCTCCATCTTGGAGACCGTCGATTCACAGTTTGTCGAGAATCTCAACTGGTTGGTAAATACGCTTACTAGCTATCTTGTATCTTTCCAAAATGCAAATGTTCTCTAAATACTATAAGTACATCCGCTATGCAAGTGAAAAGTTGACTAAGAACAAAGAACGAACGGGAGAGCTAGTTTATACGGAAGAGAATAGTTTTAATTATTGACGTGGGATTTTACCCAAGATCTTACTTTTCCCAAAAACGAACGCTTCTCTAGTAGGCTTATTTTTAATGCCCACAGTTGCTTGCTTAAAAACTCTACTATCAGAATTTGGGCTTTACAAATGCGGGGAAACGGAGTTTTCCGATTATCGTTTTCAACCGTACAGGAATTTTCCGAGCAACGGAAAACATTAATAACGATCATCTGGATCCGTCGAAGCCAATTTAATCAGGTTGTTCATGATTTCCTGACTTATCCCGAATCTTCTCAATGATCGGCGACCATTTCCGATAGGTGCATTAATTAAGGTCGCCTACAAACTAGCCGGGAGGAAACAATGTTGCGGAAGCAAATGTTTCCCCGGTTGCGGCCCCAGGAAATATGTTTCCTCGTTTGCGGACACAAGGCTATAGTTTCCATATGTCGGGAAAATCCCAGATTATGCGATGCTAACTTATGCGCGCTGCACAAGCAGCATGATTATTTTTCCCCTTTTAACTAATGATGTTACTGTTTTGTGTCGTTGTCGCTATCGTGGCCGTCGTTGTTCATGACGGCTACAGAACGGTTAGCATATAATTGCCCGAGTTTCAGTCTCTTGTCCACTTCTCTCAGGGGCCACCCAACGAGAATATAGTTCAAAACCACTTAAACATAGCATTATTAAACGTATTTTAGAATTTAAACGGTAGATATAGGCATATTTTTATCCCCTAAAACTTTTTCATCTGTTCGGATTTCCTAGCTGAAAGCCTAGTGATCCGAAAACTATAGGGATCAAAACTTACCTATTCGAAAATTTCAGCCAGAAAAAAAGGCAGGCTCTAGGTGACCTTTTTAGGGAAAAAATCTGTTAAAAATGGGTAATTATATCATTTTTCAGATGTTCGAAAATCCTAGTAGAGGCAGGCAAGCAAGAAATTATACAACAAATGTTCCGAAAATTCTAGATCTCAAGTCGTCTTCCGAACAGATATTTTCCGAAAATTGACGTTGGGCCCCTGTCTCAACTCCCTGTCATGGCGGCTACAGAACGGTTAGCATATAATTGCCCGAGTTTCAGTCTCTTGTCCACTTCTCTGGCTTCATTTGAGTTAAATTTAGTTACTAAGCCAATTTTTTTCCCAACATTATTCCCTACATGCGACCGGCGTAAAAATTTCCCCGTGCCGTAATATCATTTTTACTGACTTCCGCCGACACCGTGAATTAAACAGCGCTGGGAAAATTCCGGTGGAAGAAAGTCAAGAGCAAAGAAAACCGAAAGCGGAAATTCATTCATTGCACCCGAGGTCTCGGCGCCCATGCTGGTGGAAAGAACACAATAGCAAAATTTGACTCTGTCATTATGCAAAACTTGAGCTACATTTTTCTATTGTTTGGGCACCAACATGGCCGTCTTATCACATGAGTGCAATCAAAGAATGATAATAGACATTTCACGGTTGGTTGGTTGAGCCAATGCCCCTAAATTTCAATGTTTTCGACCACATGGACCCGCTTTTACTCTACTACGAAAATGTGAATTGCCAATATTTGCCATTCTTGTAAGTCAGTCATGCCAGAATTGGCATTCGATGGATTCACAAATTATATCCTAACACCGGTGCGCACCGGTGGCTCAGTTGGTTGAGCACTGGGCTGCCATGCGGGAAGTCGTGAGTTCAACTCCGGCCGGACCAACACTTAGGGTCTTTAAATAACTGAGGAGAAAGTGCTGCCTTTGTAATTACATCCACAAATGGTTAGACTTTCGAGTCTTCTCGGGTAAGGACGATAAACCGTAGGCCCCCTCTCGCAAATATCTTCCATGTTCATTAGTTCGCTGTGGGACGTTAAATAACCCACTCACTCTTAAGAAGAGTATGGGATGAAGTTCCCGGTATTGTGGCTGTCCTCTGTGAGTATATGGGTGGGTGGGTATAGCAGGTCCACATCAAAGCTGAATAGCTGCCAAACTTCAACTTGCTCAAACAAATAAATAACAAACAACCGAAATAGGGTCAAATAGAGTGTTTTAACGTGACGTCACGTCGGCTATGTTGGTGTTCCAAATGATCTCTTGTCCAAACTAATCGTTCCGAAATTAAAGCTCTGTTATCACGGTGGAAAAACAAGGTTACTAGTCACGTGAGTGAAAACACTCCAAGGTTGTTTTCACGTCAAAATCTTGGAATTTTAGGAGAATTACCCAGAATCCTTTTTGGGCATGAACAAGGCAACTTGAGAAGCACGAAGCGCAGCCGGAGGAAAAGTGAGAAGAGAATTTCTAATCAGATACTAAGAAGTAGCCCTGGTGTATGCTGTTATCGTAGACTTTTGATTTGAGAGCATTTTTTTTCGTAGAAAATTGCCGACAAAAAAGTGCTTTTTTTGGTGTTATTGTGGAGGCAAAAAGCTGGCTTTTGGTGCTTTCTTGTCAAACGAACGGTATAATGTAGTGGAAATCGAGGCTCATCGTCGGGACTTCAGACTGTAACAACTGTCAAATTAAGTAGTATTGGTATTTTGCCCGGATATATCTGGAATTAGATCACTAATTGTTGCGTGATAGTTTATCTCCTAGATGCTTACCATCTAGCCAGAAATCCGGAAATTTTAGTTTGTGGTCAAATGGAAAGGCAATTTTCCGGAAAATCTTCTCGGAAATTTTGGACAACGTCCAGAGGTGGTCTACTTTTTCCGTTTGGAACGGAATTCGGGAAATTCCGTTACCATTTGTGGTAATCGTTCCGTTTTCAGGCCCTTTTTCGTGATTTTAGCGCCAGATAATATTATTATTTATTTCTGTATTTTGTTATTTAAAGTTAGCGTGATAACTATTGAGAGTTCCTGCTAACGTATAAATGTAGATGTAGATGTCGGAAATACGCAAGATGGAATGCCGGGCAGTAAATGGTAAGTGTCATTTTCATGCATCCGGTGGTTGAAGCCTAATCTAAATCAACAGGTGAATGACATTAGTCTTTCTATTTGGTTGTAATGTAGCCTGCTTGCAGGCGGTACTGTAGTTGTTGTGTCGCCACTAAACACGTATCAGACGCCATATTGGAAGAGCGTGGGATAGGTCTGGGCCCCGTGAGACCTCATTACGAATTCCGGGTTTTCGACCATCCAACCGCCTGCGTGCAGGCTAGTTAAGGTTGTAACGTTTCCTTCTTTTTTTTTGGCGTGCTAATTATTAAGTATTCGATGTATTTATTATCCAATCATCCATTCTTGCACTATGTGTAAATTTGTAATAATTATGACTGGTATTATGGTAGCTCAGTGCTATTACACAACCCAGACTGTTATTATTTTATTTTATTTTATTTTATTGTTGAAGTGAAGATAACGGGAGTCCGTGGACTGAGATCTTTGTAAAATTTTAAAATGTCGTTTTCTTCATAAAACTGTTTCAATATTGTTGCTGTTGTTACGACCCATTCGTGAACTCAAGTCGGTTATATTACATGATATTAGGGTACACGCGTTTTGAGGTTTTTGCTGTCGTCGTTGTATGAAGCACCAGGGGCGTTACAAGTTGCTTATGATAGGTGGGGCTAAAGTACAGGTCAATTTTTACAGGTCCCACATTACAGGTCATTGTTTTACCTTTACAAAAGCAACCCAAAACCTTCAAATCGGCCAACCTTAGGCCTAAACATCGTTTTGAGGCCTAATGAGGTCTAAGTTCAGCATTAGTAAAGGTTTCGTACCGACTGACATATACTTTAGACTCGTACCTTATAACTGAACCTAAGCACTGTTTACAAATTAGGCATGCAATAAACAAATGATGCCATGAGTTGCGTTCTTTGCACCAATCGTCCTCTTCCCAACCACCAAATTCTTGCAGCTTTTTACCATAACAAAAAAGACAATTAAATGCTTGTTTTATCCCAACGAAAACGGTTTTTCTCACAATTAAAAAAGTATATTTAGGATTTAAAACTATAAAAAATAGCTTATCTTGCCTCATTCTTGTGTTTCTTTGTCTCTGGAACAGTTTTTGGGTCGATTAAGAGCGATTTAGGTGGTTTTTTCCCCAAAGTGGGAAAGGATATATAGAGGGAAAAGAAGAGAAACCAAAAACCACCTAAATCGCTCAACTGTAACCTCAACTGCGAAGCCTGACCCCAGGCTACATGAACACTTGACTACGGGTGCAGGGATGGTGCAGTGGTGAGAGCATTCGCCTCTCACCAACGCGACCCCAATTAGCGCTCCAGCGATAGAGCGAGTACAGTAGACACTTAAAGTTCTTTTCTTTTCTTTTTGCCTGGTAACCAGTGTGGCCATAAGCCAGAAAAAAAACCGTTCCATTCGCCGAGTGAAATCTTCGTATTTCTGAGAAATTCGGGTCTTCCCGGGTCATCTTTATCAATAGACCAATCACAGAGCAGTATTTTGACGAGCCTTCTTGGTCGCATGAACGGCCATTTTGAATTAACGCCATGAATGCAGTTGTGTCTTTCCATCCATTTAGCACCGTTGACGAATGTGTGAGAGTATAGTACCACATCTCTTGCTTCAGTAACCTTTATGTAATTGTTAATAGTTGCCATACCGTTTGTGTGGATGTCAAAATAGCCTTTATCCTGTAATCAGGAGATCACAACATGCCAACCACTCCACGGAAAGTTCGTGAGAACAGAGAAGGTTCTCAAGTTTAAGCTCTAGTGTTTCTGTTTACAAATAAGATTTATGCAAGTTCCAGGTCCAGTTTACGGAAGAAAACTTTATTGTGGCATATTCCGCTGATATTTTGCCATTTTTTGGTAGGTATGTCTCGGGGCACATCAAAACTACTCGCCAGTGATAGCGATGACGATGATATGGACATGCCTTCCTTGATTCCCTGCAGCGAAGAGGAGGTAAAAATATATTATTATATTATTATACAACTGAGATATCACCTGTGGCTTTCTTTTTCCTTATTTGCCTTAATTTGCCTTTATCTGTAAAGTTATTATAGTTCATTTGTAACCACGTTTTTCTTTGATCAAAGGATTCCGATGCGGAGGAATTTAGGAGAAAAGCGGCCGGCACTAACAGGAAAACTGAAACGAAACCAAAGCCAGTAAATGCAAACAGTAACGGTAAATGTAAATTTATCTTTGTTGTTTTTTTTCACCTCTTACGAACACACCCTTTTAGCAGGAGGGTAAGCTCTGTTTGTTTAGAATTGTACTGTTATTCATTAACATTTCGTACTTGCATTGATGTTTCATTAATTAAATAGATAAAACATCATAACGTGGTATCGACCCTTTGTGTATGCACAAGTGTCTTGCACTTGGAACTTGGAACTTATACTCCCAAATAGCTGGGCTAACACTGGGAGATATAAAATAACGAATTAAATGATAATAATCCACAATAAATATATAAAGTCAAAAGAAACAGTAAATGTAAATAGTTCAAAGTCTTTTCAGGTGGTTCGGGGTCTTCATATTCTGATGGCTAATGACTTAAAAGAGGTAATGTTCTTAGCTTGGACTGTTTGAGTTAACAGTTTGTTCCATACCCGAACAGTTCGTACAAACGGAGAATAACTGTGTGCCAGAACGCTTGAGTAGGGCTGGAGCATAGCATGTTGGATCCTTGATCTAGGAGCTGGTTGGATAGAAGATGGGAATTCAAGATCTATGAGATTGTTTTTAATTTTGTAGAAAAGAGTCACTTGGGCCAGCAAACCAACCAAGTTGATTTACAAGATCTTGTGAGTTTGTAGATCTCATGTAATCATGTGCGACGAAACGAGCAGCCCGCCGCTGGACTTTTTCGATAGTTTCAGTGTCCATGTTTGTGTGTGGATTCCAGGCAGCACTTGCATATTCTAGTAAAGGTCGAATAAGTGCTTTGTAAGCTCTTTCCTTGACTTCAGGCGTACACGGTTTTAAAGTCCGTTTAACCAGCCCAAGAGACCTATTGGCTTTGTTGGAAGTTTTATCACAGTGTTCTTTCCAATTTAACTTGCTCGTTAATCTAACACCCAGATAATCACAGGAGGTTACATGTTCCAAGACCTGACCATGCATGTAATATGGTAGCATGACAACGGCTCGCTTGTTGGTCAAGGAAATGTGGTAGCATTTCTTCACGTTAAACTCCATCTGCCAAAGGCAGGCCCATGAAGTTAGTCTGTCAAGGTCTTGTGAAGGATAAGATGATCCGCAGGCGATACAACCTTTTCGGTACATAATGGTGTGGTCAGCAAAGAGTCTAATATTTGACTTGATATCACCCACAATGTCATTTATATAAATCAAGAAAAGCGTGGGGCCTAAGACAGACCCTTGTGGAACACCTGAAATAACCTTGCATGGGGTAGAGTGCACGCCATTTACACTGACACTTTGGGAACGGTTGCATAAGAAACCCTTTATCCACATTAAGGTTTGACCTTGAATACCATAGTGACTTAACTTATACCTAGTGACTTGACTTATACCATAGTGACTTAACACTTTAAAAACATCTCTGACGCTTAGCACAGGCAGCCTAAATCAATAATAATTATTGGAATGCTAATTTATAAGTGCTAATTATTTTTCAGGGGGTTTATAGGGGAAATTGAAAAATTCTGATAAAAATCGGCTGATCCTTTGCCTGTATAACAAAACATTTTTCATTTACAGTGACTGTCAATGAATCTTACGAGCATTCGAAAATGTTGTCAATTAGGAGATTGTCTGTTGCTCTTGTGAGACTTGAATGTTCTTCATTGCATTGGCTAAACTAAAATTTACAAAACGAAAGACTGAAAATTGCCCTTTCCTTCAGTCAAATTACATATCCTCACAGGGATCAAGCCCTGATCAGTTTTTTAATATTTACTTCATGTGAGAAGATTCCTTGTGTCGTTGCCGCTCCGCTGTTCAAATTCTAGGTTTCCCTCATTGCCACTTCAATGCAGGCAGGAGCCTTCCTGATGCAAGCTTGTTTGCTAGTGTAAACAGACTGTGATTATTACTCCAAAATGCTTTAAGGTGGCTGAACACAGTTTTTGATACCTATATGTTTCATTTACCTTTTTCTTTAAAACCCTTGATCCTTTGGTTGCCAAAAATGGTAGCAAGCAAGTTAACAACACAAACTTCGTTTTCTTGATAGTTAAGGTGATGTATACACCATTGCCATGGCAATGTGAATTAATATAAAGAGGCCTTTAAAATTGGTTTTGTTTATTTGCAGAAAATCTGGTCGTTAGGTCATTTGATGTTCTTTATAATTTGCATGCAACAAGCTTGTAACAATGTTCACAAGTTAACACTATTTTAGTAATAATTTGACAGAGAGGTCTTTAATTATCCCTTGTTGAAGATTCACTCGAATATCTAGAATTTCCTCTGTTAAAGTTTTTTCCACCCAATTGCTAAGAGTAAGGGAAACCTTTCTTTTACATATTGTTTGAAATATTTCCCATCCAACTTCTCATATGGATGGCAAGCCAAAACACTTTTGTTCTAACTAATAGCACCCTCCCCCACTGCCCTCCTTCTTTCCTTTGGCAGTGCATCCAATCGCCAACCCCTCCAGGTTTTTCTGCTCAATTCTCCCTTGAGGAGCTCTTGCCTGACCTGCTGGGTTTCCATTTTTGACTTCCATAAGTCCTCTCCTTCTTCCAGGGTTTTTGACAGTTTATAAATTAGCAGATTAAGTTTAGCAAGTGGCGAACTGTTCTTTGCTAAAATCGCCATTTTCGAGACCGCTTGCTTCCATCAACTTGCCACATCAAAAGTTGAGATTGCTTTCATGCAGAACCTTGATCTGTCAGAATAACATCTGCTCCATCCTGGTAGTGATCTTGCATGGCCTCCCAGGTCTAGGTTTGCTATTTTGTTTGCTTAGGCATGAAAAGCCAGCTTTGTTAATGCAGAAAATGGTCGCATGCGACACACACCAAGTTCTTCTGTTAGTTCTGAGACTTTCAAACTGCCGTCTGTAACTCCTTTACACACCATTTTATGAAGACACATGATAAACAGAAGAAGTGATGCCACAATTGAAATGCATTTATGCAATGCACTTACCGTTAATAAAGAATCTTTTGCTGTGAGATCACTTCTTTATCGAATAGCATTACTTGTACATCACATGCTTCATGAAAACATTGACTGTAGACAATCCTGGACAAAAGTTACTGAGAATTTTCTCAAGTTTCCTCTTTTTTGACATTGCCAACTACAAAAGCACACGTATCCCCCCTCCCCCTACCCCTACCCCTCCAAAGACAATGTTATTTGTAAAGAAATGCAACGGGCAGGGGGAGGGGGGAGAGGGGGATTCGAAAGTAGAAAGAAATTTTTTATTGGATTGTCCTGAGGATGTAATTGTCTGTGGAGACTAAACAGTGATTGGTACAGTTCGATCCGTCTAGACCTTAGGTCTAAGGTCTGTATGTGTATCGTAGAATACTGTATGTACACTGTAGGGCAGTACTGTGATAGATTAAAACAGTGTATTGTTTGTCTGTTGTTGATGTCGTTGACAAGTCGTTTGTAGGGTGCGGGAAGTTGTAGGCTTTGGTTTATTGGTGTTCGTTCTAAGTTAGTAAACCAGCTTTCCAGTATGATCCATTGGTAGTAGTTAGTGTTGTAATTAACACATTGAGCAGAGTCCCAGTCGATTCTGTGGTTTGTCTGTAGATGGTGTTCAACAATGTTATTAGGGACCTTCAGATTCTAGGATGAGAATAACTATGAGTATGTGATTTTCTCATAGAACAACAGTGAGCATGCGCAAACCAGTGTCATTTTGATGGGAAAAACATACCTTTGTCATTTTAGTACGAGGTTTTGCAAAAAATTATGTCATCGTGTCAATACAAGTCACCAACACGGTAGTAGTTTCGGCATCTTTTGATCAGGAAAAGACTCAGTTACTAGCAATAAGAACAACCGAGCAACCTATGCTGCTAACAAAGAGTAAGATAAATCGTCGAGGGTTATAAATAAAGTATTTTCGCTCATAACGGGCAGTCAAATCTCTTACTTGTTCTCATCCTAGAATCTAAAGGTCACTATTTTTGATATCACTGTTCTACATCACTCATCTGTGTTCAGTCAGTCTAGCGTTCACATTTCTGCCAGTCTCACTGTTATAAGTGGCCTGGCAAACGTTGTGTAAGTACTTACGTTCGTCTGCTAAGTTGTCATGTGAATCAGAAAACAGTAGTATGCGTCTCATTAAGGTCCATATTGTTGTATCCTTGTGTAGTAGGGTTGTGAGATAATTCGTCAAGAAGTCTGCCAGTGTGGGTGGGTTTCCTGCAAGCCATCGTCTGTTGTTGTCATGGTTGACTAACGATAGCGCAATAAACATAAAATACTGGTTACTAATTGATAAATGTTTTAAAATTCATATATTTCAGCTGAATGTGCAGAAATGTGGTACAGACTGAATAAAGATGAGAAAGAAAAGCATATTCATGTTATGAAAATTTATTTGCTTTCACCATTCCTTTTTGGCCAAGTTGTTAATCAAGAAGATAAGGTAATGTACCAACCAGTAAAAGAGCAGTGCACAGGAAAATGTAGAAGAAAATTTTTGCGGGGGGAGTAACAGAATGAACTCCTCCCTGCCGGCTGTAAGAAGGTCCTGGTGTCATGGCTTTTTACCTTTGCAGCATATTTTTGATTTATGTACCCTGAGGTGAATGCCAGTGGGTTTCGACCTGATGAAACAGGACATGCAATTTTATTGAATGGTTTCAAAAACATTCCTCAAAGAGAGTGTCCCTCTGGAGTCCATCTCGAGGCTCTGGGGAATAAACTCGTGTAAATCCTCCCAGAGCCTTGAGATGTATGTATGTATGTATTGTATATATGTATGATTCCTTTTGTTTAGGAATAAGTTTTACAGGAAAACCAGTTGTTCATTTGCGCTCCACTTTGCAATTTTGTGACGCAATGTTGGTGTTTTGATTGGCAGTTTGCTCTGAGGAAGTTGCAATTTCAAATGTCAACTTGCTGCCAGCTGTTTACGATCCCATGCAGAGTCACATATTTGGACCCGTTCAAAACAACCTTTATCTCTATTTTTTTACAATATAAAGTGACAGCATAATAACTGTACATTGGGTAGGATTCGCGAGGCTGTGCAAAAATTAATTCTTAAATGACAAATCCACAATGTATCACTGGCGTGATTGTTTGCAAACCTTGAATTATCGCAAGTTCTGTGAAGACTGTTTGTGTTGTCTCAAATATAATTACATTCAGGACTGTGAGGGGGTTGAAATGTCAATTCAATAGCATGATTTCTTAGCATAAAGCGCAACTGGGTTTCTGTGAAAACTCCATGGTGAAAGTCCATGCAACAACATCTCCATTTGCCATTACTGGATTCCACGCGTAAACATCCTTCGAAGAAATTAATCATTTCAAATCCATTTGAAGGGGGTTCCAAAATATTAAAGTTATTAATTCCAAAGTGACAATGGTCTATGGAAAAGGTTCACAATGTAATTACAGTTCGAGGCATACCATTGGACTTCAACTGGTCGTACGTTGGGAAATTTGAACCTCAACTTGCTCGGAGCTAAGTGCCAATCAAAAATGCAACATTGGCATGCAAACTAACAACCGGTTTCACTGTAATACATCAAAATAATTGGTTTATTATTAAGTAATACAATATTGCGATAAAACCAAGTGATTAGAAGTCACAACATTTCAACCTCTCCAAGGTCTTTTTCAAGTGACATCTTATCACTTAAATATTTATCACATCAATTTCTGAAAAAATTTCTTTTACAGCGATTACTAGTTATAGGCACCCCTCAGCGACCTTTTAAAATTTTGCGAAACTGAATTTGGGTGGACGTCAATCAAAATTTATGATTCCATGACAAATTGAACTGCTGCCAAGGAAACAGGAAAATATTGTCATGGAAACATTTGATTGACGTCCACCCAAATTTAGTTCTGGAAAATGAAAAAAAAATCCATTGAGAGATGTGTGTGACTGATAACCGCTGTAAGGTGATAGAACATTGTAGGGCATCAGAAAGTATCCTCACCCCAAGACATTGCTCTTTGGTTCTTGTGTTTTTATCTGGAACTCAAGTCAGCAAATGGCTCTGAGTATTACTGTATCAAAAGAAAAACATGTGGAATTTCTAAAAAGTAGCCAATCCAATAGTCTATTTTGCTGATGTTAAGTTCCTAGTGATGCCAGGGTACATAGTTCCAGTCCGTGGTTGGGCCAAACAGACTGAAGTCTAATTTCAAATGATTTGTCAGACTAGTAGTAAGAAGCCCTTACAAGGGACTGGAACTAGTCAGGTTTGACTACAAACCAACCTTAAGCAAAATAATCTATTGCGTGACAAGCAGTTTGTGTTTTTTGTAACTTGGAAGGCTACTATTTTTGAGAGCCATGCAGGAAAAAGTGAAATCCGTTCTCTATAGCGTGCTTGCCTCCTTCAATGCAACAGTACCAGCTCCAGTTTAGCAGTTTAACTGTTATCATTTTACAAGCATTTTGTTATTAGAAGCAATAGATAAGGTTTTTACCTTGTTTTTTTCTCATAATTGGGAACTTAACTGTCTGGTCTTACTTATTTTAGTGGATTAACTGGGCACATGAATTTGGATTATTGCCCAGCAAGAGGTATGATTAAGTGTATTTTGACATTGTTGCTTTAAAATGAGTGTGTGAAAGCTTGTGTGCTCTTTGCGTTTTGGAGGGGATGTGATGTCCTTGTAAATTTTATGTCATGTGCAGGGTTTTCAATGAGAGCCAGCTGCTGGCGAAATTTGCCGGCTGTTGCTTGTGAACCCACTACCTACTTTTCCTTTGAAATTACCCCAAATTTTACAAAATAAAATGAGAAACATTCCCACAGAACATGAGCCTTGGATCAGGGAAGTCTCATCCATTAAAAACAAAAGCCTGAATTCTGAGTAATTTCAGTGGCGATTTATGTTTCCCTGTTCATGTCAAAGGCGTTGTTCGAGGATTGAGCACACGTTTTTGAGGCAACAGTCCAGCAGTCCAGTTCTTGGTGTAAGCTGCCTGATTTGCTATCTACATTTGAAGCGTGTCAAGACCACATTCACAAAATGTCTTTTCGGTCACAACAGATGAAATACTTTGCACAGCTGTACAGAATGCAAAGGAGCCTGAAAGGGGGCTATGTCATGTTATTTTAATTAATTTTGTACTCCAGAATGCAGGAAATGATTTCAGACCCCACTACTAACTCGCACTTTCAGCCCCTGGAAAGCGTGTCTTCAGGAGGTGTTGTCCATTCTCAGGTTTTGCTGCCTACTAAAATTCTCCCACAAAAAAAAACAAAAAAACATTCGTACCTGCTACAGCTGAACTGTGGACAGACTTCCCAGAGAAATTGTTAACATCAGAGACCAACTGAAATTCAAACAATAAGTTGATAACTTCCTTTAGTGCTGTCCATCATTGTCAACCCTTTTGCTATATGTATGATGAGGAAAGATTAACATGGAATAAGGAGTAATGTATGTTAGGTCAGAATGAAATTCAGGTTAAGATAATAATACCAATCTTGTTTGATCCCCAGTTTGCATTGTCTCATATTCACTCTGTAAAGCTCTCTTTGTGACTTAATAATAGGGAAAGAAATCCATGTACAAACTGAAACTGAATTTCATTTTAAGCTGCAATACATGCATTTGAAAGAGACGCACATAGAGTTCTCCTTACGAGCTGGTGGAACATGTGACTTTTCAAAGAAAATCATCAGTTCATCAGTGTGTAGTACTGGTAATTGATAGTTTTTTAATCAGTCAGATGCAAAATTAATTGAGAATCTGAATAGGATTTCAGGGTTCTTTTGTCTCATTTTTTTGGCAATTGGAGGTACAATCTGTCTATCTGTATGCTGTTTTTTAGAGAAGTTCATCTCATAGTCTGGACTGCATACTTTTCAGGGTTTCATATGTCATGGATTTTCCGGATGTATGGTCCTTGAAAGTCCCTGAAATATTAGGGAATTGAAGGACACAAAGTGTAAAAACCCTGAGATTAACTAGGGTTCACCTACAACTCAATATGTTGGTGTCATACATTCCCTGATAAGTAAGTTGCTTTTTGCACATTAAAAGACAATCAAACCCACTAACATTTGATGTGAAATGCTAATGTGTGGTTGTCTGTTTTTAGTTCATTTGACATCAGAGCCTTGGAAGAGAAATACTTCAATGCAGTTGATTTAGTTGAGGAAGCATTTGATAAATTAGCGGACAATGCAGTAAGTGGAAAGTATTTAACTAAAAGTGCTATGCTTTAGACTAAGTGAATGCATGTTTTCATCACAAATGGACCTTTTAACCAACACTTTACAAATGAAAAGTCTAGTTACTCCTTGCAAAAAGTAGGTTGAGATAGTGCAAGAGTGTCAAGTCAGTGTACTTGCAGATTTTTCAATATCATGAGCAAGGTGATTCCTGTACATGTAGTTCATTACACGATTCTTGTAACATGAGACATGGCCAGAGCCAAAAATTACTTCCCTGGGGAGAACTGTTTGCCTAGTTAATCTGGCTACTGTGTGTATGATTGTTATGGTTTGTTATGAAAACTCTCATTAGCTTTCTGGCATCTCTTGCAATTCAAATTTGTGACATTACGTCTTGAGAAAAAGTGATTATTTGTGACCTTTCACAAGAAAAGGGGGCTTATGAAATTTCATGATGATGCAGATTTCACGGCAGACACCCATTGATTTCGTGAACATCAAACTATTCGTGCAGTGTACAGTAACCAGAGACAACTATCTTTCTCATGTTTCAAAATGCAAGTAAGACTTAATTTTAAACGGAAGAAATCTTGTTAATTTTTTGTGGTACAGTAGTCAAAGTTGTTTACTTCATCTGCCTTGTACCCTGTTAGCTCCGCAAGAATAAAGACGGGCTGATTAAAGTTCTTGACATCATTGGAAGTTCTGGGTTGAAAATGGTATGTTTTTTTATTTCTGTAGAATACTATCTCCTCCCCAGAGTCCACTTTTCTTTTGGTCAGCACCAAGACCACAAGCTCTGGCCACTTTTGTAACCGTTGACAACCACTGTTGTTTCAAATTTCTGAGTGTGCAAGATGATTTGGAAGTCCTTGATTTGCAGACTTCCTACCTTGGAAGTGGCCAGAGTCAGTGTTCTTGGTGCTGACTAGTGGTGGGAATCGGTTGAGATTTCACATTCGATCATCAGAAATAATCAGATTGCCCCAACCGATCGATCATCGATTATAATTGGAAGAATCTACCAATAAGCATTCCACATATTTTTCATCTAAATAGAAGTCAAAGTGGGCCCTTCCTTCACTTGATGAAAACCAAAATATTCCCACTTTTGACCTGGCGTTTCCAGGATAGCGAAAGATCTCCAACTCGTCCATTTTAGCCGCCATGTTGGACTCGTCAACAACATGTAAGCGAGGCATGTCTGAGAGAGGACACTGGGAACTGGGGAGAGATTGGGGAGAGCGAAACAAACATTTTCAAGCCAAAACGAACAATTGTTCATCTTGGATCAGAGGTGACATTATCTTCCTCTGGTGATTTGTAAATACATTTGAGATCTATTTCAAAACTTATTTTGGACGGTAGTGATACTACAAACGCGAAACAGTGAGCTTGTAATTTATGTTTTCTGTTCAGTTGTTTTCGAAATACAAAGCGGCTTAGCATGCCACATCTTTCAAATAAGCGTGAGGTATTTGAAGTGACAACAACACAGCGAACAGGGTACCGCCAGGTAAACACAGGCAATCTTAGATTATATCTGCTGTTGTGACTTAGAAGTTAGAGTCCATGAAAAAAGACAACTCACACAAGAGTTGACAATACTTTTATTTGTCCCCAATAAATTTTTAATTTTTCGGCGACAATCGATTATGAAAAAAGCAAAATCGATTGTCGCGTCGCTTGAACTTTTCGATCAACTTTCGATGATAATCGATCATCGGCCCACCACTAGTGCTGACTAAAAGGAAAGCGGATTCTGGGAACACGACTGTGTAGAATATTATTCACTGAGACTTCTTCCAATGAGTATGCAGTAGTGCTGAATTCAGGGAAGCAGGGTTGGTGCAATGGTGAGAGCACTTGCATGTACCTTCTACCATTATGGCCATAGCCTGTTCCAGGTGTTCAGTTGGTAAACATTGCAGCTTGGGATGGGCAGCAGGAAGAAATGCCTGTAAAACTCTTTTTAAAAAGGGATTTCAATATACCAGAAAAACCCATATAAAAAACGTAGTATACCGGGAAAACCTTTTAAAAAGAGTTTTACAGGCATTCCTTCCTGTCCCAAGCTGCCCTCCATCTTTCACCATGTTTATTAACTGAACGATTTAACTGTAATTTTTTAAAATAAACTTGAACTTGAACTTGAACACTGGCCTAACAATATAGCCCTAGAAGAGATGTTATATGTAGAACAATCTAATTCTTGGCAACTGCTTGAATTTTTCCACCTATAAACTTAAGTCACTTTAGATAGGAAAGCAATTAAAAATCAAAGTAATAAAAGCCCTTCACATAAAACCACTATAGCCACTATTTTTTTACTGAGTACTTTGGAGTACATGGGGCGGTCAAACCACAGTTGTCAGTGTTGCTGACTCATGTTAAGTTGCTGCTGATGACTGTACAATTGCCAATTTTTAACTATGAATTCAGTCACTAATTTGTTGGTTTTTATCTAGTCCCATCATCTTGATAAAGCCATATCCTCTGCTGAAAGCTTCAAGGCCTTTGGTAGTTTGAGGTACTTTTCAAAGTTTTTATGTCCCCCAGTTTTACTTACCTTTGAGAGTACATGTTCGCCTTAGATCATGCATGTGTATTACAGTCAAGCTATGTCACGCATGACCAGTTATTTTAAAATTTGAACTGAGTATTTAAATCTGCATGCCAGTTTTGAACTTTGCTTTTAAGAGGATATTTCCTTGATCACCAAAATAGTTGGCAATGAACTTTCCTTTTTGTTTTGAAATAAACGGTATTTGAAAAGTGAAAATTATTTCAAACATTTGATGACTTATTGTTCAGTTATTGTGCATTTTTCGGAGCAACTTTCAGAAAAATCTTCAAGATTCCATTCAAATCTTGGAGGCTCTAAAGAGGGTTCAGCCTAGTGGATACTGGTCATGCATGACATAGTCTGACTGTCATTTTTTTTCAAATTGTAAGCAGAGATTTTGGCGAGGAATAGGCCATTTCCAAGTTCACGTATGTCTCCTCTTCAAAGTGAGTCTAAGTGTGAAGTTTTTGTGATGGTAATTCTACTTTACATATGAATGAAAACTAATTTTGAATAATTTATAACAAAAACTTTGCACTTAGACTCGCTTTGAAGAGGAGGCAGACATGTACTCAGAAATGGCCTATTGATTAAGAGGTACTTGCCGAGTTTGCAATGATTATTAGTACATGACAAGTGGAATTAAAATAAATTTTATTAGAAGTGCTGCAATTTGTCCCTCTAGGCAACTTGGCTTAATGTTATGCTTTCCCTGCCAAAGTTTTGTAAATGAATTAACTTAACCCATTGACTCCTAGGGGTTCCCCATTGACAAGTAAAATCGACTGGTGTTAGACAGAGTAAAATACTAAGTCTGGCCGGTTTGGGTGTCAAAGGGTTAATTAATTAAACTTGTGTGAATTACATGTACTTTGGACTTAATTGCATGTATGGACTTTTCTTTTCAGGAATAAAATTGAACTGAAGCCAGGAATGACCAAAAAACAAGGAGATATCGCACTGCTACTTGCTCACAATCAAGGTACATGTGCATGTATTTGACTTTTTTTTTTGGGGGGGGGGGGGGGGTTGGGGAGCAGGTTTCAATATCGTGAGAGTGATCACTTTTTGCCAAGATAATTATACCTACCAACGTTATTTTGATTTGATTTTATCTGTTTGAAGTCAATTGATAATTTTCCAAATTAACAGAGCTCTTGTGCTCACTTATGTAGTAGAGGTGGTTAGTTGTTAATACCATTATCATTGTATCAACTTTTATATGTATGTCTTTTTGACAATAATTTTCGTTTGTTTTGCAGTTTCTCTTCATGTCAAAGACTTGGCTTCAGGCACTGATATTGCAGATGGATTTATCAAAGAATGCACACGGAGAGAAGAGGTAAGTGCAGGGTTAAGAGTTTGTGCAGTTTTAGTGAGCTGTGTAGAACCTCTTGTTGTAATATGCTTTTGCTTGTTTTCATAGCAAACAGCTGACAAGAAGATGGAAGGCAATGCTGCTTTTGCTAAAGGAAAATACAAAGCAGCCATTTCAGCTTATACCCTGGCCTTGCGTTCAAGGTATTAAATTCAAAACTCATCTATAGGGCTGGTTATTTGAACAGGCTAACTTAGACCATGGTTTTCGACTACCATTTCACTCCTGAGAGTTGCTTCAGGTGGATTAATTTACTTTCCTCCTTGACTTTAATTTACCTTCTGGATGTTTTGACATTTTATCAACCCTTGTAAATTAGTGTTTGTGCAAATAAAATTGACCCTCATAGTACATGTATTCAAAAATTTGATTAGGCTGGCTTTACTTACCATTCACCTTAATTTCTAATTACTGTCTTTGTTTGCAGTCCCTACAATCATGTCCTTTTTGGTAACCGAGCTCAGAGCTACCTTAAAACTCAGGAGCCATGGTAAGGAAAGTTAAGTATTTTGCAAATCTTTCTAGATTTTCTACTTTTGCATTTACCATCTGTTACCTGTTTCTGGCGAGGTTTCAATGAAGATAAGCTACTTTCTAACAGTTATCTTCGTGGAATTCTAGTCCTGACCACCTTTATGATAGTGCTACTGTAGGTAGTGGAGACAACCCATGCTTTTGTTGGTGGCAACATTAAAAAGTTGTTTTGTTGCTAGGTGTGCTCTTGCTGATGGAAGAAGAGCGGTAGTTTTAAAAGCAGATTGGCACAAGGTAAGACTGTACATGTAAGATTAGCTTTTCTGCCAAGGTGACAGTAAAGATAATAATATTATTGTTGTGTTTTTTATTAAGCTTTTTCTCCATTTTTAGGCGCAGTACAGATATGCCCAGGCCTTCTTTGAAATCGGTAACATTAAACGAGCAAAGGAAACAAATAGGAAGGCAAGGAAAATTTGTGTTGAGAAGAAGGACTTAGACACCCAACTTGAAAGATTTGAGAAGAGTGTCCAATCAAGTGAGTTTTAAGCAGAGCTGGCAAAAAAATAGTGGATTGTTCTCAAGGTTTTTGTCCTCAAGATCAGGGATCCAAACGTCTGGCTCTGCTACTGCCAGTGCTTCAGAGGTTCTGACTTATTTCAAATCTAAGAAACAGGGCTTTCAATAAAATTATGTGTTGGTGTCTACCCATATGAGGGTAGGCTGCCTCTCCTAGGGGGATCTTGGGGCATTCTCCTCCAAAAAAGTTTGAAATCGAGAACTTTGTAACTATACACTTTTCAGCTTTCTGGGCATCAAAATTAGCCACGGGAATGACAAAATAATTACGAACAAGACTTTCACTTTATTCAAAGGCGATCAAAGATTTGATCAAATAGTCTTGAACAGTAAGTGAAAATACCACAGTATTTATGAGAAAACAATGTAGAGAGTAAAAATTTATTCAAATAACTGTAGTGGAATGTGATTTCTTTGGAAAGAATGCAAAACAATTCAGGGTAGCCATGCTTGGCCGCCATCATTGTTAAACAGCCAATGCGAAAGCGAGGCTAACTTTTACTAAACGATACTGACACACATGCAAGGTGAAAACCGCATAAGCTCTATACACAAATCCTCAAGACAAGTCTGGGCGTATTTTAAACATTTTTTGCATTATGAAGTGGTTAGGCTATAAACATTTTAAGATGTGTGTTTTTAAAGTACGGTACCCCTCAAAAGTAAGTTACCACCCTCTCGTAAGACGAGTGTCTCTTCTCTAAGATGAGACTTTTGTCTTGTGACACATTTCGAAAAACTGCATGAACGGAAACTTTTCTGAAGATTGACATGTTCACGAAGAATCTCGTGCTCCAAAACGGAGCACCTGACTCAAAAAGTGTAATGGAAAATGCGATTGGCAGCAGTGTATTATTGTGAAACTCTTGCATTCCAAATGCGTGTCGACATTCAAACCACCACTCCGCCTGTGAAATTTACATACTTTAATTCGAAGTTGATGTCAAGGAAAAATATTTCGATAAGCTTGCGCTGCAGCATGTACTTGTAAAAACTGTTAATCGATGGATTTCTTCAGTACATAAGCTTAAATCCATCGAACTGCCATAAAATTTGTCTTGCACATTTCAGCTGCACAACAGCATTAGCTTATAATTATTATCTTGTATAACGTGAACTTTGAGAGTACCGATAAGTGATTTGGAAAAAATTTTGATGACATAACTTTTGTGAAAATGACTTCAAAATGCGTTCTCTTGTTATAATTGTTTATACAGGGTTTTCCTTTCAGGCGGGATGGTTCGTCGGGTTGTTTACAATTTTACCGGTGTCTCGTACTTTGACTCTATAAATTTGTGGCTACTTTTTTGCTTTTTCTTCTTTCTTGGTGGAATTGGATATGTTATTGGAAAGCCATGGGCAGAAGAAACACAAAGCAATCATGCGCAATAAATCCTTCAAACTAAAAGAAGTCACGATTAATCGCTGTACTGTTGCTTACCAAACAGAATAATCAATCTGTTGGCATTTCAATTACGCAACGTAAAGTCCAATAACGAAATGTCACGAATGCGTTGTCGTAATTTGCGAATTTTTGCGAAGGAAAAGGCTGGATGTGAAGTGTAGTATTAATTATTTTAGGACATGTAGTTTAGTTTTGTTTAAGTCTTAAGTTGAAATAGAAAACAATGGAAATATTTAATACAACATGACCTTGTAAATAAGTTTTAGGTGTCTGTAATGTTAGAACTATTCTCGATCTTTGTATGCCAGAATTCTTCTCCTACATTTTTGCTCATTAGGATGCAATTTGTTTAGTGTTAATTTAGTGAATCAAAGCTAAAACACAAACTATCAAAATTTGCTTTATTTCATTTGGCAATTTAGGTGTCTGATCATTCTCTAGATCTGTTTACAACGCCACCGTGTAAAAACACGAAACGTTACTCAATTGGCATGATTTCTTTTTCAGTTTTAACAGTATTGTAATTTCGATTCTTGTTTCATGCTCGACAAGAGCGTTGTTTTGTCATTTAACTTTGCAAATGTTCGTACGGCTGTCGGACTTTTATCAAAATTTATGCCAATCTTGCCCCTTCAGTGATTCTGGTGAGACGAGTATCTCGTCTCTCGAGACAAGACTCTCAAGATGATACTCTCATCTCACGAGAAACAAGATGAGACTGGTAACTTACTTTTGAGCAGTACTATAGCTGTAGACCCAGTAGCTGGTGTCTTGATGACCCACAACCGCTGGAGGCCTGGCAGTAGCCGGCTTCTATTGAAAGAACCTGAAGAAGAGTTGATTATTTTCATCTTGTTAAACTGAGACTGAATCTTTGATGACTTCTCACTTTACTGAGTGCATTGTTTTCAAATTAATTGTTATCTAAAGTAGATTACCAACATCAGACTCCTATAATATTCTTATAACTTGTGTTTCTGAACATGCGATGAAAAATTAATGGTTAGTCATCACCAATAATATAAAATGAACTTGTAATTATGCCCATTCATTACTGGGAAAGAAAGTCATGTTTTTGCAATGCTGGAGACAAGTTGGCAGTAGTGACTTAGTTTTATCTTTTCTTTGTCTTCTTTTCAATGAAAAGCTCGTGAAGTTAAAGGAAAGACAGGTGCTAATAAGATACCTGCCAAACAAAGGTAAGCAAATAAAAAGTTGGGATCAAGTTTAATTAAAATTCGTTCCACACATTGTTGAAGTTATGTTTAAAAAACAAGTAGCAGTGTTTTATTGGGTTTAAAACACGAGGCGTAGCTGTATGTTTTCAGACCCGATAAAACACATGCTGCATGTGAGTCATGTGATTGGCCTAAAAAACCTTCCCCAAAAAGCGTGTCGCTCTGGACTCCGAACAAAGGTTCAAATTGTGGAGGGATGATATTAGCATACAAGAAAAACAAGCAATGCCTTATTAGTATGCTTTAAATAAAGAATTGTAAGAAGGAGTGTTTTATTGCAGTTAAAGCTCGTGCACATGTCATTTTATTTATAACAGAGATCTTGTTCATGTTATCTGTTTTTCTCTGTCATTTCTGTGAATCATGAAGGAATCAATACTGGTTTACAATCGCTTGAAGTGAAGGATTTCTTTTGTGTTTTAAATTAGTAAACAACTGTATGACCTCCCTGACTTGGTGACTCCCACTGCAAGTGACACAAGTGAAAATTCGGATGACGAAAAACCTCACACAGGCCCCCCAGACCTAATTGATGAGGACGAGGAAAGCAAGGACTCTTCAGAAAGTGAGGTAAGTGGGCTTAACACACCTTTGCACAATGTACATGTAACGTTGGAGTGTTGGTCTCTGATAAACTGAATTTGTGTTGGAGATGTGTCAGTGTTGTTTGCATTCTTTGGAGTTACTTTTGTCAAAGAAGAAAGTCTTCTTATGGCTGACATCCAGGCAAAAATTTACTTGATACCTTTGCATTGCAGGATGTCGACTCTGACAGCTCTGATGGTGAGTTGGTTGTAATTATGTTTCTGTAGCAATTGTGACCTTTCACACGAAAACATACAGTAACGGTTTTGTGTTAAAGGGGTAAAAATCAACAGCTAATCGACTGATGTTTTAACACCTTCAACGCCTTTCTCAACACTTCCAAAGGGGTGCACAAAAAATCGGTTTGTGAAGAATTTTCTAACACCTTTAACAGGTAGAAAAGCCGCTGTATCAGCAGTTCAAGACGATAGCCAACACTTTTCAACACTCCCGACGCTTTGCACTTGCTTTTCACATGGGGAGCTGTTTTAGGAAAGTCCATGGTGGCAGAAATGTCTAAACAGCACTGCACTGTTAGAAATGAACAAAACAAAATGTGAGATATGGACGTTGCAGCCTTCACATTGTGCCGTCAATTTGTACTTCATTGAGTATCTGATGACATAGCTCAGAGAACGTTTGTGAAATCTAGTGCCGATCTAAAATCATCTGTTTAACACATGTGAAGACGACATCGAAATTCACACGACCTCCCAATCCTCTGAGGTGGGTGTCAATTTCATGAAAAGTAAACATGCAGAAATTTGCATAATTTTGTTCGCAAGCACACAAGCACACTTACCCGGACAAATGCAGTGGTCTGTTATCATACAATTACATGAATTCAAGAACTATTTTAATTTCTGCTTCAACACAAAATTAACTGTATGTGTCAAACTTGATAATGATCAAACATGTCCATCGAAGTAATGTTTAAGTGTACTTTGTTATGCTTTGTCTGTGTCACCTTTTGGGATCGAAATCATTGAAAAGGAAATCTGTTAGAGTTTATAGTTCACAGGAAAAATGAGCGTTGTATCATGATTCCATTAATAACTTTTTATTATAGGCTCGATTTCCGCCGCTCACTCGAGTTCGGGTATCCTCCCCGAGAAGAGACGGTTGGACGCGTGAGCGATAGATTGTGTCTGTGACGTAATTTCAAAATATAATTTATGTGAAGTCAATAGTTGCGGGGAAATAGCATTAGACATCCCAAAAACACTGATTTTAAGAAAACAGAAATTACATAAAAACGTCTGTGCGAAGTTTCCAGATGATACGAGCTTGAGTTTGTGGTTAAATGATCAGAATGATCAATGTGAGTTTGAATTCAACCGGCGAAATCATCAAAAAAATCTTCGGCGGCTTCAGCTCTCCGGTCAACCTCATCGGCCCCCTCGTTTTGCCACCGATAAACTCAGCAGTACTTTCAATTGATCTTGAGGAATTTTACTTGCTCTTACATTAGCGAAGTATGAGGAGAAAATTGCAATAGAAATGGATTTGAAAGCCGTATTTTGACCTTGGCGCCAACTGGAAAATCAGTGAAGTTTGCGAACTCAGGCCAAAGAAAACGACACAGTTCCCATTCTCCAGCTTCTCGAACACTTTTCGTTGTCGCAATCTTCGATGTTTCCTACCTTAAAAGCACGTGTAACCTCGAACATGCCGGGTCAAAGAATACCTTTTGCAGCCAAAACATATCATTTATGCCAGAACGGATTTGTGCAGGCGAGTTTCTGATAGGCGGAGATTAACAATGGCTCCCCTCACGCGTCCAGCCGAGATTTCGGGAGTGAGCGCTGGGCTCCCATTTTCCCAACAAGCGGCTGGTAAATCGAGCCTACTTTTTTTTATCAATCAAACTAATACTTAAAGTGATGAGTGTGACCTTAAAAGCTGTCTTTCCTGCTTTTGAAGGAACAAAGAGAGGTACTAAACGAAAACCATTTGCTTGCCATGGAATGAATTCACGTCAACTTTGTCCAACATGTGCATCGTCTTAGATCAACACTTTTTTGAATGTCTCCAACGGCTAAAACAAAATTATTCTGACAGCTTCACCAATACGTCCAATGGGAAAAACCGTAAGTGTACAATTTCAATGTGAAAAGGTCACAAATATCTGCAAGCTATAATAGCTTGTAGGTACTTAATGTGCTATTATGTTGTCACCTGCCGCGTTGGCAAATTGATTAAATAATTAATAAATAGCTCTGAAGTGTGATATTTTCCCAAACAATAAAGTGGACATTTACTTGAACATATGAACAGCAAGTATCTTCCTTAAAAATTTTGCTGCCAACAATGCAGTTTAACGATCAGGCATGGAAACGTTTTGCACCCTTTAAGAAATTTACTTGAAGGTGTCCTTGAGCAGACCTCTAAAATTAAATTTTAATCAAGTGTTGTCTCAATCAGAGTTGACCCTGTGCTTTAGCAAGGGGTGGTTGACTAAAAAAAAAAAATAAGGGTGGTTGACTGCTTAAA
>NC_090895.1:27294952-27315022 GCF_036669925.1 Montipora capricornis | reverse complement strand
GTTAGTTCTGAGACTTTCAAACTGGCCGTTCTGTAACTCCTTTACACACCATTTTATGAAGACACATGATAAACAGAAGAAGTGATGCCACAATTGAAATGCATTTATGCAATGCACTTACCGTTAATAAAGAATCTTTTGCTGTGAGATCACTTCTTATCGAATAGCATTACTTGTACATCACATGCTTCATGAAAACATTGACTGTAGACATCCCTGGACAAAAGTTACTGAGAATTTTCTCAAGTTTCCTCTTTTTTGACATTGCCAACTACAAAAGCACACGTATCCCCCCTCCCCCTACCCCTACCCCTCCAAAGACAATGTTATTTGTAAAGAAATGCAACGGGCAGGGGGAGGGGGGAGAGGGGGATTCGAAAGTAGAAAGAAATTTTTATTGGATTGTCCTGAGGATGTAATTGTCTGTGGAGACTAAACAGTGATTGGTACAGTTCGATCCGTCTAGACCTTAGGTCTAAGGTCTGTATGTGTATCGTAGAATACTGTATGTACACTGTAGGGCAGTACTGTGATAGATTAAAACAGTGTATTGTTTGTCTGTTGTTGATGTCGTTGACAAGTCGTTTGTAGGGTGCGGGAAGTTGTAGGCTTTGGTTTATTGGTGTTCGTTCTAAGTTAGTAAACAGCTTTCCAGTATGATCCATTGGTAGTAGTTAGTGTTGTAATTAACACATTGAGCAGAGTCCCAGTCGATTCTGTGGTTTGTCTGTAGATGGTGTTCAACAATGTTATTAGGGACCTTCAGATTCTAGGATGAGAATAACTATGAGTATGTGATTTTCTCATAGAACAACAGTGAGCATGCGCAAACCAGTGTCATTTGATGGGAAAAAACATACCTTTGTCATTTAGTACGAGGTTTTGCAAAAAATTATGTCATCGTGTCAATACAAGTCACCAACACGGTAGTAGTTTCGGCATCTTTTGATCAGGAAAAGACTCAGTTACTAGCAATAAGAACAACCGAGCAACCTATGCTGCTAACAAAGAGTAAGATAAATCGTCGAGGGTTATAAATAAAGTATTTTCGCTCATAACGGGCAGTCAAATCTCTTACTTGTTCTCATCCTAGAATCTAAAGGTCACTATTTTTGATATCACTGTTCTACATCACTCATCTGTGTTCAGTCAGTCTAGCGTTCACATTTCTGCCAGTCTCACTGTTATAAGTGGCCTGGCAAACGTTGTGTAAGTACTTACGTTCGTCTGCTAAGTTGTCATGTGAATCAGAAAACAGTAGTATGCGTCTCATTAAGGTCCATATTGTTGTATCCTTGTGTAGTAGGGTTGTGAGATAATTCGTCAAGAAGTCTGCCAGTGTGGGTGGGTTTCCTGCAAGCCATCGTCTGTTGTTGTCATGGTTGACTAACGATAGCGCAATAAACATAAAATACTGGTTACTAATTGATAAATGTTTTAAAATTCATATATTTCAGCTGAATGTGCAGAAATGTGGTACAGACTGAATAAAGATGAGAAAGAAAAGCATATTCATGTTATGAAAATTTATTTGCTTTCACCATTCCTTTTTGGCCAAGTTGTTAATCAAGAAGATAAGGTAATGTACCAACCAGTAAAAGAGCAGTGCACAGGAAAATGTAGAAGAAAATTTTTGCGGGGGGAGTAACAGAATGAACTCCTCCCTGCCGGCTGTAAGAAGGTCCTGGTGTCATGGCTTTTTACCTTTGCAGCATATTTTTGATTTATGTACCCTGAGGTGAATGCCAGTGGGTTTCGACCTGATGAAACAGGACATGCAATTTTATTGAATGGTTTCAAAAACATTCCTCAAAGAGAGTGTCCCTCTGGAGTCCATCTCGAGGCTCTGGGGAATAAACTCGTGTAAATCCTCCCAGAGCCTTGAGATGTATGTATGTATGTATTGTATATATGTATGATTCCTTTTGTTTAGGAATAAGTTTTACAGGAAAACCAGTTGTTCATTTGCGCTCCACTTTGCAATTTTGTGACGCAATGTTGGTGTTTTGATTGGCAGTTTGCTCTGAGGAAGTTGCAATTTCAAATGTCAACTTGCTGCCAGCTGTTTACGATCCCATGCAGAGTCACATATTTGGACCCGTTCAAAACAACCTTTATCTCTATTTTTTTTACAATATAAAGTGACAGCATAATAACTGTACATTGGGTAGGATTCGCGAGGCTGTGCAAAAATTAATTCTTAAATGACAAATCCACAATGTATCACTGGCGTGATTGTTTGCAAACCTTGAATTATCGCAAGTTCTGTGAAGACTGTTTGTGTTGTCTCAAATATAATTACATTCAGGACTGTGAGGGGGTTGAAATGTCAATTCAATAGCATGATTTCTTAGCATAAAGCGCAACTGGGTTTCTGTGAAAACTCCATGGTGAAAGTCCATGCAACAACATCTCCATTTGCCATTACTGGATTCCACGCGTAAACATCCTTCGAAGAAATTAATCATTTCAAATCCATTTGAAGGGGTTCCAAAATATTAAAGTTATTAATTCCAAAGTGACAATGGTCTATGGAAAAGGTTCACAATGTAATTACAGTTCGAGGCATACCATTGGACTTCAACTGGTCGTACGTTGGGAAATTTGAACCTCAACTTGCTCGGAGCTAAGTGCCAATCAAAAATGCAACATTGGCATGCAAACTAACAACCGGTTTCACTGTAATACATCAAAATAATTGGTTTATTATTAAGTAATACAATATTGCGATAAAACCAAGTGATTAGAAGTCACAACATTTCAACCTCTCCAAGGTCTTTTTCAAGTGACATCTTATCACTTAAATATTTATCACATCAATTTCTGAAAAAATTTCTTTTACAGCGATTACTAGTTATAGGCACCCCTCAGCGACCTTTTAAAATTTTGCGAAACTGAATTTGGGTGGACGTCAATCAAAATTTATGATTCCATGACAAATTGAACTGCTGCCAAGGAAACAGGAAAATATTGTCATGGAAACATTTGATTGACGTCCACCCAAATTTAGTTCTGGAAAATGAAAAAAAATCCATTGAGAGATGTGTGTGACTGATAACCGCTGTAAGGTGATAGAACATTGTAGGGCATCAGAAAGTATCCTCACCCCAAGACATTGCTCTTTGGTTCTTGTGTTTTTATCTGGAACTCAAGTCAGCAAATGGCTCTGAGTATTACTGTATCAAAAGAAAAACATGTGGAATTTCTAAAAAGTAGCCAATCCAATAGTCTATTTTGCTGATGTTAAGTTCCTAGTGATGCCAGGGTACATAGTTCCAGTCCGTGGTTGGGCCAAACAGACTGAAGTCTAATTTCAAATGATTTGTCAGACTAGTAGTAAGAAGCCCTTACAAGGGACTGGAACTAGTCAGGTTTGACTACAAACCAACCTTAAGCAAAATAATCTATTGCGTGACAAGCAGTTTGTGTTTTTTGTAACTTGGAAGGCTACTATTTTTGAGAGCCATGCAGGAAAAAGTGAAATCCGTTCTCTATAGCGTGCTTGCCTCCTTCAATGCAACAGTACCAGCTCCAGTTTAGCAGTTTAACTGTTATCATTTTACAAGCATTTGTTATTAGAAGCAATAGATAAGGTTTTTACCTTGTTTTTTTCTCATAATTGGGAACTTAACTGTCTGGTCTTACTTATTTTAGTGGATTAACTGGGCACATGAATTTGGATTATTGCCCAGCAAGAGGTATGATTAAGTGTATTTTGACATTGTTGCTTTAAAATGAGTGTGTGAAAGCTTGTGTGCTCTTTGCGTTTTGGAGGGGATGTGATGTCCTTGTAAATTTTATGTCATGTGCAGGGTTTTCAATGAGAGCCAGCTGCTGGCGAAATTTGCCGGCTGTTGCTTGTGAACCCACTACCTACTTTTCCTTTGAAATTACCCCAAATTTTACAAAATAAAATGAGAAACATTCCCACAGAACATGAGCCTTGGATCAGGGAAGTCTCATCCATTAAAAACAAAAGCCTGAATTCTGAGTAATTTCAGTGGCGATTTATGTTTCCCTGTTCATGTCAAAGGCGTTGTTCGAGGATTGAGCACACACGTTTTTGAGGCAACAGTCCAGCAGTCCAGTTCTTGGTGTAAGCTGCCTGATTTGCTATCTACATTTGAAGCGTGTCAAGACCACATTCACAAAATGTCTTTTCGGTCACAACAGATGAAATACTTTGCACAGCTGTACAGAATGCAAAGGAGCCTGAAAGGGGGCTATGTCATGTTATTTTAATTAATTTTGTACTCCAGAATGCAGGAAATGATTTCAGACCCCACTACTAACTCGCACTTTCAGCCCCTGGAAAGCGTGTCTTCAGGAGGTGTTGTCCATTCTCAGGTTTTGCTGCCTACTAAAATTCTCCCACAAAAAAAAACAAAAAAACATTCGTACCTGCTACAGCTGAACTGTGGACAGACTTCCCAGAGAAATTGTTAACATCAGAGACCAACTGAAATTCAAACAATAAGTTGATAACTTCCTTTAGTGCTGTCCATCATTGTCAACCCTTTTGCTATATGTATGATGAGGAAAGATTAACATGGAATAAGGAGTAATGTATGTTAGGTCAGAATGAAATTCAGGTTAAGATAATAATACCAATCTTGTTTGATCCCCAGTTTGCATTGTCTCATATTCACTCTGTAAAGCTCTCTTTGTGACTTAATAATAGGGAAAGAAATCCATGTACAAACTGAAACTGAATTTCATTTTAAGCTGCAATACATGCATTTGAAAGAGACGCACATAGAGTTCTCCTTACGAGCTGGTGGAACATGTGACTTTTCAAAGAAAATCATCAGTTCATCAGTGTGTAGTACTGGTAATTGATAGTTTTTTAATCAGTCAGATGCAAAATTAATTGAGAATCTGAATAGGATTTCAGGGTTCTTTTGTCTCATTTTTTTGGCAATTGGAGGTACAATCTGTCTATCTGTATGCTGTTTTTTAGAGAAGTTCATCTCATAGTCTGGACTGCATACTTTTCAGGGTTTCATATGTCATGGATTTTCCGGATGTATGGTCCTTGAAAGTCCCTGAAATATTAGGGAATTGAAGGACACAAAGTGTAAAAAACCCTGAGATTAACTAGGGTTCACCTACAACTCAATATGTTGGTGTCATACATTCCCTGATAAGTAAGTTGCTTTTTGCACATTAAAAGACAATCAAACCCACTAACATTTGATGTGAAATGCTAATGTGTGGTTGTCTGTTTTTAGTTCATTTGACATCAGAGCCTTGGAAGAGAAATACTTCAATGCAGTTGATTTAGTTGAGGAAGCATTTGATAAATTAGCGGACAATGCAGTAAGTGGAAAGTATTTAACTAAAAGTGCTATGCTTTAGACTAAGTGAATGCATGTTTTCATCACAAATGGACCTTTTAACCAACACTTTACAAATGAAAAGTCTAGTTACTCCTTGCAAAAAGTAGGTTGAGATAGTGCAAGAGTGTCAAGTCAGTGTACTTGCAGATTTTTCAATATCATGAGCAAGGTGATTCCTGTACATGTAGTTCATTACACGATTCTTGTAACATGAGACATGGCCAGAGCCAAAAATTACTTCCCTGGGGAGAACTGTTTGCCTAGTTAATCTGGCTACTGTGTGTATGATTGTTATGGTTTGTTATGAAAACTCTCATTAGCTTTCTGGCATCTCTTGCAATTCAAATTTGTGACATTACGTCTTGAGAAAAAGTGATTATTTGTGACCTTTCACAAGAAAAGGGGGCTTATGAAATTTCATGATGATGCAGATTTCACGGCAGACACCCATTGATTTCGTGAACATCAAACTATTCGTGCAGTGTACAGTAACCAGAGACAACTATCTTTCTCATGTTTCAAAATGCAAGTAAGACTTAATTTTTAAACGGAAGAAATCTTGTTAATTTTTTGTGGTACAGTAGTCAAAGTTGTTTACTTCATCTGCCTTGTACCCTGTTAGCTCCGCAAGAATAAAGACGGGCTGATTAAAGTTCTTGACATCATTGGAAGTTCTGGGTTGAAAATGGTATGTTTTTTTATTTCTGTAGAATACTATCTCCTCCCCAGAGTCCACTTTTCTTTTGGTCAGCACCAAGACCACAAGCTCTGGCCACTTTTGTAACCGTTGACAACCACTGTTGTTTCAAATTTCTGAGTGTGCAAGATGATTTGGAAGTCCTTGATTTGCAGACTTCCTACCTTGGAAGTGGCCAGAGTCAGTGTTCTTGGTGCTGACTAGTGGTGGGAATCGGTTGAGATTTCACATTCGATCATCAGAAATAATCAGATTGCCCCAACCGATCGATCATCGATTATAATTGGAAGAATCTACCAATAAGCATTCCACATATTTTTCATCTAAATAGAAGTCAAAGTGGGCCCTTCCTTCACTTGATGAAAACCAAAATATTCCCACTTTTGACCTGGCGTTTCCAGGATAGCGAAAGATCTCCAACTCGTCCATTTTAGCCGCCATGTTGGACTCGTCAACAACATGTAAGCGAGGCATGTCTGAGAGAGGACACTGGGAACTGGGGAGAGATTGGGGAGAGCGAAACAAACATTTTCAAGCCAAAACGAACAATTGTTCATCTTGGATCAGAGGTGACATTATCTTCCTCTGGTGATTTGTAAATACATTTGAGATCTATTTCAAAACTTATTTTGGACGGTAGTGATACTACAAACGCGAAACAGTGAGCTTGTAATTTATGTTTTCTGTTCAGTTGTTTTCGAAATACAAAGCGGCTTAGCATGCCACATCTTTCAAATAAGCGTGAGGTATTTGAAGTGACAACAACACAGCGAACAGGGTACCGCCAGGTAAACACAGGCAATCTTAGATTATATCTGCTGTTGTGACTTAGAAGTTAGAGTCCATGAAAAAAGACAACTCACACAAGAGTTGACAATACTTTTATTTGTCCCCAATAATTTTTAATTTTTTCGGCGACAATCGATTATGAAAAAAGCAAAATCGATTGTCGCGTCGCTTGAACTTTTCGATCAACTTTCGATGATAATCGATCATCGGCCCACCACTAGTGCTGACTAAAGGAAAGCGGATTCTGGGAACACGACTGTGTAGAATATAATTCACTGAGACTTCTTCCAATGAGTATGCAGTAGTGCTGAATTCAGGGAAGCAGGGTTGGTGCAATGGTGAGAGCACTTGCATGTACCTTCTACCATTATGGCCATAGCCTGTTCCAGGTGTTCAGTTGGTAAACATTGCAGCTTGGGATGGGCAGCAGGAAGAAATGCCTGTAAAACTCTTTTTAAAAAGGGATTTCAATATACCAGAAAAACCCATATAAAAAACGTAGTATATACCGGGAAAACCTTTAAAAAGAGTTTTACAGGCATTCCTTCCTGTCCCAAGCTGCCCTCCATCTTTCACCATGTTTATTAACTGAACGATTTAACTGTAATTTTTTAAAATAAACTTGAACTTGAACTTGAACACTGGCCTAACAATATAGCCCTAGAAGAGATGTTATATGTAGAACAATCTAATTCTTGGCAACTGCTTGAATTTTTCCACCTATAAACTTAAGTCACTTTAGATAGGAAAGCAATAAAAATCAAAGTAATAAAAGCCCTTCACATAAACCACTATAGCCACTATTTTTTTACTGAGTACTTTGGAGTACATGGGGCGGTCAAACCACAGTTGTCAGTGTTGCTGACTCATGTTAAGTTGCTGCTGATGACTGTACAATTGCCAATTTTTAACTATGAATTCAGTCACTAATTTGTTGGTTTTTATCTAGTCCCATCATCTTGATAAAGCCATATCCTCTGCTGAAAGCTTCAAGGCCTTTGGTAGTTTGAGGTACTTTTCAAAGTTTTTATGTCCCCAATTTTACTTACCTTTGAGAGTACATGTTCGCCTTAGATCATGCATGTGTATTACAGTCAAGCTATGTCACGCATGACCAGTTATTTTAAAATTTGAACTGAGTATTTAAATCTGCATGCCAGTTTTGAACTTTGCTTTTAAGAGGATATTTCCTTGATCACCAAAATAGTTGGCAATGAACTTTCCTTTTTGTTTTGAAATAAACGGTATTTGAAAAGTGAAAATTATTTCAAACATTTGATGACTTATTGTTCAGTTATTGTGCATTTTTCGGAGCAACTTTCAGAAAAATCTTCAAGATTCCATTCAAATCTTGGAGGCTCTAAAGAGGGTTCAGCCTAGTGGATACTGGTCATGCATGACATAGTCTGACTGTCATTTTTTTTCAAATTGTAAGCAGAGATTTTGGCGAGGAATAGGCCATTTCCAAGTTCACGTATGTCTCCTCTTCAAAGTGAGTCTAAGTGTGAAGTTTTTGTGATGGTAATTCTACTTTACATATGAATGAAAACTAATTTTGAATAATTTATAACAAAAACTTTGCACTTAGACTCGCTTTGAAGAGGAGGCAGACATGTACTCAGAAATGGCCTATTGATTAAGAGGTACTTGCCGAGTTTGCAATGATTATTAGTACATGACAAGTGGAATTAAAATAAATTTTATTAGAAGTGCTGCAATTTGTCCCTCTAGGCAACTTGGCTTAATGTTATGCTTTCCCTGCCAAAGTTTTGTAAATGAATTAACTTAACCCATTGACTCCTAGGGGTTCCCCATTGACAAGTAAAATCGACTGGTGTTAGACAGAGTAAAATACTAAGTCTGGCCGGTTTGGGTGTCAAAGGGTTAATTAATTAAACTTGTGTGAATTACATGTACTTTGGACTTAATTGCATGTATGGACTTTTCTTTTCAGGAATAAAATTGAACTGAAGCCAGTAATGACCAAAGAACAAGGAGATATCGCACTGCTACTTGCTCACAATCAAGGTACATGTGCATGTATTTGACTTTTTTTTGGGGGGGGGGGGGGGGTAGGGGAGCAGGTTTCAATATCGTGAGAGTGATCACTTTTTGCCAAGATAATTATACCTACCAACGTTATTTTGATTTGATTTTATCTGTTTGAAGTCAATTGATAATTTTCCAAATTAACAGAGCTCTTGTGCTCACTTATGTAGTAGAGGTGGTTAGTTGTTAATACCATTATCATTGTATCAACTTTTATATGTATGTCTTTTTGACAATAATTTTCGTTTGTTTTGCAGTTTCTCTTCATGTCAAAGACTTGGCTTCAGGCACTGATATTGCAGATGGATTTATCAAAGAATGCACACGGAGAGAAGAGGTAAGTGCAGGGTTAAGAGTTTGTGCAGTTTTAGTGAGCTGTGTAGAACCTCTTGTTGTAATATGCTTTTGCTTGTTTTCATAGCAAACAGCTGACAAGAAGATGGAAGGCAATGCTGCTTTTGCTAAAGGAAAATACAAAGCAGCCATTTCAGCTTATACCCTGGCCTTGCGTTCAAGGTATTAAATTCAAAACTCATCTATAGGGCTGGTTATTTGAACAGGCTAACTTAGACCATGGTTTTCGACTACCATTTCACTCCTGAGAGTTGCTTCAGGTGGATTAATTTACTTTCCTCCTTGACTTTAATTTACCTTCTGGATGTTTTGACATTTTATCAACCCTTGTAAATTAGTGTTTGTGCAAATAAAATTGACCCTCATAGTACATGTATTCAAAAATTTGATTAGGCTGGCTTTACTTACCATTCACCTTAATTTCTAATTACTGTCTTTGTTTGCAGTCCCTACAATCATGTCCTTTTTGGTAACCGAGCTCAGAGCTACCTTAAAACTCAGGAGCCATGGTAAGGAAAGTTAAGTATTTTGCAAATCTTTCTAGATTTTCTACTTTTGCATTTACCATCTGTTACCTGTTTCTGGCGAGGTTTCAATGAAGATAAGCTACTTTCTAACAGTTATCTTCGTGGAATTCTAGTCCTGACCACCTTTATGATAGTGCTACTGTAGGTAGTGGAGACAACCCATGCTTTTGTTGGTGGCAACATTAAAAAGTTGTTTTGTTGCTAGGTGTGCTCTTGCTGATGGAAGAAGAGCGGTAGTTTTAAAAGCAGATTGGCACAAGGTAAGACTGTACATGTAAGATTAGCTTTTCTGCCAAGGTGACAGTAAAGATAATAATATTATTGTTGTGTTTTTTATTAAGCTTTTTCTCCATTTTTAGGCGCAGTACAGATATGCCCAGGCCTTCTTTGAAATCGGTAACATTAAACGAGCAAAGGAAACAAATAGGAAGGCAAGGAAAATTTGTGTTGAGAAGAAGGACTTAGACACCCAACTTGAAAGATTTGAGAAGAGTGTCCAATCAAGTGAGTTTTAAGCAGAGCTGGCAAAAAAATAGTGGATTGTTCTCAAGGTTTTTGTCCTCAAGATCAGGGATCCAAACGTCTGGCTCTGCTACTGCCAGTGCTTCAGAGGTTCTGACTTATTTCAAATCTAAGAAACAGGGCTTTCAATAAAATTATGTGTTGGTGTCTACCCATATGAGGGTAGGCTGCCTCTCCTAGGGGGATCTTGGGGCATTCTCCTCCAAAAAAGTTTGAAATCGAGAACTTTGTAACTATACACTTTTCAGCTTTCTGGGCATCAAAATTAGCCACGGGAATGACAAAATAATTACGAACAAGACTTTCACTTTATTCAAAGGCGATCAAAGATTTGATCAAATAGTCTTGAACAGTAAGTGAAAATACCACAGTATTTATGAGAAAACAATGTAGAGAGTAAAAATTTATTCAAATAACTGTAGTGGAATGTGATTTCTTTGGAAAGAATGCAAAACAATTCAGGGTAGCCATGCTTGGCCGCCATCATTGTTAAACAGCCAATGCGAAAGCGAGGCTAACTTTTACTAAACGATACTGACACACATGCAAGGTGAAAACCGCATAAGCTCTATACACAAATCCTCAAGACAAGTCTGGGCGTATTTTAAACATTTTTTGCATTATGAAGTGGTTAGGCTATAAACATTTTAAGATGTGTGTTTTTAAAGTACGGTACCCCTCAAAAGTAAGTTACCACCCTCTCGTAAGACGAGTGTCTCTTCTCTAAGATGAGACTTTTGTCTTGTGACACATTTCGAAAAACTGCATGAACGGAAACTTTTCTGAAGATTGACATGTTCACGAAGAATCTCGTGCTCCAAAACGGAGCACCTGACTCAAAAAGTGTAATGGAAAATGCGATTGGCAGCAGTGTATTATTGTGAAACTCTTGCATTCCAAATGCGTGTCGACATTCAAACCACCACTCCGCCTGTGAAATTTACATACTTTAATTCGAAGTTGATGTCAAGGAAAAATATTTCGATAAGCTTGCGCTGCAGCATGTACTTGTAAAAACTGTTAATCGATGGATTTCTTCAGTACATAAGCTTAAATCCATCGAACTGCCATAAAATTTGTCTTGCACATTTCAGCTGCACAACAGCATTAGCTTATAATTATTATCTTGTATAACGTGAACTTTGAGAGTACCGATAAGTGATTTGGAAAAAATTTGATGACATAACTTTTGTGAAAATGACTTCAAAATGCGTTCTCTTGTTATAATTGTTTATACAGGGTTTTCCTTTCAGGCGGGATGGTTCGTCGGGTTGTTTACAATTTTACCGGTGTCTCGTACTTTGACTCTATAAATTTGTGGCTACTTTTTTGCTTTTTCTTCTTTCTTGGTGGAATTGGATATGTTATTGGAAAGCCATGGGCAGAAGAAACACAAAGCAATCATGCGCAATAAATCCTTCAAACTAAAAGAAGTCACGATTAATCGCTGTACTGTTGCTTACCAAACAGAATAATCAATCTGTTGGCATTTCAATTACGCAACGTAAAGTCCAATAACGAAATGTCACGAATGCGTTGTCGTAATTTGCGAATTTTTGCGAAGGAAAAGGCTGGATGTGAAGTGTAGTATTAATTATTTTAGGACATGTAGTTTAATTTTTGTTCAAGTCTTAAGATGAATTAGGAAACAATGGAAATATTTAATACAACATGACCTTGTAAATAAGTTTTAGGTGTCTGTAATGTTAGAACTATTCTCGATCTTTGTATGCCAGAATTCTTCTCCTACATTTTTGCTCATTAGGATGCAATTTGTTTAGTGTTAATTTAGTGAATCAAAGCTAAAACACAAACTATCAAAATTTGCTTTATTTCATTTGGCAATTTAGGTGTCTGATCATTCTCTAGATCTGTTTACAACGCCACCGTGTAAAAACACGAAACGTTACTCAATTGGCATGATTTCTTTTTCAGTTTTAACAGTATTGTAATTTCGATTCTTGTTTCATGCTCGACAAGAGCGTTGTTTTGTCATTTAACTTTGCAAATGTTCGTACGGCTGTCGGACTTTTATCAAAATTTATGCCAATCTTGCCCCTTCAGTGATTCTGGTGAGACGAGTATCTCGTCTCTCGAGACAAGACTCTCAAGATGATACTCTCATCTCACGAGAAACAAGATGAGACTGGTAACTTACTTTTGAGCAGTACTATAGCTGTAGACCCAGTAGCTGGTGTCTTGATGACCCACAACCGCTGGAGGCCTGGCAGTAGCCGGCTTCTATTGAAAGAACCTGAAGAAGAGTTGATTATTTTCATCTTGTTAAACTGAGACTGAATCTTTGATGACTTCTCACTTTACTGAGTGCATTGTTTTCAAATTAATTGTTATCTAAAGTAGATTACCAACATCAGACTCCTATAATATTCTTATAACTTGTGTTTCTGAACATGCGATGAAAAATTAATGGTTAGTCATCACCAATAATATAAAATGAACTTGTAATTATGCCCATTCATTACTGGGAAAGAAAGTCATGTTTTTGCAATGCTGGAGACAAGTTGGCAGTAGTGACTTAGTTTTATCTTTTCTTTGTCTTCTTTTCAATGAAAAGCTCGTGAAGTTAAAGGAAAGACAGGTGCTAATAAGATACCTGCCAAACAAAGGTAAGCAAATAAAAGTTGGGATCAAGTTTAATTAAAATTCGTTCCACACATTGTTGAAGTTATGTTTAAAAAACAAGTAGCAGTGTTTTATTGGGTTTAAAACACGAGGCGTAGCTGTATGTTTTCAGACCCGATAAAACACATGCTGCATGTGAGTCATGTGATTGGCCTAAAAAACCTTCCCCAAAAAGCGTGTCGCTCTGGACTCCGAACAAAGGTTCAAATTGTGGAGGGATGATATTAGCATACAAGAAAAACAAGCAATGCCTTATTAGTATGCTTTAAATAAAGAATTGTAAGAAGGAGTGTTTTATTGCAGTTAAAGCTCGTGCACATGTCATTTTATTTATAACAGAGATCTTGTTCATGTTATCTGTTTTTCTCTGTCATTTCTGTGAATCATGAAGGAATCAATACTGGTTTACAATCGCTTGAAGTGAAGGATTTCTTTTGTGTTTTAAATTAGTAAACAACTGTATGACCTCCCTGACTTGGTGACTCCCACTGCAAGTGACACAAGTGAAAATTCGGATGACGAAAAACCTCACACAGGCCCCCCAGACCTAATTGATGAGGACGAGGAAAGCAAGGACTCTTCAGAAAGTGAGGTAAGTGGGCTTAACACACCTTTGCACAATGTACATGTAACGTTGGAGTGTTGGTCTCTGATAAACTGAATTTGTGTTGGAGATGTGTCAGTGTTGTTTGCATTCTTTGGAGTTACTTTTGTCAAAGAAGAAAGTCTTCTTATGGCTGACATCCAGGCAAAAATTTACTTGATACCTTTGCATTGCAGGATGTCGACTCTGACAGCTCTGATGGTGAGTTGGTTGTAATTATGTTTCTGTAGCAATTGTGACCTTTCACACGAAAACATACAGTAACGGTTTTGTGTTAAAGGGGTAAAAATCAACAGCTAATCGACTGATGTTTTAACACCTTCAACGCCTTTCTCAACACTTCCAAAGGGGTGCACAAAAAATCGGTTTGTGAAGAATTTTCTAACACCTTTAACAGGTAGAAAAGCCGCTGTATCAGCAGTTCAAGACGATAGCCAACACTTTTCAACACTCCCGACGCTTTGCACTTGCTTTTCACATGGGGAGCTGTTTTAGGAAAGTCCATGGTGGCAGAAATGTCTAAACAGCACTGCACTGTTAGAAATGAACAAAACAAAATGTGAGATATGGACGTTGCAGCCTTCACATTGTGCCGTCAATTTGTACTTCATTGAGTATCTGATGACATAGCTCAGAGAACGTTTGTGAAATCTAGTGCCGATCTAAAATCATCTGTTTAACACATGTGAAGACGACATCGAAATTCACACGACCTCCCAATCCTCTGAGGTGGGTGTCAATTTCATGAAAAGTAAACATGCAGAAATTTGCATAATTTTGTTCGCAAGCACACAAGCACACTTACCCGGACAAATGCAGTGGTCTGTTATCATACAATTACATGAATTCAAGAACTATTTTAATTTCTGCTTCAACACAAAATTAACTGTATGTGTCAAACTTGATAATGATCAAACATGTCCATCGAAGTAATGTTTAAGTGTACTTTGTTATGCTTTGTCTGTGTCACCTTTTGGGATCGAAATCATTGAAAAGGAAATCTGTTAGAGTTTATAGTTCACAGGAAAAATGAGCGTTGTATCATGATTCCATTAATAACTTTTTATTATAGGCTCGATTTCCGCCGCTCACTCGAGTTCGGGTATCCTCCCCGAGAAGAGACGGTTGGACGCGTGAGCGATAGATTGTGTCTGTGACGTAATTTCAAAATATAATTTATGTGAAGTCAATAGTTGCGGGGAAATAGCATTAGACATCCCAAAAACACTGATTTTAAGAAAACAGAAATTACATAACAATGCTTAAAACGTCTGTGCGAAGTTTCCAGATGATACGAGCTTGAGTTTGTGGTTAAATGATCAGAATGATCAATGTGAGTTTGAATTCAACCGGCGAATCATCAAAAAAATCTTCGGCGGCTTCAGCTCTCGGTCAACCTCATCGGCCCCCTCGTTTTGCCACCGATAAACTCAGCAGTACTTTCAATTGATCTTGAGGAATTTTACTTGCTCTTACATTAGCGAAGTATGAGGAGAAAATTGCAATAGAAATGGATTTGAAAGCCGTATTTTGACCTTGGCGCCAACTGGAAAATCAGTGAAGTTTGCGAACTCAGGCCAAAGAAAACGACACAGTTCCCATTCTCCAGCTTCTCGAACACTTTTCGTTGTCGCAATCTTCGATGTTTCCTACCTTAAAAGCACTGTAAACCTCGAACATGCCGGGTCAAAGAATACCTTTGCAGCCAAAACATATAATTTATGCCAGACGGATTTGTGCAGGCGAGTTTCTGATTGGCGGAGATTAACAATGGCTCACCTCACGCGTCCAGCCGAGATTTCGGGAGTGAGCGCTGGCTCATTTCCCGAAACAGCGGCTGGTAATCGAGCCTACTTTTATTAGCAATCAAACTAAAGACTTAAAGTGATGAGTGGACCTTAAAGCTGTCTTTCCTGCTTTTGAAGGAACAAAGAGAGGTACTACGAAAACATTTGCTTATGCATGGAATGAATTCACGTCAACTTTGTCCAACATGTGCATCGTCTTAGATCAACACTTTTTTGAATGTCTCCAACGGATAAAACGAATTATTCTGACAGCTTTTTCCAATACGTCCAATGGGACAAAACCGTAAGTGTACAATTTCACGTGAAAGGTCACAAATATCTGCAAGCTATAATAGCTTGTACGGCACTTAATGTTCTATTATGTTGTCACCTGCCTTTGTTGTCAAATTGATTAAATAAATAAATAAATAGCTCTGAAGTGTGATATTTCACCAAACAATAAAGTGACATTTACTTGAACATATGACAGCAAAGTATCTTCCTTTAAAATTTTGCTGCAACATGCAAGTTAACGAGCAGGCATGGAAACGTTTTGCACCCTTTAAGAAATTTACTTGAGGTGTCTTGAGCAGACCTCTAAAATTAAATTTTAATCAAGTGTTGTCTCAATCAGAGTTGACCATGTGCTTTAGCAAGGGGTGGTTGACTAAAAAAAAAAAAATAAGGGTGGTTGACTGCTTAAAATTCCCTGACTGGGTAATTTTTCCGCTTTTTTGTATTCTATTCCTGTAGTTTAGCAAAATCAATTCTGTGTTAGTCTAGAAACACAGGTAATTGGGTGCATGTGTCCCTTTAAGTCTAAAGCCCCATGCAGCTACACGTTTTGATGAGTAGCGCAATCACCACATCCATTTGGGGGTGACTCGGAAACATTCTCTGATTTATTCAGTTTAACATTTTCAATAAAGCTATATTTTGCTAAATGCTAAAGTTGTCCTTGTTGTAGATTCTTAAGGAAACTTTAATAAATACCTCTTGCTAATGGGTTTGAGGTCCATACTGTAAGTTACCAGGCCATAAATTAACAGAAAAAATGAGGATCTTTAAAGCACATAACTGACCGAGTTGTTTAGCATTCTGTTTATTTTTATTAGTTATAATTAGTTTTATTCCTTGCCTTTCACAGTGTATGAATCAGCTGATTCATCTTCAAGGTGAGTTAGTATCATTTCCGTGGTGAATGTGCTTCATGTTGGTTGACTGGCACTGGTAGCAGTATCTGCTAGTGGAATTCCTGATCAATTTTTTTTGTGGAGAATGGGGATGATAAAGTAGAAAACTAAAAATAGTTAATTCAGGAACTTCATGTTACTAAGACAGGTAATGTCTTGGGACTGAATGGAGTCTTAGCATGTTAAGGAATTTCCTCATAATAATAGCGTATAGTTTTACAATCATTGGTATAATAAAAAAATGTGGTTAACACTTTTCTCAAATAGAATTATTTTGAAGTTTGGTTTATTATAATTATTATCCTCTAACAACCTAAATGTTAACAATTTATTGGTAATAAAAATTTGGACTAAACAATATGTCATTTTCTTTGTGTGACAGGAAAAAGCCTACTTCAGCCACAGAAGTGAGGACCTTTGACATTGTAACAACAAACACTTAATGACTGGTTCCGAGGGAAACAGTTCATTTGTCTGCCTTTGCCTCTGCTCAGCATGATCCATTATTTGGAAGTTCAGTACCTATTGTATCCATGAGGTTGCACTATAGCAAGCCAGTAATAATACTACCCCTAAGGCTAGCAAATCACAGTAACCCAGCCTTAAGCCTTTCTTTTCAGCAGCTTTCTTACTGATCAAACTGGTGGAAGGAAAAATTAATATAAGTAGGATTAGGGATAGGTTGTGGAATGATTCACCAGCATTATGATCATCTATTTTTATAGTCTTAGTCTATTTGTGCTGTGGCAAATAAATAAATAAAGAAACAAACAAACAAACAAACAAACTATTTTTGATACATATGAAGCTGTAGTGAAGTGGTGCATGGTACTTGACAACTATTCACCTAAGTGGAGGTGGATACCAAAACAGTGATATAACATAGCACATAAAGATGATTTTAAACTTGTTTATTCCTGCTGCGATTACAACGATTGCAATCAGTTGTCAAGACTGCATAGCACTGCTTTTGAAAAATGCTTGAAAACTTCAAAATCCTTCTTTTATTGAAGCTGCACCTGTTCATTTGAGCCTGTCAGTTTGCGTTGTCTTCTGACCTGGAGACCACTCGCACTCTGCACCTGAAAATCGCTGTGCTTATAAACTACATGTATGCATTAAGTCTACTGAGCTTATGTAGCCTGGTATCTCTTAGATAAACAAAGTTGTGAGCCCTTAAGTTGCTTAAGTTAGCTCAAAGTTGTTAACTTTGTCAAAGTCTCATTTAATTGAATTGAAAGTGAGTTTTTTTACTCATGTCAACAGCAAAAGAAAAAGAAATCCAACAAAGTGCGGCAAGCTTTGAGAGAGAAAGTGTTGGATCAAGCGAAGCAAGAACTAAAGGCCAACAGAGCAAAGATGAAGACACAGCTTGCAGCCAAGGCAGAAAGCATTAAGAAGGGGAAACGAGACAAAAAAGCTAAGGTTTAACAATATTCCTTGTGCCAAATGATTAAAACGAGGTTAATTGAATGGTCAGATTTGACAAGGTTAGAAAAAGTAATATTTTTGTTTAGCAAAGATGGGATCTCTGTTGTTTGTTTCATCTTTCATGGAAGCAAAAGAAACAAAAACAGCATCTTGTGTGATATAACACAGATAGATGTCTTGCATGTGTGGTAGCATCATGATATTTGTGCTTTGAAATGTAATAAGTTATTTGTCATATAGGTGCGAGTGGAACTGTATGGCACTTCACCTAAAAGGCAGGAATTCATAGCCTTTCTTAAGCAAGTGAGTGAGAAAGCTTCAGTACTATCATTATGTAACTTGGGTACAAAAGAATTTTTAAAATTAATTGTGGACCGGTAATGCAATGTTTCTTACAGACATTGCCACCTTTTCCGGTTATAAAATCAATTCAGTTTACGTCATAGTTTAGATTGTTCGTGCTAATTTAAGATGAACCTCTATTAAGCGGCTAACCTCCATCAAGTGGCCACTAGCCGTTACCCTGACGGTGCCCGCTTAGTAGAGGTTTCACTGTAGTTTATCATTATTGTGATTTTGTGGTAAGAAAGAGAAAGGCAGGGCTACAGCTGATGGTAGATTCATGAAATATCTATCGTTACTGGTATTGTCTATCAATAAATGAATTGTTTTGATATGGAGGCATCTATTTTAAGTAGATAGCTCTGATAGAAATACCACTTGCAAAATCTTGTCCTTTCATATGAGATTAAGACTATCTTATGCCTATTACTGATACATTCACAGGGATGATTCCAACTTTTTTTGTTTTTGCAATCAACATTTGACACTGGTGTGATTCTGTGTTTCTGGTTAAGATAATCCACACACCAGGTTTGTGGTTTGTCCTCTATGATATATCACGGTTGGGAGGGTAAATGCTCTGGAATACTATCTACACCAAACTACTCTAAAATCCAAGGGTAGAAATCAAAGCTTGTAAGGGTGATGGAGACATTAATTTTAATTTTTTTTCTATCCCAGGGCAGCAAAGCAATTTTAGAGAAAAAGTGCATGTTAGCAGTTCAGAACTATTCAGATGCCATGGGTCTATTAGAACAACATGACTTCCAATATAAGGTAACCAAAAGGCATCCATGTTTATTTCAAATTTTAGTTGCATTAGGAAGTAGCCAGTAATACAGGGTTCAACATATTAGTTGACCAACAAAATGATGCACATTCTTTTTCAATAAAAATGGTATAAATGTGAAAACGGTAATACAAATGTACCAGTCATTTTGAATGTTTGCATAAGGCAGTCATTATTTTGAATGATGTTGAGTGAAATTAACAGAAGTTGAGATCTGCGCTATTAATAATCATAATCATAATCATAATAATAAGTGGTTATCAGATGAATGCCATTATCAAGTTCTTGATAAAAGCAGGCAAGTGACTATTTCTTTAAAAATGACAACCACTCTCAATGTAAAACAAGGCATGTTTCAATCACTCAATCAATCATCAGTTGTGAAAAACTGTATGGATTAATGTCTTGGGCTTTTTTTGTAGTCAATTATAATGTTAAATCACACGTCATTACTATCATAAATTCAAATCACAACTGTATCTCACTTCACAACTGATGATAATCGTTGAATTGTTGAACAATAATTGTTCAAGAAGATGGTGACACAATGAAGTTGAACAACAGTCGAACAAAAATATTGCACAATGGAACAGTTCAACAACAAGTGTGGCACAATGTTGAACCATGGGTTACTTGAGCTTTAAGCAAAACTTCAAGCGAAGTGCAACTCAGATACAGGAGTATTTCTATTGGATTTATTTGGTTCACAATATGGCAGATACAGTACATGTTCTGTATACTTACACAGTGTTACATTAACCATGCAACTTTTTTCACAGCTGCTTCAGGTATCAGTCAATAAAAATATTGCTTTGACTTTTTAAAAAATCTGGAGACATGTTACAGGGAAAATTTCCCAGTGTAACACCTGTGTAGCAACTTGTCATGCATTGTGAGAACTTTTGTTGCTTATTAATTAACTCATTGACTCCCAGGGGTTCCCCATTGACAAGTAAAATCGTCTGGCATTAGACAAAGTAAAATACTACGTCTGGCCGGTTTG
>NC_090895.1:27287452-27289952 GCF_036669925.1 Montipora capricornis | reverse complement strand
TGTAGAGCACTGTGTATGCTAGATGAAAGATGTGGGGCAGGACAAACCAGTATTCTAGAATTATGTGTATGGTTCTTAACATCCATTCAATATACCTAATAATCAAGGACAAAATAGTCGAGCAAATTGTCTTAAGGATGTTCGCGCGGAAATTTTCTAACATTGAATTTTTTTTGCAAATTTTGCCATTGAAAGATGATGAATTAGTAATGTCAGAAATTAAAAAAAATGGGGTGTCACCGACTTCGTTTTGGAGAGAACTTGCCCGGAAGAATACCCTAAATCTGAAAAAATCCAGCTTCTTTAGCGAACAAGGCCACAGTGTCGGTAAGCCCAAAAATATTGCAATTACATCTTTGAAGTGAAATGTTTTCTACCAAACTTTGTTTAAGTGAACCCATCAAGTGAATTTAGTTAACTGTTGAGGTTCCTCAACGAACAAGTTTGCATTTAGCGACCATAGTTTCATGCGCCTTGCAGCTGCAAGATTGCAGGATTCCATGTCCCAAGGACAGAAATCTTTAAATTTTTTTAACTTCCCACATTGATTTTTTGTTCATTTTTCGACATTGTGGAGATAATTGTAAATAAAATCTGTTTCTGAAGAGAAAAGTATGGGTCACTGAACATCCAAGATCATTAAATCCAAGCAAAGCTATAGCAATGGCCATCTGCTCTATCATTGTTCAGTTTAGTACTTAGCACGCGCACTCGATTCATGAGGTGGCATGTGAATTTGCGTGCGTTGTAAGGATGCTCAGTAGCAATGGGCGCAGACATCCTAAAACTTATTAGCAGTAAAATTAATACTGTAATAATGTCATCCATCAAATTGCATCCCACATGTGATACCTCCACAAGGAGTTGCCGCTCCATAAATGTCATCTGTGCACCTATTTTTCCATTCAGATCTAAATACCATGCAGTATCTGGAATGCTATAGGGAACTGGGGGAGTTTAATTTTGGTATCATCCCATCATCCACCTTATGTTGTCATTTGCATGAGCTAATGAAACATTTTTGAGATGATCCATTAGCTTGATGAAGTATGATTTCCTTCTGTCTTTAACAGACTACAAAGGATATATACGACTTGTCTGCAATGAAGAGTGTAAAGTGGATTTTCATCCTGTTTGCTGGAAGAAACATAAAGGTACTCAACAGGAAAATACAGGAGACAAGGTTTGTCTTTGAAATTTTTTTTTCCCTATCTGTTTCTTAATTCTGTTGCCTCCCACACAGAAGTTCTCAGGGCTTTGTCACATGTTCCTCCCCAACAAACGTCTGCTGAAATGAGAAATTACGTATGTAAGTGGATTACGACCAATCAAAGGCCGTTTTCAAGTTTGGATAAACTTTTGTTTTGTATGGCATATTTTTGCAGATGTGATTGGCTATCTACAAGATTAGTCAATGCTGATTGTTTTCTTGAAATAGAGAGCAAACTGCCAGTGAACAGAAGTGGTTTGTCATTTCAGCAGACGTTCGTGGGGGAATAACACCTTATGCCGCAACATTCTAGTGTAATACCTTTATAATTGGACAAAATAATTGGTGTGCGAATGCTTTTTCATTAATATGTTCATTTTCCACCTCATTGGTTTTGTACATGTAGTAGTTTTTCTGTAGTTAATTGTATTTTTCTGGTCGTTTTTTCTATGTCTTGACTTTGTGTTAGTCTTGCAATCAGTAGGTCTTGTTTTAGGGTAACACTTGTAAATTTTTGTCCCACAAGTTTTTCTATAAATTGTTTAATGCAAATTTTGGAGGTTGCAGGTTGTTTTTGGGTGTGTACAGCAAGATGTAGAGTGAACTTAGAGTCTTTTCCTCAAGAAAACATATAGACCTGGGTCGATTTCAAGTTGTAAATAGTTAACATGTATAATTTTTTTATACAGTTCACGGAGTTTCTTCTTGTAGTCTATTAAGTTGTTGTTTTCTAAAGTAAGCTGCAGACTGTGTTTTCATGGAAAGCAAGACAAAGAACAGACTTGCAAACCTTCCTGGAAACTCCCCTACCCAATGTAACTTGGTAAAACGAGCATGTAGTTGATAGTCTTGTTGAGGCTGACCTCAGTATCTCCCTTTCATTAATTCAGGGGTAATTATTGAAGACATTATTACCATTGTAAACAACCTTGGTGAAACCGTTGCATTGACTTAGGTTTATTTTGCTGTAATTACATAACACCTAGGTTTTTTTACACTTTCTAAGGTGCAGATGTCACTGGAAACTGCACAATCTCCATTCAATCATTTCACATTTTACTAAATCACTTTCACTTAGCTATGCTAAGTGTAGTAGCCCACACTTCGGGTGCGTTCGATTGACTGTATTCCGGAATAGGAATACATGGAATATAAGTTAGAAATCCTTTGTTTTTACAGAGATTCACATTAAAATTGTCAAATATCTGCTAAAATGCTATTTTAAACATATTTTTGTTATCCTTGCTGCTTCGAAATGCACCAAACGTACCGTTTTAATCATCACTCCAC
>NC_090895.1:27249952-27282452 GCF_036669925.1 Montipora capricornis | reverse complement strand
CATATTTTTTGTTTTTGGGTGAAATGCTTGTGCAGTGCCAATGGAACGTTTAGATGGGCTATAGTCAGATTAAACTTGTATTGCGTGCGGATATTTTCCTTATACCATGACGCAGAGTTTGAATCATTAGCAATATTGCGATTCTGGCAGCCGCCATCTTGGTTGTTAATACTTTTTTCGCCATCCTGAAATAATTGAAGAAAATCAAGATATTCAACATCGGAAAAAGGCATTGCAGATCTAATTTTACAGAAACGGCAGACCCAGTGATAGTTAGACATCGCTTTAATTTCTCGATATCCCACGGGTGTTACATCTCCGCACTTGATATAAAAGTAAAGATAGCACGTGGAGCAGCGAAGCGCTTGGTGAGTCCTCGCAATCGGTTTACTGCAAACAGAACATGGATTTCTCACATCGCCTGGGTTTGGCTCGATATCACCAGCTCTGAGGAGCTCAATATTAAACGATGCAGAAGAGTTGGAATAGTAGGGTACTCTTCCTCTCAGATATTTCATCCGCTTCCGTGTATTATGATCTGCATCCAAGGTGTGCAAAAGTTTTCCGCGAAAATTAACGAGGGAATAGTTTTTGCCAAACTTTAAGTAGACCAGGAAACAGTCGCTGTTCTCATAAGATGGATTCATAATAATGATTTGTGAATTTGTCGACCAGGAGAATCGTCTGGAATAAGATAAACACAGAGCACAACGTCCACGACCAACCCGCCATCTTGCTAACTTAATATATTTTTATTAAAAAAAGAGTGTAGCAATGGTAAGCGAAACAACGGTGCAGAGAAGTGAGTAAGGCACAAGTAATTTTTCCTTGTGGTAGTCGAACTGTGAACTAAAGCTATAAATACACTGGAGACGAAGTCATTCTTTCTTGCGATGTTTAGAAGATTGATGGATGGAAACTCAAATGCAGTTTGACGATTATTTGGCAGAATTGTGAAAATGAGTGTAACAAAAACTAGGGGAGTCAGGATGGCTCAGTGGTTATCAACGGTGCCTTCCAACTCTGCGACCCGGGTTCAACTCTCGGCCACGAGATCGTACGTGCGCTGAGTTTCAGTCGATCACACACCTGACTCCGAGGGTTTCTCTGTTGGTGCTCCGGTTTTTCTCCCTCAGCAAAATCGACTCCCAGCCTATTCCATCTGGCTATGGTGCTGTGCTCCGAGGTCATACATGGGTCGTGTTCAGGGGCCGTGCGCCTAGCCGGCAGCACAGCTCCTTCGGTCCGATCTCGTCGAGCCGCGCCCATAGCAATTCAGTCACCGACTGCGAGTTACTTTTGTTTCTCCATCTGCACGCCACTTTAACCTTTTAAACCCCCATGGGTGATCAGTCTTTAAATTCTCCTCACAATTTCAAAATGATGTCAAAGAGACAGTTGTTGAGAATAAATATCGTCATAATGTAGGGAATGTTGTCTTGTTAAACACCTCATTCTCATTACTAGCCAACAAAGAAAGCTGCGATGCTAGTCAGGAGAATAGGATGATTTAGCAACAGAACGGGAACATCAGTTGACGACGGCGCGCGCAGAAAGATGTCCATATTTGGTCAGATTAGAGTAGAATCCAGGCTACTCCGCGCGCTCTCCCGTCATCAAATGAGGTTCCCATTCTGTAACTAAATCAAACTTATGAACTTTTTCGTGGTCTTGGGAGAAGGCCCACCTTCAACCGACAGGCTTTGTGACCGTTTGTTTTTGTTGTGGAAATTCGCATTGCTTTTCACAGCGATCTGATTTGATGAATTTCAGCTTTGGCTGGATTTTCATATATGAAAATTGTTCCACGGCACGCAAAGCCTGTCAGTTGAAGGTGGGCCTTTTAACACTCCGTTGTCCAAATAGAGTCTGGTACGATAATGTTCGCTAGTTAAAGGATCTTAAAGTGACGCGATTTTTTATCTTTCTTTCAGTAAATTTAACTTGGGTCCACCGCCACCAGGTTGGAGCCAACATGAAATGGAAGCTCCATTTGCCATCCCTCCTCACTTACAAGAAGACACTGCCCAGTTTGAGGCAAGCTACATGCAACAGGGCTTAAAGATGTTCTCTGTACCTCCGGTAACTTTCCCGCAGCCGGAGATTAATTTACAAGCAGTCACAGATTATGTGAGCTCGTAAGTTTCCACTCTGGTTCCTACTTCGTGTGTTAAGCATTTAGGAAACAAAAAAATCCTAGTTAACATTAGTGTGCAGGGTTCCGTGTGCAGACAAACATAGCTTAGACTCTGACATCATTCTACGTTACCTACTCCTCTGGAGTGCTGTATGTGTTTTAGAACTTCTTGTCCTTAAACTTTTCAGTGTCCTTATGCGAGACGACTATAAAATGCTGTTTCTTCGCAATGACATTGCCAAAGCAACCTGGTTATCCTCAGTGACTTTAAGACCTTCGTTTCAAGTTTAGTTCAGTAGGGGATTTGGCCCCAAGAGGGCAATGTTTTGTGGCGATAAATACATATCATTGATTCAAGTTAAGAGTGGTGAACTGTGAGTTCGGGGTTGATCATTTTTCTTCGTCCATAGTAGATTCTTTTATCATTGGTTGGGCAAACTTTCTTCGGACGTTTTATTGGCTGGTTTGGTTTTGTCAATGTTAGCTTGCGCATACGAAGTTGTCATTTTCTCATGGAGGACTGGAATACAAATTGTCCTAAATTTTGGCTACCAACTCGAGGGGTGCGGAAAAAGAGCATAAAGTTCCCTTCTTCTCCTGCGCGTTCTGTCCTTTCGTTTTAATCCTCCTCTTGATTAAGCAAGATAGGGCAGCAGGGTATGGCGCGCCGTTTCGGACAAAAATACTTGTTGTAGAATATCTAATACATATAGCAAATACATACAACTTATCTTGGGAAATATACAACTTATGGAGAAAAATATATCACTTATTGTGAAAAATATAATACTTACAACCAAAATATACAACTTCTTGGGAAAATAAACACCTCTGTGTAAAAAGTACGACTTACATGAAAAATATACCGAAATTCGGAAATATACAACTTGTGTTGTAAAAATAATACTTCGCCCGCGGTGTTTTGGTCAGCTGACTGTCGCAAAAGCCAGAAGCACCCTAGGCAAGATGGCCGCAAGAAATATGTCGTCTGTCTTGCGTGTGCGGAGCGTACGGCTTTTCTGGATGCGTTAAACGTAGGAAAAGATATATATCACGAACTTCAAAGGGAATTTTTTGTAGCTGATAGCGTAACAGTTGAAAGACTGCGAGACCGTTGCCTAGAATTCGTTATCTCCCTTCTCGTTGTCTCAAGACCACTGGAATCTCAGGAAAATGTTATGGATGACATCCTTCTAGCTGTTATGGAATTCCAAACACTTATTGAACGCTTAGAAGAACGACTTAGCTTACATGTCATCAAAGGGAAGAGGGCGACCAACCCTGGTAATTCCAGAAGAACAACTGGATGGGTTAAGATCACTTGGGTTTTCATGGTCTGGTATAGCTAAAACGTTGGGTGTATCAGAAAAAACTATAAGGCGCAGAAGAGACAGTTACAGTATGGCTTCTTCTCGGGAACTTTTCTCTGAAATAAGTGATGACGAGGTTGATAATCTAGTTGAACATGTCCTACAAATATCACCAAATTCTGGTGAAAAGATGATCATGGGCTGGTTTAGAGGAAGAGGAATCCGTGTCCAAAGGTGGAGACTTAGACAGTCAATAATGCGGGTGGACCCAGTTGGCAGAGAACTCAGGCAAAGAACTGTAACTAAGAGACGAGTTTACTCTGTGCCAACTCCAAATTCTCTGTGGTAAGAAATTAACGACAGGCATAAAATACTAGTTAAGGTTATATTATGCCCACAAGATTGATTTTGGTGTTTGAGCTCATTAAAGTTAATACTGCCAACATTTGCATGCACACATTCACTGGCAATGTTATGCAAGAATATGAATGTCAGTTACAACTGTTAAAAAGGGTTGCATGTGTTTATTGCCTGCTGCAATGTAATGAAAGCCAATGCTTAAAGCATAAAATCAGGCCACTTTCACTCTTCATTTCTTAAATTAATCAGGTTTGGTAAAGCAAAGTCAATTATATTAATTCCTCAGGCTTTCAAAAAACTTCAAAAGTTGACTGAAATGGTCTAAATTATGCAATTTTGATCATACATTAAAGATAGCATTGTTCTGAATTGCAATTTTTTCCTTGATGTTAAAGTCACAATTGTAATCATGTGGTTGTTTTTTAAGCATCTTGATGGTCACCACAAATTAATAAGGTGGCGCATCGTCATCCATGGTGCCATAGATGGATTTTCCCGCACTGTTGTGTTCCTCAAAGCATCAACAAATAATGAAGCATCAACAGTCCTGGACCTGTTTGTGGGAGCTACCAATATTTACCATTATCCTAGAAGGATACTCACTGATTATGGGACTGAAAATGTGGATGTAGCCAGACTTATGCTAACTCGATATGGTGTGGATTCCAAACCAGTGTTAACTGGACAATCAGTTCACAATCAGCGTATCGAGAGATTATGGCGTGATGTTCACAATTATGTAGTCTCTTACTATAAGAACATCTTTTACTTTTTAGAAGAAAGAGAGCTTTTGGATCCTAATGATGAAATAGATTTATATGCATTGCACTATATCTATATTCCTAGATTAAACAACACTATTGATCAATTTGTTATGCAGTGGAATAACCACCCACTGTCAAGGGAAGGAGGACACTCTCCTCTTCAAAAGTGGACGGAAGGATTTTATCAGTATGCACAATCTGATTACATGACTGTCAGGGAATTGTTGGAGCCAAGAAGTGTTGATCACCATTATGGAATTGATGATAATGCACCCCTGCCTGAACTTCAGACAGTGAATCACATTGAAGTACCCAGGTCTACAATCCAACTAGCAGAGAGGGAATTTTCTACTCTACTAAATGATGTGCACCCACTGTCTGATGATGGCGAGCATGGCATCTCCTTGTATGAGATTAGCAAGATATCTTTAATGAGAATATTAAACATGTAAATACATAAATAATAAGCATCAATGGCTAGCTAATAAATAACAAGGAACTGTGAATGTGTCAGTTGATAGGAATCTTTGATTACAATACATGCTGCATTTCACAAATCACTGAGAAACTACATTCTCTACTTTTTCAAATCCCATAATACTCTTCTTTTACCCCGCAAAAACTTGGATATGCATTGCTTACGATTTCTCTTGGGACATCTTCGTGTCCCAGGAGAAATTGCAAACATTGATTATGCAAAGGTTTTGGGGTAAAAGAGGTGTATTATGGGATTTGAGAGAGTACAGAATACTGTATATACTGAGTACAAAATGATACTCTCAAATTTGAAATTACAACTTAGTCTTAGCTTTTTCACTGTAATTGCAATGTTCCACTGTTTGTGATATGATAAAATTATGAAAACTTTAAAACAACAACATAAGTACTGTACTTAAGTAAAATACTGATGCAAGTAATAATAAAATTAATGTTCTTTAGCATTTGCCAAAGCCAACTCCATTTTCTAAGGCATGTGTTAGAAGACTGTTGAACTCTTTGGGGTCTTCAATTCCCCTTGGCAAAAACAAAGTTAAGGAGCAAGTTGAAGACCATGGATACCTCTTCACATTCTCTTCTGTTTCATAAAACTCAATTAGTATGGGACCATCAAAGCCCAGTGGCGGTACAGTGTCTGCCCCTGTGGTGAAAATCAACAAGTCTTCCAGGGTCACACCGTTAACTTCCTCTTCTTCTAGGTCTTGCAGGTACAGGTCCAAGCAATATATTGTCTTGTCTTCTTTGTCTCTATCATTGGAACCCTTGTCTGAGTACATAATAGAGTACAATTTCTTGAATCTTTGGGCACTGAGCTTTTGATTCTCCGCACCCAAAACAATCTTGAAAATGCCAGGGTTGTTCATCACACGATCTCCAAAACCACTAATAGAGTTAAGGCCTTTATGGAATTGTTGGATTTCTGCATGGACAGAAAAGAAGAATACCTGTATAACAAAAAACAAATAAATGTTTAGCTATTTGAAAAATAATTGTGTATAACAGCAACGTGTTATCACAGTCAAAACTTTGTTCAGTGGAACAACTGCTGAATGGCTTGCCATCTACTACACTGTTGCTATGTGGTATCCCAAGTCATGCAAAGGCCCTTGTACCACTAATTTTATAACAGTTGTAACACAATAAATTTAAAAGTATACAAAAATTTGGTTTTATCAACGGAGTTGATAATGTAAATTGGCCACCGTACAGAGATTCTGTACGGTGGCCAATTTACATTATCAACTCCATTGATAAAACCAAATTTTTGTATACTACTTCCCCACCGACGCAGCACCACAGTTTCTTTAGAAACTACCCTCTTCAAATTTAAAAGTACATTGTCGAAGAAAATGAATATAAGACTAAGGTAAAGTTTACCTTATGAACCCAACCTAGTTTAATAAATGTATAATAAATATACATCTAATGGCAATGACCTGTACAATTGGATAATGGCAGGGTGGGGGGCTTAATAAAGAGTGTCTGGTGCAACGCTGCTCCTTACTAAATTGACACACACTGGTACCTGTTTAAGGAGGCAATGCTGGATCTCACTTTTCTTGCTAAAATCAGCTGTGAACACTCTTGAGTAGCCATGGTTTGCAATTAAATCACCACCTCACTCTTTTATGGCATTGAATTCTCCTTCACTGACACATTCCTGTAACCCTTTAAGGACCTCCTTGATTTCTTCATCACAGACAGCCTCGATTGCCTGACTTGTGTTAAATGGAAGATCTTTCATGACAGAAAATGCTTCTAGAGAAAGACATTTGGGCCCAGGACCACCCTGGAGAACACTCCATGCCACCAACTTTCCAGCTAACTCATATTTATTTCCATGGAGCAGCTCCAGGTCATGGGAAAACCATGTGCCTAGAAAATGTCAAGATTCTTAAGTGACATCATAAGAAGGCGAAAAAATTCTCTCCTTGGCCCACCAGAGTCTACTCCATCTGAGAACATGATGTGGACTGGGCGAACAAATGAAAATTTGCCTCTTTCTAAGGCTCTAAGAGCACTTGACAGAACATTCTTTCTGCTTATTACAACGTTGACATGTGAGTCACTTTGCTTGTCCAAGTTATCATCCACAAACTCTCGGAGGACATCAGATGCTTTTGCCTCATTCATGGAACAGGAACCTGTCTCTCTTTGATCTTCCAGGCTTGCTTGAATGGCAGCATGTAAATCAACATCTTCATCACAATTCTCATCATCTACATTGATTTCATCTGGAAACATGTTAACATACGTGTTGTATCCCACCATAAGTTGTGATTCTCTTACAGGTTTGCTTTGCGTACTGCAGCTGGGTTGTGAGAGGTAGCCACTACAGGAAGGGCTTGTACTTGCTTTATTCTCACCATCACTCGCAGTCATTTGATGTATTTTCTTATTTGGCGGCTCGGTAACCTCTGACTCATGCATTGATTTCAAAGCAAAGGGACAATCCATTAAACTCTCATCATCCTCACTTTCCAATGGATCATCACCTTCTTCATCACCTTGACAACTGCCATACCAACGTTTCAAGCTCTCATCATGCACTTCCGTAGTGACTCTGATATACAACGGACCTTGCTTGGACACGTGTTTCGCCACCTTTCCGGTGAAAGGACCAGAGTTCAGTTCGACTATTTTATTGCCAACGGCTCTGACAAAATAAAACTTTGGCTCTGAGCAGCATCTTAATTTCCGTTCAAAGAGTTCATTGCACTTACATCTAATTTCTTCTTCTTGCATTTCATCAGAAAATTCCACCGCACTAGCAGCAAAGTTCTTGCTATAGAGCGTCTCTCTGAACTGTCCACGTGGGACTTCATCAACCTTCGGAGATGGCAGTAGAACTACATCCTTTAAAACTGCTTTAGATACACTACTGGATCCACAAATGGCCGATGTCCCCTTCTTGTTTACACGCTTTTTCCCTTTCCTGGACCAGTTTGCACTTGGATTGAATACATCATTAGTGGCCCGACTCGCAGATACTGACGCAGACGCCGCAGAGTGGCTTGAAGATTGCCCTCGGATACTTGGAAATAATTGCCTTAAAGCAGCTTCTCTAGCTTCTGTTTTGTTTTCGTTTATAGCTTGATTCATCTTTGGAGCATGACTAGCCTCACTGCTGGATTCATTAAGCGAGATTACAGCCTCTACCAGTCTGTTCAATATGCGCTCCGCCATATTGAACAACTGGCGGGAATTATATGTGGACAGGCCTTCTGGCTTTTGCGACAGTCAGCTGACCAAAACACCGCGGGCGAAGTATTATTTTTACAACACAAGTTGTATATTTCCGAACTTTTTACACAGAGGTGTTTATTTTCCCAAGAAGTTGTATATTTTGGTAGTAAGTATTATATTTTTCACAATAAGTGATATATTTTTCTCCATAAGTTGTATATTTCCCAAGATAAGTTGTATGTATTTGCTATATGTATTAGATATTCTACAACAAGTATTTTTGTCCGAAACGGCGCGCCATAGCAGGGTCAGGTCCGTTTGTTTTTATGAGAAAGGAAAACTGTAGTTCCCATTAGAAAACCCTGTAGCAGTTTGGAAAACCAACAAACTCAACACATATTTGATGCCCAGTCTGGGAAAGGCTACATTGAGTGGTTGCGAATGCTCTCAATGCTGCGCAAAGTTGGCTTCCTATTGTTCTTTTAGGCGTTCTGTTTGACTTCCCGTCCCGTCCCTAACCTAGTTTTCTCTCTGCTCAGCATGCTACAAGAGATATTACGGGCCAGTGGACCATTGGAGTTGGCGGACCCGAACATCATGCAGCCTTTGAGTATGTTACCAAACAGTTATCAGGACATAATTTCCCATGCGGGCGGACTTAGGCCCATCCTAGAAAAATCCGGCAAATTTGTCTTTTATCAAAGCAAAGTCATGCTGCCAGAGGACAAAGAATTTGAAGACGTTTTGCAAAATATGAAACCACAAACGGACAACCCGTTTCTTGAACGCATTAATCGTATGAATGACGCGAAAGTGGAAAATTCAATTCTTGGTGGTAATTTGATATGGGAAGGTGAGGAAAGAGAACATGGCTTACCGGGCGACTTAAATTTCGAAACTTCTTCACAGGTAAAAAATTCTTCGACAAAATTTAATCCTAATGCAAAGGAGTTTGTACCTTCGCTGTCACAAACGGATTTGTTGGATAGTATTTCATCAGTGACATCTTTAGCCAATGATGGATGCACTTTAGAGGACGCTGAATTACCTGATAATGAGATTCAGGAAGGGACTACAATTATTGCGGAACAACGTGAGCCAGTTTTAAATGAAGGCGAAGTTAACAACGCCGTGAAAAATATTGTGGAAAATGTGGTTGAAACTGTTGCAACAGACGAGAAAGAAAACAATGGAGAACACAGTGATCTCTCTATCGATACTGGAAGCGAAGAGGCAGTGGTCATAGAGGAATTGTTGATCCCAAATGGGAGGAATGTGCAAGATTCGACAATTGATTCGAGTGTAGCGTGTTCTAATTTTTCTTCGGGAAAACAGACAGTTTCTGCGGGTTTGGAGGAAACAGATACGCCAGTGACTTCTCATAAACGTACAGGAAGTAACGTTTCAGTCAGTGAATCGGTGGTTTCTAGCAAATCAAAGTCTGTACAAACTCAGTTTAATTTGAAAAGCAAAAGTGTGATGACAGATCCAGTGACTGAACCTTTTAAAGCGGAATATCAGCGCGCCGTGGCTGAAAAGGATGCTTGCCAGGCCAAGCTACAAGAAACAGAAAAACGGAACGCTTTACTTAGCAAAAACTCGGCGGAGGTTGATAAAGTAAAGAAGAAACTTTCTGATGCACTGCAGGAAAACGAGGTAAGTGTTGACAGCTTTAGAGAAATATTTTGATTTGTCAGCAGGTGAGAAGATTATAAGGAGGAATGTCTCATATATTGTATCTTATATTTAGCCATATGCTTCATCTTATATACTTGGTTTACTTTACAAGATTTACTAGGACTATTCGAGATTCTAAGCCGCTTTTGGTTCTTAGTCTGCTTCAGTTGCTTCAATGCCTTGCCTTGCGTTGTGATTGTTTAAGAATAGAGCGCAAGTTTTGTTCAGTCAATCACTGACTGTGAAAGTGAAAGAAAGCGATGATGTGATGAAAGTGAAAGTGATGAACTCTGAAAGTGTCAAGGCCGTACTGAGACTCCGTGTTGGTTTAGTTCACTTCGGTTGCAGCGTATTTGAATTTTACCATCTAGCTTATGAGGGTCACACAACGGATTAAAGCTCTATATTTACAGCGTGCTCTCTCCAAGGCCAGAAAACTCCGAGAACTGCGCGCCCTGCTGTTTTCGATGAGTATGTGTTTTCTTTAATTAAGGTAGCTCAAACCAGTTTTAACAATTTGGAGGGAATGTCTAACTTGAACTGTTTTACGTAAAGGTCATGATACCAATTGAACCAAAACACTCAGGTTAATTGCTCAACAAGATTCACTTATTAATGTCACGTAATAGGTCAACATGGCAACAAAACCGCTATGCATTTTGCCTTTGAAGGCTTAATATATCTGTGATGAGCAGGCTAAAATTAGACTCCATACAAAATTCTCTGGAGCGGATTCAGAGCCACCTTAAAATTTTCAAATTGTGAAGGGGGCTATGATTCCGCTCCAGAGAACTTTTTTAAAACTTTGCGAAGGGTTTTGTCCAAGCCTGCTAATCACTTCCAGCACTGAGTAAAAATTGGTGGTCACCGAGTTTGTTTCTGAGATATAAGCGTTTTAAGAGACAACATAGGGTGTTTTTAAATGGCTCCTTTTTTTGCCATGGTAACCTATTACCTCAATAATGCGTGCATCTTGTTAAGCAATTATTGGTGTTTCAAATGGTACCATGATAACTTTGCCGTAAAGTGAAACGGTTGAGTGGATTTAGTCCTTCCAAATAGTACATTTTGTTGAAAGTGTTAAAATTTGGTTTGAGCCTCTTCAACGTCCCACAAAGTTTATGAACTCTGAAGGGTTGTGAGACAACACCTATGGTTTTGAAGTCTATATCCGAAAAGACGTGAAAGTCTAAACATTTGCGGGAGTACCACTTACAACGTCACCTCATCCTTCTCAGTTATTTTTAGAACCTGAGACGGAGTTGGTCCGGCCGGGTTCAAACCTGCGACTCCCGCGCAGTGATTATGCTCCACCTACTTAGCAAACCGGTCGGTCGGTCCGTGTTTTTCCTTCAACAGAAATACGCCAAAGAACTCCAGGAGTTAAAACAAAAGAACTCGGAGGAAATACGCAAGCTGCGCCAGCAGTGCGAAGACAAAGAAGACAAGTTAAAAATGTTAAATAAAAGGCTGCTACAAGATGCTGATGACAAGTAGGTGTTCTCACGTGAGGATTGTATGATCATTCGTATGTTAATTCGTTCGATGAATCATTCTTTCACTCATTCATTCATATTCGTTCATTCAGTTATTCGTGTCAAACGTGCATTATTCCATATTCTATTATTCGCCCGTAAGTATAAACAGCACTGTAATTACGATAACACCAATGCTTTCGGTTTTCAGAGAAAGAGAAAAAGAAACATTGCAACATAATGAGGGAAAGGCATCAAAGTGTATTTATTCCACGGCGTTTTTAGCCAGCTTAGTTGTGCTTTCGCGCAACGTGACGAGATTGGTCCGGATTGTTGTGTGACGTATTGTCCACAGATTTATTGTTAACAGGTGCCCACGCTGCGCATTACCAGGTTGAAAACGAGGCATATTAGGACTATCAGTCCATATTTGATCTCACCCACCCACCCACCGAACCCACGCATGTATGTGAAAGGAGGACAGACAACAACACCTGGGTTCTGTTATTTACAAACAGTGTGTGGTTTCTGTAGCGTGCCATAGTGTTGATTATCAGGAATGATTGTGAGACGTGGTCTACGGTTTATAGTCCTTATCAGAGAAGACTTGAAAGTCAAGCCATTTGCGGTGTTCGATCGGAGTCGAACTCGCGACCACCCACATGGGACCCTGGTACTCCACCAACTGAGCCACCGGTGTGCGGTTATGATTGACGCGTCAATGCAATTCACGTTCTTTAATTGATATGCAAACAGTATTTGGGTTTTTTTTTCTTTCTTCTTTCAAGATCCAGTTCGGTCAACAATCTCAAAAAGGAACTTGAATCTTGTAAAGGACAGTTCACTTCAGAGAGGTATTTTTCAATAGTGGTAATGATACTCGCATTACATTGATATTGTACTGATTTCTTTTTGGGAAATGCGTTTGGTCTTTCACACACTTTGTTCGGGACTTACCAGACATAAGCTGGTGCAAATGTTGTGGGTGAAGTTCTTGCACAATCAGTTATTTGAATAGCCAACAGGATTCATATCTGCATGGCCGAGAACAAAATTTGAAGTTTTGCGATGGAGACTATGTTACATAGTTGTCTTTAAGAGGATTATAACTTCTTATGATCAAAGGCCAAAGCAGAAAAGTTCGAATTCGGCTGAACTAGATGTGTATGTACAGAATAAATGCTTGTTTCTTTCTCATTTTTCAGGGGTTTGTGGAATAAAGAGCGCTCAGAAAAAGATGAATTGTTAAAAAATATAAAACTCCAACATCAACAACAGCAAGCACGAGCTCAAGAAGCTGAGGTGAGACTGTAATCGAGATTTTCGACTCCAGAATTCCGAAAGTCTAGAAACCCAGATTGGAATCGGGATTTCAGCAGCAATTATTTCGAAATCAGATGACTGTAGTAAAGGATTCAACTTTTCAAAACCAGGTTTCGGAATCTCAGAGGATTGCAAGCTCACAAGCACAATGGCAATTATAACAGCTCCTACTTCACCGTGAAAAGAGCTTCGACATTAGGATGAGCACAAGCGAAAGGATAAAAGATGTCTTCTTGTTCTTGTGCTTTTGTTCTCTTTATTTCTTGTAAAAATGGGACACCGTATGCACGAGCATAAGGAAATGTCTTATGTATTGGCCATTTCTGACCAGTTAAAGCACACATTCCAGTTCCTGCCACCATAGTGTCCGAGTCGAGAACGGAGCCCTGCTGTAGTTGAAAATCGTGTTCGTCATTATTCAACAAACGTCAGTGGACTTTAATCGTAATGTTGTGATAACTGAGCAACTGTATTTTTTTTTTACTCTCAGATCAAGCTTCTAGAGCTTCGTCGTGACGTTGGTTTGCGGTTTTTGGAAAGAGCTTACCAGGAGTCACACATAACTATTAACAACTTGTTACAAGCTGTGAATGCCAGGTGAATGTCACCTCCTCCAAGCCCTGTTCCAATCCTGTTGTATCACATGATGCCTCAAATATTTCTCCCCAAATTTTACTGCTATAATCAATCATTGCATTAAGGCGAACTGTTCCTTCATTATTTTTTCACGGATGTTAATGTTTTTTCTCGTCTCTAATTGGAGCATTCATGTTAGCACGATGAGTGAGCAGGCGCCGTAAAGTTCAAATAGCCAATTTTTAGCTACGAGAACCCTACGGCGCATGTTCTTCTACATGGAGTTTCCCAGAGCCTTGGGTCGATCCGAGGCTCTGGTTACGAGAATGGAGCTTTGCCATTTAATTACGGTGCCTACTACTGTTATTGCGTATCTCGAGGTGCTCACTAATACAGGGATATTTTTGCGTGGCTTAAAAGTTATGCGGAGAAAGCAGAACTTAGCAAGTGCGCTTGGTATCCGAAAAGAAAATTGGGGGTAACCATGCATTTTTCAGATATGATAAATCTTGAATTTGGGAAAGAACTTTTTACAAATATTGTTGATTAATTATCTTTGAAAAATACGTAGTTACCCCCAAGTTTCGTTTTGCTTGCTTAGATCTGCTTTTCCCATATTCTGCTATTCACAAAGCGCACAAAAGTTCCTTTGAACAGTAGTAGGCACCGTCCTGAGCTTGGTCCAGTTGAAAATCCTGTCCGAAGGTGGCATTGGCGCTATTGCTGTAAAGGAGATAAAAAGTACATTTGTGCTATTTACACGGTCGCATTGATTTTCTCGCAACTCGCTCGTGCGACCTTGGACAACGATCTCACTCGTAAATAACGTGCGTCAGCACTTTCAACCCATTTTCTCCTCGATTACTAATTCGATTTTGGTTCTTTGTCCATAGAATCTCGGGTCCAAAAGTGGAGGAGTTGATTGCCACGTGGAAGAGTTATACCGTGGAGTGTCACCAGAGAGTAGTACAATGCAAGGTATCTGCTGACTTCTGAACACTATTTTTTTCGGATTGGTGATCTTTTAAACCTAAAAGGTCTTTGTGTTTCTTTATGCAAGCAACACAACACAACACATTCATTCAAGATGGCGTCGCCCGCAAAATTTGAAGTTTAAATTAAGCGATTTTCAAACTTATTTTTTCTGATATAATGGCTTTGATTGAAATCTTTTCGAAAGAAATTTGATTGGAACATTACTTCGCCGCTCTTCGTTTTGTTAGAATGGAGGTTTCGTTAAATCAACAGATTTTAACTGATTTCACCCCACAGCCGCTACTCCTTAAATTGTCTTAATTACCTCTAAAAGTTTCTGAGAAATGCAAAAGTGGGTTGATATGCTTGTTGAATATCTAGTTACACACGTACGATGCTTTTTGCTCAGTCATGTACAGCAGCCTGAGTTCTTGGGGTGCTATAGGCATCTGTTGACTCGAAATTCGTGCACAGTGGGTCACACAACAATCTGCATTTATCCCGTCACTTGGCCAACCTTGAAACCACTGGTCGCTGCATGCAAGAATGAGTTGGCTTACAGAGCCTTTGATTTGTGTTGTTCTTTCAGGCAACGTTTAATGAGCAGATCGAGCTACTTAAAAATGGCAGCACTCTCGCCAGTGTTCCACATCTCTCTATTCCTGGTCCACCTCCCTATCCAGCCATTCCAGTTTTACAGCCTCTGGTAAGTGTTCGCGGACGAATTTTTGTTAAGCTTGACAATGGTGTTTACTCTGGATCACTTTGCCACCTTTCATGAAAAACCAACATTTTCTTAAGATAATTTGTAGTTTCTCCCAATAGACCATTTTACAGTTCTGTGCTCAGTTACCAGGCCTTTGAATAAAAGCGAGGCTGGAGTTGGCCTTGCTTTGATACAAACCTCATTGCTTTTCTGATGAAAATCATGTTGTTGTAATGCTAACGAGTTGCTATTTACATAAGAAGAGCACTGCGGTTTGTATCAAAGCAACTCTAGTTTTGCCTTTATTCAAAGACCAGGTAACTGAGCACAGAACTGTAAAATGGTGTATTGGTAGAGCAATTGTGATGGGCAATTTAAGCTTCAGTTATGAGTTAACAGTTAAAAAGCATACATAGCGACCGCGGTCATGTAATTTCCTGGGCCTTTTAAAGTCAGGCGCTGGCTTTCTCAAGTTTTTGAGGCAAATAATTTTGTTTGTAAGTTTTCCTTGTCCCCCGAATGCTGTTCAAAATTTTCTTTTGAGAAACTTCTGACTTCAGCCTTAACCAGCTGCGGTAGAGTTGGCTATGGCAGAAGATCACGAACTGGGAGTATCTTTTGGCTGACCTTATTGTTAACTTTTGGTTTGCGTTTGTATTTGTTTTTTGTTGAGATATTTATTTCTTTTCGGTTCTTCTAATCCTCGATTACTTGTCCTTAGGGCTGTCAACGATATCGTCAAGATCACTTTTTTGTTCTTTTGGTTTTCGTTTGTATATTTGCTATTGCATATTAACAATATCGTTTTCTCGGGTCATACTTACGGCTGCTTGTAAAAGTTATTAAGGAGGCTCAAAAGGGATTTTTGTGGCTATAGTGTTTGTGAAACGATGAAAGATACCAAAGAAGGATATTTCATAGTGTAGGCTAACTATAAATATCTTTGCAACTCTATTGTTGGGTAATACTTTAAGGGTACTTATGAGGTCATCTTGGTTACCATGGCAATGCGCCAGGTCCACAAAAAGGTTCTCTAAATTTCAGTCGGTGACCTACCGTTTTTATTTCTTTGTTGGGAATCTCCCTAAATTCTTTAACTCCTTGGAGAGTATGACAAAAAGTTATCCAGTAGAATTTATAGTTGACAGAAAATTGTACCAGATAACTTTCCCCGAAACTTTTTTATTTGAATTGCCATCTTGAATAATGATACGTGCATGCAAAAAATCAAGATAGGTCACTGATCAAAATTTCGAGATAAAGACATGTTTTTTGGCAGGTTTTATTTCCGGTTCGCGCGATTTTACGTCATATTTTCACTTCCGGTGTAGCAACGAAACCTTACGAGCCTCCTTAAGTATATCATTTAGCAGTTGAGTCGAGTAGTAGAGCTAAACATGAAGTCAATCGTGCCCCACTGTAAAATACGGTATGCTCAATGCACAAATCATAGCGTGCGAACCCTTTCCTAGAGGTGAGAAGTCATGGGTTGTTGGTAAGTTCATTTTTCCTGTTGTTTATAAGTCCACTCTTTTCTCTGCTAGGTACCAGGACAACAACAGAAAAACCAAATTCAACCGCATCCCCCGCCTCAATCCCTTGTGGAAAACAGTGCTTTCGTACCAAGGGCAGCTAACCCTCCCCTCCCTAATCCATCTGCTGGTGCGACTGTGGCACGCCCTGGAACTACTGGTCCTCCAACAACAACGAGCACTGCTGTTGGTGGTGGAGATAAACCCGCCTCAATGGCTGCTGCCACTGCTGCAGTCCCCGGTGCTGTTGCAGCTGCAGCAAACATATCTGAAAAGGCAAAGTCCAATAGCTTTGAGAAGATCATGCTTCGTCTGTCAACTATGTACCCCAATTTGTCTAGGTAAGTGACAAGGAATAGTAACGGACAGATATGTAAGTGGCAGGAAAAATTACTTATAGAAAGTACTGCTTAGTCAGGGGCACCCAACGTCAATTTTCGGAAAATATCTGTTCGGAAGACGATTTGAGATCTAGAATTTTCGGAACATTTGTTGTTAAATTTCTTGCTTGCCTGCCTGTCCTAGGATTTTCCAACATCTGAAAAAATGGTATAATTGCCCATTTTTAACGGATTTTTACCCTAAAAAGGTCACCTAGATTTTTCGGAAGCCTTTTTTCTGGCTGAAATTTTCGAAAAGGTTAATTTTGATCCCTAGAATTTTCGGATCACTAGACTTTCAGCTAGGAGATCCGAACAGATAAAAAAAAAGTAGGGGATAAAATTATGCCTATTATGCCTGTATAAATACTAAAATGCGTTTAACAATGCTATGTTTAAGTAGTTTTGAACTATATTCTCGTTGGGTGCCCCTGCTTAGTGGCTTTTATTTGAATGTTCACACTTCTAGTTTGTGGAACAAGAGGGTCATTCGCTGCACCCTATTGCTGAAACTGCTGCAACTGGCTGAAAGAAATAGACTATGATGGCGAACTAAAACTGAAGTGTTGAAGCTTTGACTGTAAGGTATTTTTTCCACACAAAATTGAAATTATGTCCCACCTATGTTTTTTCAGGTTAGAGTTGACCGGATTGATTAAAGAAGTGCGACAGAATAAACATGGCTCACTGACTGGTTTGTCGCTGGAGGATATCGTCAGCAGCGTGTCAGAGCTTGTCGAGAAAAAGAAAAAGGTGATTTATGCTAACAGCTGTTAACAAATAAGATAGATCCGATGTAGTCATTTCGATGTCTTATTCTGTTAAGCTCGGTGAAAGGGGAAAACTGGTTTATCTTCGCTTTTAGCACATATCCCTTGTCACGTTTTTAAACACGAAGGCGTGGTACCTTAGTCACATGCGGGTGATTTTTCAATCAACCATGGACGCATTCAGAACTCTGTGGTAATTTGTTGAAAATAGAAGAGTAACCAGGTTTTGGAAACATATTCATGTAAAAAAGCGTTCTCTGGTTAAGAAAAAGTTAGAAAAGTTTTCCATCTGATTGAAAATAAATCCACCCCTCACACGTCGTCTTCCTTTCTCCTCAGTTATTTTAAGACCCTGAGTGTTGGTCCGGCCGGAGTCGAGCTCTCAAGCTCTCGACCTCCCGCTTGGCAGCCCGATGCACAACCAACTGAGCCACCGTTCAACTCCCTATCGCTGAAATCCTTCAAAGTCAAACTTTTTGAATGTCACATGAACGCTCTCTCCTGAATCTATATTGATCCTGTCAATCCTCGAACCTGAAAATCTGTCTGCCTGAAGTGCAACATGGCCCGATCACTTAACTGTAGCATTACTTGCTGCTTTTAATCTCATTATAATTTGCAATTTTTGTTTGAAACCACAGTAAATGGTTTCGCTGTTGTGGCCTCCCTGTCCATACTTGCTTTCTTTTTCTGTTTAAACAATAAGGACGAAGTTGAGTAAAATAAAATAGGCCTGCGTCAAACTATTAAATACTTTTCATTAGGAGGATAACATACTCTTAAATTTAAATATTTTTAGTCTACAATATTGGTCTCTACACCGAAAGCAAGCTTGTTTGACGATTCTTACCTCAAAATTTCGCTTTTTATCTGCCGGGCACGACGCGCAAAGTTATCAAAACGAGCAGTTATTTGGACCCACGATCGAATTGTGAGAGGTGTGGGTGTATTCTCGATTTTACTTCACAAAGTTCTTTGCAATGCAAAATTTCTTTGAAGACAGGAGTGCAAAGCAGCTTTTACCTCTCACATTACGGTCGTACGTCCAAATTACCGCTAGTTCGGCCACGTTTACGTGGTTTGCACGGCACAGAAAAAACGAAATTCTGGGTGACATTAGTGGCATATGTTTGCTTTGCATGGGGAGAGTTATATTAGGAACGAAAAATGTTTGGGTTTAGGTGCACTTTTAGCCAAACAGGAATTTGATACAGTGGGGCTAGTGTATGTAAGAACAAAGGAATGCTGACTTGAATTTATGCGTGCTTGAATCACATATCTGACTTATTGGACTCGTACATAGCACTCCATTAAAAGACTCGGAGTTGTAAGGCTCTTTTTTTTTTAATTTTAAACGTAACTCATTTACTTTAACGGTTCAGTCTCCAGAATCATTTGGTCTGAACTGCTCGCTAACAAAGCTCAAGGAGACTTTTGCTATCGTCATTTCCACGTGGAGCCTTTGGCCTCTTGTCTGTAGCTAGGGCTGGTCTACATTTAAAATGAAAGCATCAGCACATTCAACATACTCATGCAGGCGTATTATTTTGAACTGAACCCTATCACTCCCGGGAGTAATAGGTATATAAATTCTCTTCACAATTTCAATGAAATGTCAGTCACACAGGTATTGAGAATGAAGATTGTTATCAACTTAAGATATGTGATCTTGATGAAACACCAAATTCTCATGACTACCCGACAAAGAACTCTCTATTACTTGTTGGGAGAATAAACTTTTCTATCGTGGGAATAAAAGGGTTGAAAAGTATCTTTTGTTGTAACAATTGGCCCTGATGATCAAGACGCTTCTGAGTTTGTGTATGTTGCTTGTGCTTCTTCTTGCGTCCTTTGTTTAAATTAAAGCAACCCCTAATTTCAAATTTGAAAAACTTTGAAAATACGGATGCAGTTAAATCTTAACAGTGCTTTCATCCGTTGCGATTACCTGTACTAGTAATTGTGTTGACTTTCCCACCATTTAAGGATGGCGTATTGCGTCCCTCTGGCTCTCAGCCCTCCAACAGTCCCACAATTCAGCGAGCAACAAAAACAGCTGCCATGCCACAGGTACCCCAGCCAGCACCCGGACATTCAGTCCAGCCAATGGCGAAGCCGATTGCGCCGGAAGTGTCTAAGACGTCAGTTGTTGGCGGGAGGAACGAAGACGACCCGTGCGTCATATGTCATGAAGACATGAATGCAACCAATAATATTGTTACACTGGAATGTGGACACCGATATCATTCAGCCGTAAGATTGTTTAATCCTTTTTGGGGTGGAGTGGTATATTCCTGATACTTCAAAATCAGAAGAGGTTTTAAATCAAGGAGCTCAGGGCACATCTATAATTAGAATAGTTTTCCCCCCCCCCCCCCTCCCACAAAAAAAATATAAATATTACTATTTTGCCTTTTGTCTTATCGGTGCTCAACCCGTTAACGTCACACGTGCATAAATTAAGATATAGGACGCAGCTCTTTACAACCTCTAATGTCATTGGCTCCCTTAAGGACACAGCTCTATTGTTTTTTTGGGGTAGAATCCATTGTTTCTTTTGTATCGTTCTTTGTGTCCATTGTTTTCTGAACCAATCCCGAGAGCCGTTGTAATAGCTGTGTACTGACCCTCAAGTAAACGTGAAAAATATGCCAGGAGGACATGAATCTCAAAACAATCAACCTTTGTTCGCCCTTAGTGATGAGCACGACAAAGGTTGCTAACTTAATTTTTTTTTTGTTTCAGTGTATTCGGAAGTGGTTGCTAGGGGAGCAAAGCACATGTCCAACTTGCAGAGTCCATGCCTTGCTTCCTGACGAATTTCCACGTTTGAAGTAAATTGCAAAGTGTAATTTCAACATTCGAGGGAAGGGCCATTTTATTTTCAAGAGGCGAGGTTTTGGTTCCCTGCTACAAAGGCCTCTTTTTCCGAGTATTTCACGGGCTGACGGACAGGAGAGGCGACCTCTGCCCTGGCTCGCGATCTTGGTCAGCGCTACTTGAAATACACGCCCCCAGTTACGTTTGAACATGACTGGAGACCACTCCTTTATAATTTTGATCACACAGCTAGGTAGCTAAGGAAGCGCCGTGCCTGCTCATCCCAGTTTGTTTTCGTCATTGGCCAGTGGTCTCTCCCCTCAGCCGTCCACTAGGCAGATACAAAAGTAAACTATTCCTGTTAGAAAAGAAGGAGTTCGTATCATCACCAAAAACGTTCTTGCACAATTGAAGTAGGACAACAAACCGTACCCAAGAAAGCACAGAGAAAATATTCAATTATGTCGCAGTTGATCCTCCTGATGCTGAAGAAAGAGAAATTGCCCAACCTCCCTTACTTGATTAGGCCATTTCGGAGTTCATGTCTGCCTCCTCTTCAAAGCGAGTCTAAGTGCGAAATTTTTGTAATGGTAATTAGTTCTACTTTACATATGAATGAAAACTAATTATCATAAGAAGAACTTCGCACTTAGACTCGCTTTGAAGAGGAGGCAGACATGAACTCGGAAATGGCCTATTGCTACGATTTTTGGTTGTCACACATTCTGTCTTATCATGGCATTATAGTGGCACGCTTGCTTGGATTGTGATCATCACCAAAAACTAGGCCAATGTGAAATTGGGTGGATCTTACAAGAATAATTTATAACTTGTCTCGACTAGTTTCCAAGGTGAAAATTTAATCGATGTTGTCTGGTTAACAATTCGGTTGCAATGCCCATAACACAAAATATTAAATAAAATTAGTTTCTCCTAGTTTTTTTATGGTCTCCCTATTTGAGTCCTCCAACAACAGATAAGATTTTTATCTTTGTTAAAACTTCGTATATTAGTTTTTAAAGTATTTCGATGATCACCCTTCGAATAAAAATGTTTTTGTTATCAAAAGACTTGTTTCAAATTAAACTTTGATGGAGGTTTTTAGAAATTGTTTCACAATTAAATTCTAAAAGTAGAATCAGTTTGCTAATTTTTGGTGATTTGATTTTATGTAGTTACCACTTGATAAGATAAAAAAATATGGAAAGAAGTGGAAGGAAATCACTTGCCCTTGCCACAAGGCGTACAACTGTGTAGATTAAAAGGCCTCTGTGGGTCCGAAAAGACAGTTGCATATAGTAGGGCCCTTGCACAGCTCTCCTCTGAGACAATGGTTTTTCCATATGGCCCTGTGCGCTGCAGCAAATTCGTAAATACCCTACCGTTGCCATGGACCCCTTGAAATAGTCATTTCTCGAGACCTTTTAAATCTAAAGTTATCCTTTTTTGACAAGTGTGTTCTATTTAACATTTCTTTGTGTAGTTCGACTCACAACCATATTTTGTGAATCACGTGACCAAAACAGAAAATCCCAAAAAACTGAGCAAGTGAACTATGTTTTTCGCAGATTTTTAACGCAACAGTATGAGAACGTTCTAACACAAATCTGTGGCATAGATTTTAACAAAAAGTATGACGTCACAAGACCATCCTTTGATACACTTTTCAAAATATCAGTTCCAAAAAAAATTCTATTTTTTTGTCCAAATAGAAATTCCAAGCTACAATTTACGAAAAATGGTGGGACGGTTCCCATCTGGTGAAAAAACCGCCTAATCCTTTTCGTTTCCTGAGAATTTTTACATGTTAATAGAGAGGTTAGGCATTCTCTAATTTTAACTTGTCTCGTTCCTTTGAGAAGTTGCTTGATATCTGGAGCTAAACAGGACAAAAATGAACTGATATCAAGCAGGGTTCTTACATTTTTGGCAAAACCCTAATTTCATTCCGACGTTTGGCGGAAACGTCATGTTTAACCTCTATTCACTGAAAACGCACGGCAGAGGACTGGGACTAGTTTCGCATACCCCTTTTGGTTGAAGTGATGTCAGATTGCCATTGAAAAACGTCTACTACTTGAAATAACCATCCATGCAACCTTTTGTAGGGCCCTTGACTAAAAAGCTTCCTTAGAAACCATTGTCTTTCTGTAGTTAAGAGCCACCCTCCCCCACCCCCACCTCCCCTCCTGAGGCAGACCGTCGCGCCCGACAGGGAGACCGGCGACGACGTGAGGTCGATAGGAATGACTCAAATGTCTTCTCGATTAGAGCATAGTTAATCGAGGGACTGGTTATGAAACCTTATTACTTTCAAAAGCGAGAACAATGTTGTTTCAATCGATATTGAATAGACCGTGAGCCTGCACGACCTTTTGTTTTTTCTTCGCACGGGTTCGCAAATTAGTTGCGCATAATTTAATTAATCGAAGGATTTGATTGGTTGTCTTCTCGAAAAAAGGTGTGTTTTGTGCAGTGTCAAGGCCAAAAATACGGACAAAAACATGAAACAAAGGAAATTGACCAGTTTCATAACCATCTCCATGCATTAACTATGATTAGAGAGATGCCACTTTATTTTTGAACCAAATATCATTTAATTACAATGCCGGAATGCTTCACTAACAGAACGATCCAGAAACTGCATGCAATACCACCAGATACGAGACCACTTACTGAAGAAAGGAACGTACGAATGCCCATATTAAAACCATCAGCGGTTGACCAGAAATAATTATAAAATCGATGTTTGACGGTGATAATTGTACATATACGCGACAATAACTGAAAGCTAACCAATTTAGAAATAGTTGCATAGATCCATATACGCTAACCATTCGGCGTTCTGCAAAATACCCCAGACGCCACGTGGTCAGAAATACCTTCCTTTGATTTGGTATCATCTCTTGCGGGAGACAATAGAGTGATTTTACTTGACCCGTGAAATATATAGTGGAATATTACACGCTATATGTGCGTAAAAGCCCATATCACATGGTGAAATTAAGATCGAGGATGAAAAAACTGACACAAAAACAGAACACACAATAATGACACAACTGAAGAGATAAATTATACGACAGTTATTGTAATACTTTTTATTAAGTGGAATTCTTCATTTTACATTTCTCTTTACTGCTCTACCGTTTTAGATCTAAATAGTCTGAGTAACAGAAAAACAATAGGTCTAATTAGGACGTAGTGTTACACAATAACTATTCAAATGAAGCTATGATCTTCGCAGTTATGAACGCAATTTTTACAATTGCGTAGAGAAGCCTCGGGCTTCTCTACGCAATTGTAAAAATTGCGTTCATAACTGCGCAGATCATAGCTTTATTTGATTTCATATCCGCAGTTCATATGATTCATTTCATCACAATAACTATTATTCTCTGTTTCGCGGGTCAAGTAATATCACTCTAGACCTTTTTCATAATTGTCACCTTTTATTATTCTTTTGCTAATGCGCAGATTAGCCTACCAAGTCTCATTTTAGGAGGGTAATGGGGTTTGTTTGTTTGTTATTTATTTGTTTAAGCAGGTTGAAGTTTTGGCAGCTATTCAGCTGATGTGGACCTGCTATACCCACCCACCCATATACTCACAAAAGACAGCCACAACACCGGGAACTTCATCCCCTACATTTGGGGTTGCATTTTCAACAGACTTACTAGACTGGGGTCGCAAATTGTCGAGATTGTGGGAGTAAAAAAATTCTGGCTAGTGGGATTTTAAAATGGAAAGATTCGCGGAAAAAACAGTTGTTAAAAAAAAAAAGAACTGTGGCGCTATTGATTTAATATTTTCTAGTCTCATTTTATTCCGTTCTGAAATTACAATTAAAAGGCTATATGTAAGGTTTATGCATAAACAGGAAGTGACTAAGTTGGGGTCGCTAAAATTACATTTACCCGAAAGTGTCTAAGATGGGGTCAGTAATTGGCCATGAAACTGACTGTAAAGGAGGTAGGGGTTCTGAGAGGCAAGTGGTACATACCCAGCTAAAATTGACCCAAGTACCCACCCCCCACCCCCCTCCCCCAGGGATTTGCACTTGGACAAAAGAATTATAAATTGACCGTCCTTTACGAATAAGGTCTGTAAGTCCGTTTGGATACATTAGGTGCCACCGAAGTTTTTATTGAAGCAGGAATGTAAACCACACAATTGTAAAACTGAAATTAGGAGGAAACACAAAAATTTCCCTGTGAAAAGTTAAATTTTTCTTGGTTGAAACAGCTGACGCTGACAAAAGCGACTTCACTTGCTTCCGGACGGTTGATCGTTTTCATTTTTTGCATGTTAACTTTAACTTGAAATTTATTTCTTAAAAATTTAAGCAAATTCTGAGGGTGAAAAAAAAAATGGAGACAAAAAGAAAAACTGATTTTTCTTTGAAACTGGCCTACGGATTTTTTTTATTTTAAATATTTTAGCAAATATTTCTAACATTGTCGGGCAACTCTGCATGGGAAGATTTCACCGTTTTGTTTTTTTTTTTCCAAAATGACATTTAAGGCTCAAAGAAAGCCTTATATCGTTGCAATGGTAATGGCATTTTGGAAGGGAATGTGATGTGAGAAATCTATCATGGGTACTTAATACCCTGGCCAAATTTAGTCTTGATATGATTACCCTAACCGTATATCTAAAAACATTATCCTTATTTGTGTGAAGAAAGCCTCTTTAAGTGACTACAAGTACGAGAGCCCATAGGCTTTAATCACACGGCGGCCATGTTAAGTCACGAGGATTGAAAACTTTTTTTTTCCCCATCGAAACTCGTTCCCAAACAATATGGCCGCCGTATAAGGCCCATCAGCAGCCATTAGAGCTCCTGGTCACCATTATTTGTTTATTTTCGGTGACCCATTTTGAATCATGAGCTTTAAAATTGCGTGTGTGGCTTACGCGCGCTCAGCTGAAAAGCCTACATGGCTCTCCGTTTTCGAATGGCGCGCGTTCAGTATCCCAATCCTCAGGATAATGATCCCGCGCCATTCGAGACGGAGAATCTGCGCGCAGGCCAGATCGCGCGCGAAATGTCAGATGTTGTTATGCATGCCATGTTGTCCATCGCTTGCATCGTGATTGTCATATGAATCTTGACTGTACAGACTTCATTAAATTAATAGGTTTTGTGTAAAAACAGAACTGCATTCTTCAAATTATTTCGTATGTCCTCCCAAAATTCCACAGCGAAGGTTTTTTCCGGTGGGCTGCAATTGACTTGGAGTTTTTATCTGTTTACACTTTTTTTAATAACAATAATGAAGCAAGAGAAGTCTGAAAGACTTAATTCGCAAACACAACAACTTCCTTTATTGCACATGTTTTGTTTTTGAATAATCGTTTTATCGAGTGATCGAATTTCAATTGTGAAAAGTCACGCTACGATTTTGCGGTTTGTTACAAGAAAATTTGTAAAATATTAATACAAATACCATTCAAAAATGGCCCATTTGAAATCTTTTGGAATTCGCACCAGTGCTGTTCTGTCGAATATTTTAACTCTGAAAACCGGAATAAAATTTCGAGGTTCATTTCCCCAGAATATAATAATTCAACTGTGAGTATGTCAATAGGATTATTAACAAGGGGAATAATTTGCAAAGAATGTTAATAAATTAATTTGGACCAATCGTGATCTCCCAAGGGAGTCGCTCTTAAGGAAATCGACTTGAAAGTGATAGATCAAACGTATCACTGAACGTGCAAATTGAATTCTGCCGGAGTTCAGAGCGCCATTTCGTTCTAAGACGTATTTTGAGCAGTGTAACACTTCGGCGCAAAGTCGAAATCGTTTTTAATGTAGAAGTGATCTTGAAGTGCTGCGATTTCTCTGAAATCTAACCATGCCAAGCCACAGGTCTGACCGCGGGCATAAGGACAGAGAACGTGATCAAAAAGACAAGAGGGAGAGGGAGCGACTGACAGACGATGCTGGAAGTCAAGAAATCTTAGATGAAGGGATTATACAAGTTCAGGTAATTCCACAGGACGATAACTGGGGAGAAACAGCCACATCGATCACAGAAACAGCAACCTCAATTGTAACCCTCAGTGAAACTTCTTTGAGCGACGTTGGGAAAGAGAAACGTTCACTCTCGTGTACCTTTGTTCGCCATGTTAAGTTAGTTCCAGCAGCGATTTTGAGCATATGTGCGGTAGTTTCGCCCATTCTTTTCGTTATATTTCCTCTTGTTACATGGAAACCTCAACCCTGTGGCTACGATTGCGACGGTGTTTTCATCAGCTTCGCCGTGAAAGAGCTTCTTTTAATTGTTGCAATATGGGCTTTGTATTTTCGGAAATCTCGAGCTTCAATGCCTCGTATATTTGTCCTTCGAGTCGGCTTGATGTTCCTCGTGTTTGTTGTTATCGTATGCTTCTGGCTCTTCTATGGCTTGAGAATCGTTTCTAAACAGACCCCCCGATTTTCAGACATTCTTCATTTTGCCGTGAATCTAACGGATACGTTGCTATTTATGCATTACACTTCGCTCGTTGTGCTTTGGATTCGGCAAAACGACCCTTTGTTTACATTGAAAGTCATTCGCAGCACGGACGGTGAAAGTAAATTCTATAACATCGGCCCGCTCTCGATCCAACGAACAGCAGTGTTTGTGTTAGAGCAATATTACAAGGATTTTCCGGAGTATAATCCGTTTCTCATGCAAACTCCGGCAAGGTCGTCGAACAAACAGTTTTCAAGTCTGAAGTTTTACGACATCGATGGCAAACAGAACGACAAAGTAAATCCTCGCGCTCGGGCCATCTTAACCGCGGCTTCCACTCGTAGACGCGATCCGGCGAGAAACGATCGTTTCTATGAAGAAGCAGAATTTGAACGCAAAATAAAGCGGAGGAAAGCGCGCTTGTTCAGTGCATGCGAAGAGGCGTTCGGACACATCAAAAGAGTGCAGTTGGAACGCGGTCCTTGTGTTCCAATGGATCCCGAAGAAACAGCACAATCACTGTTTCCTTCATTTGCAAGACCTCTTCAGAAATATCTCAGAACTGTTCGACTTCACCATCGTTACACAATGGATGGCATTATCAAACACCTTGCGCATTGCCTGACTTTTGATATGACACCCAAGGCGTTCTTAGAGCGTTACATAAACGAACAACCGTGTGTTGAGTTTACAACAAAACGTCGCACCCAGAGTTGGAGTTTAGTTTGCGAGGAACAAGTCACAAAAACGTTATCGTCGTCAACAGTTTTCCAACTGAAAGGCGACGATCTTTCTTTAATTGTTACTGTTCGCAGACTCCCGTATTTTGACATTTCAGAGGACGAGTTTGATTTTGAAAGCAACAAGTTTGTACTTCGATTAAATTCCGAAACATCCGTCTGAATTGAACTTTCATTGTCAAACAGAATGAACTAAATATTTTTGTAACTGTAATTTTGGGCTATTTCTTCTCAAGTGTGCTCTCCAAGAGAGGAACATACGTTTGCCTCGGTTAAGTTACGGACGTTGTTCACGATCGCGAGTTGTATGTTTATTTCATCATGAAATGTACAATATATTGTTTTTCTTGTTCTTTCAATCTTCAAGTGGATTGTGACCACCTTTGTAATGTTTAGAATTCTCATTTCATTAGCTAGACGCAAGGATTTCTGGAACCATGTACTTGGTTCGCTCGTAGTGTACATATAAATGAGTTTTAGATTTGTAATATTAATGTTAACGGGCCAAAAGCTGTAGTCATTATTCACATAAACGCAGAATTGCTTTGACCTTAAATATTTTGCCATGTTCGACGTTTCGCCGTGATTTTTAGAAGTTGGTCTTGGTTCGTAAAGGACTTGGACGAAGTGCTCTTCCTCCAATTAATGGTTATCGCAACTGGATCGAGGCAAGAGAAAATATTTATCTTTGTTTTCTCTTGATCGAGGTCATTTCCATTTCTTATTAAAGATCGAGAATAACTGTTACATTTAGGCTTCTCTAGTAGTGATAATGGCGTTTAAAAGCTGAGTTAATTTTTTTCAAGAGTTAAAATTGCCGTGGGTTACTTTATTTGCGTTTTATCTTTTTAGTTGTAAATGCCTGATTGTTGTGGTCGCGAACGGGCTTAAAACTATGCATATAATTGTTGTGGTACTAATTTTCTCAAGCTGTTTATTTCTATCTGAATTGAACTGTCTGCTTCGTTCAAATACTTCAAACCAACCAGATACGATTATTGTTTGTATTTTTCCTATTACAAAACAACTATCAATCTGTTTTCAAATAAACTACACGATTAAAGAAAATGGTTTGTTTGAATTGAATTCTTACAAAGAAACACCCGCCAACCCCTTTCAAGGATGTCTTAATTGCGCAATTTCTTCTTGGCTGCGTGAAATCTTCCCCGTTTATTGTCTTCTGGCGATAGATATCTTTTAACGCATGGGGTTTAATTAAAACTCGACGTTTTCAATATATACATCTGGAGCGTTGACGCATCTTCAAAGAAAAATAATTTCTCTTCACAATAGAAAATGTCACATCATGTTTAACGCTTTAAATATTTGCAAGATCAACTTTACAAGGTGGACTTGAATGACCCTCTCGGGAAGAGATATCGGTCTAAGATTAGCTCGGGAAGCAATTCGTGTTTCCCCAATATGTTTTTCTGTGTACCGATACTTCAGCACTACTTTAATTAATGCTTTGATCCGTGACTCGAGTTTTATTTACTTTCTTATGGATCATTTTTAGTTACACAAACATACTTGATCTTGAAAATAATATATTGCACTGGATACAGGAAAGTAGGATGACATGCCTTGCTGAGAGGTGATATCCACACAAGAGAAGTTAACAAGCAGACTTTATCTTAGATTTCCGATTATCAAATACTTGAACTGTACTCAATGACCACTTGTATTTCGTCAGAACAGAAATCCCTAATTCCTTCATGTTTCCTCAGAGTTTTTGATTGGCCCTTTTTTTTCTTGTCTTTACGAAGGATGTTCGGGAAGTTCGGGAACAATCGGGTGAAGTCGCACAGCTAATTAAGTTTTTGAGTAAAAGTAATAACGAACAGGCGAATGAGGAGACCTAAACTTCGAGCCAGGATTCGAGCTAGGATCCGAGCCAGGTTTCCAGCCAGGATTCCAGCCAGGATTCGAGCTAAGATGAGCTTTCTCCGCTATTTATTCTGGAATCTCTCGGTTAGGTTAGGTCTATTTGCGTTGGTTTTAGTCTAGTTAGGGTTAGGGTAGGTCTTGGCTAGGTTAGGTTAGCTCTCGGTTAGGTCTCGAATCCTAGCTCGGATCCTGGCTCGAATCCTGGCTCGGATCCTGGCTTTATTCTTAATTTATCTCCAGGCGAATCGCACCTAAATTGCAAGTTAAATTCACAAATTAATTGCGCAGTCAATGAGGATGAGTGTTTATCGCATGACGAAAGTTTGTTTTTCAAACTGGAACATTGGGCAGTTTTCATCAAATATGTTTACTTCCATTGTAAACACTTGTTTGCTCAATTCTGTAGGGTTCTGTCTTCGGGATCAGCCTGCTTTCACATTGTTACAAACGACGGAGACTGGAGTAATTCATTTTTATCACTCGCTTTGTTCTACCGTTTGCCAATTATCCATGAGTTCAGTATGAGCGGCTCCTGGACAAACTTACTGACTACCGAAACACAAGGTTCTTTCTGTTCTGATATTTGGGACATTTGAATAACAAAAAGGATGTTTGTATTGAACAGATACCTTCTCATAAAAAATTCAAATTTTACTTTTGATCAGATTTCCTTTATTCTCGGCAGACACTTTGAAGACAAGTTTAATTAAAGCTTAGTAATCGGAAATAGTTACCGAAGAAGGATTAGCCCTTGTCTTATATTTAAAGTTTCATTTTACACACAAAGCGAGAAAAGCGACTGCCCACAGAGGCAGAAATCTCTGCGGAAGTCGCTAGGTATAAAAGCACAGCGGGGACTTGCTTTTTTCCGTGCGATGAGTTGTTTCAATAAACAAAAGTATCCGTCACGCGCGATCTTCCATCCGAACGAAGGCATTCCACGACATAATTTTTTGTGGGCCGAGAGGCCCGTTTCTCGAAAGTCCCGAAAACGTTTCGGGCCCGAAATTGCTAACCACTTATTTTGGAAGGCCGATCTTTTAACATGTTTTCAACGTAACAAAAAGCAAACTGACTGTGAAGTTGGGCGACTCAAATGCTATCCGTTCTTGAGATACAGGTTGACAAGTACTGAAATCCTTGCACAAATTGGAACTGTCGGATAATGACTTATCCACCTAGGGCCGGTTCCTGAAAAGGTCTCGTAATACCTCTATTCTAGGGATAAATGTGCTTTATTCCAGAATACTTTTAACCCCGGAATAAATTCTGTTCTGTTAGAGCAGTAAATTTATCCCTGGAATAACTGTTATACCTGGTTTAATTTGTTAACCGGCCCTCGACAAAGCTATCCAGTAATAAGAACAGCCTACACGCGTTCGTTGAACGCGCGTCTCTTCCTCTAACGCACGCTTCTTCGTTTCATATAATTTCCCAAGATTCCCAAGGGCCAAATGAACAAACTCCTCGAAAGCATTTTTGTTTTGTCCTCAGGCACGAGCATCCTTGGGTTTTTATACGCTGTTGAGCCGGTTCTTACCTGGTTCGGCGATAACACTTGTACAGACTAAACATCATACCAAACCTGTTCTCAGTATAGTGTCTCAGAGAGTTGAGGAAGCCGGAGGGTGAGATCTTTTAGCACGGAGAAAATAGACCAGGAAAACTAGAGAGAGGGCAGGACTGATGTGTCCCCAGTTTTTTCTCACCTCAATTTTTTCACTCGTCCCAACTGACCGAGCCTACAACAGGATATATGTTTACAAGCCTTCGTGCGGGTGACTGCAAATTGTCTAGAAGAGTGAATTAGATAGAAGTGTTGATCTATCACTTTGCGGTCTTGCCCCGGCACAGTCACAAATGGATTTATTTTTTGATACACTTTGTGCACGAAACAAACAAGGGCCCGACAATTTTAACCAATCAGAAGAAGCCATGTCACGCGTGACTACTTTTGCCATGTTTTTTCAGGAACAAGACAACTGATTTTTGCGGGAACGGGTATTCTAAAAATAGACTCGTTTGTGACTGTGCTAGGGAGGCCACCCATGCCATAACAACACTCTTATCTACTTCACTCTTGTTAGTCTCTATATTAAGAATTGAGAGGAAATCCAAACCCCCATTGATCTGAAGACAGGTCGTTTCGCCCCAGAGTCGATCCGCCTCACAATGTTCTGACGACCCTTTAGCCTGCGACAGGAGCCCATCTGGGCTCCTGCCTGCGAGCAGGTTCCGAGGGACTGGGGTTGGGGTCCCCTAACCCTAATTTTTCATCTATACCAATAAAAATGCTCCGTTAATTTCGCGCTTTTCATTTTTATGTTATTTGTGGTTTATTTTGCTGGCTTTCTTTCATTCTCTGATTTTCGACATAATAGCAGAATAATCAAACGTACGCGCATTTCAAGAATCGTACAAACTTGATGAGAAAACATTTTAATGGGATTAATGCAACAGTGGTGGTGAACGCTTCTTTTAGCAGAAGCGAAAGGAAGTCTGAAAAAATTCAGCTGGCTTCCACGGGATTCGGACCCATGCACCTCTGCGATGCTGGTGTAATAAGCCATTTCCGAGTTCCTGTCTGCCTCCCCTTCAAAGCGAGTCTAAGTGCGAACTTTTTGTGATGGTAATTAGTTCTACTTTACATATGAATGAAAACTAATTATCATAAGAAAACCTTCGCACTTCGACTTGCTTTGAAGAGGAGGCCGACATGAACTTGGAAATGGGCTATTAATGCTGTACCAACTAAAGCCACTCCGTTGAAGGCAGGTAAGTTTGCTGGGCTGATGCGTTTTCGTGATAGGACTCGATGAATTATAGACAAAAGAGAAAAAGTCATCCTTGCACTTATCTGGAAAATTTAAGCTTATAGACACCTGAAAATTTCTTCAAATATGCACCAACTGAAATCATCAAT
>NC_090895.1:27227452-27244952 GCF_036669925.1 Montipora capricornis | reverse complement strand
TGAAACGCCAGCAGTCGCTTTGTTGAATAGTCAAACGGAAACGCAATGGTTTGTACACTGCTTATCATAATAATAATAATAATAATAATAATTTTGTAATAAAAACTAACGATAAAAAGTCACGACGTTTCGACCCCTCGGAGGTCATTTTCAAGTGAGAATAAAAGTTTTAAGAATTAGCATAAATATGTAAAAACTAGATAAAAATGCGGCGAACGCCGAAATGTGATAAAATATGTACAAAAGTGTAAAAAGTGCTAAAAATATATGGAGTAATGAACGGTAGCTAGAGAAAAACAATAGACAAAAAATAATTAATTACAAGAACTGTTCTAAACAAATAATTTGGCGCGGATAGAGTCACACTGTTTGTTTAGCGTGGTAGCATTTGCTAAATTACAAGAGGGGCCAGTAACTAGAACATGCATAGTAGCACGAGATAGCTAAACTTACAAGGACAAAAATAACGGTTACCCGTACTTGAAAGTAATAGACCTATCAGTGCGCAGAAGTCTGTTGTTGTTGACGCACTGCCTGGCTGTACCCGAGCGGAGACCGTATTCATTGCGTATCAAGGGCCCCCCACAAGCACGACCAATGGAAAGATTAATTAAAGAAGTGCGCCTTACAATGGCAGTACACTGCCTCTGGTACCTGTTGCGGTATGACGGCCTGTACTCCCCCGTGTACTCTTGACATATTTGCAGCACCGTCATATCCTTAATTGGCCGATTTCGGTAAATTCGTCCTTGTTGTTGGGACTTGCAATTGCCGGGTTTAATTTTCGTGTCTTTTTTTCTAACAGAGCTCGCAAATATTTGAATCTGTTGTAATTTTCGCTAAATGTTTGCAGTTTTGTATCTGGTCTAACATTTTTTTCCAGATTTTTTAAACTTGTTTCTCGATGATCACCTACGGTATCGATTAGATTAAAAGAGTGCAGGCGAAAGAAAATTACCTGACACATGTTTTCTGGACTTGTTATTTGTGCAGAGGCCGGGACTGAAGACGCCAGACATGTACGCGGCTATCAGCGTACGTGCTAATTATCCCAACTAGCCTCATTGCCATGAACAAATTCAAAAGAAATTTTGTTCTCAAATGAGGCTAGCTGAGATGATTAGCACAAAGACAAAAAAATTGATTTATTGGCCGCCATTATGAATACGGTATGAGTTAATTGTGGATAAATTAACTATACCCTCAGGCTTGGCCTTCAAAATGGACCTTCTCATAATTAAATAAAACAAAAAGCAAGATGTCTGAATAACAGGCATATATCTCTCCAAAAGTACAGTCCAAATAAAAACATATTCAGTAACGAATCAGGAAAAGATTTATCATAAATTTATGCCTCTCAATATAAATGAGGTTGAGTGAGTCGCCAAACTGTTGAGCTCGGGAATGAACTAACAACTTTTCCCGGTTGTTGCGAGGTTTATCTTCTCTCCGGCCCAGGGACGTTTTTTCATTTTTTTTTTTGGCTTTTCTTCCAGTTTTCATGGGAGTGGAAAACGAGGCCGGAGTACAGAAATAAGACAGAGCACGTACTTTATGCAGGCATATACACTGAGACTGCGGACGCACCAAACACTCCTTTAGTCACGTCACCTATCTTTCTTAGCTCACTTTTTTTATTGATTGTTATTCACGTATGCTCTAAATTATTGGCAAAGTCTTTTTCGGATTTTTAGTGTCGATTCTTGGTACCAAATCATTAACTTTAATAGGTGCATCTCTGTGAAATATGGAGTACTAAAGGCAAGTATTTGAGTATTTCAGTTTTATGAACTTCACAAGGATTAGCTTAGTGACAACTATGGTGGATAGCTTAAAAAAAATCAATGTTCAGCTTTGTCTGTGTTTCCTCCCTTACATCCATGTTTCTCTTTAACGGCATCCACAGCTTTCAACTATCATTTCCTGCCAATCTTGTTTTACCGCCGAGCCGTCATCGCGAAAGAACAGCACACTTATGGGTGAGAACTTCGTCGGTGAGCAACAAACAGGAGGCACTTCTGAATTGTGCAGTGCCACTATGGTCTGGATTACGGCATGCCTTGTGGGGTTCACGGAGTCTGACAGAGGGAACGCACATTCGCCACTGCAGTAATAAGCGTTGTATTGTTTAGGGGCTATAAACACGCCCGGCCAATATTGGTCAAACTCGACCGTCAGAGGATGCCTCTGACAATAACGGGAATTCGAGTCATAGTTCTTACCGGGACTGCTTTCAGAGTCTCTTTGTTCACCGTGGTCATGAACGCGTCGCGCCTTGTTGTTGCTGAATGTGACAAGCAGAGGCTTGCTGTCAGGTGCGGCATGCTCACCACTGTTTAGTTGAAAGACTGGGTGATCATCATTTGCGATCAAGTGCACTTGGAGCCCGAAGTTCTGACTTGGTTTCTTTAACCAGTGTTGAACCGCTCGCGTCACGTCAAAACTATCCATCCCTTTACCAGTTGTTGGTCTCGTGTCTATTAACTCTGTCCGCGTAGGCCGTTTCCCAGCGGTTGGCGGCACCAACAGTTGGTAAACGTTCACGCGACTCTGCTGTCTGTCTGCAGACGACTTTCTGGTACCATCTTCTACCACTGAAAACGACAGGCGGAGTTCTGCATGAGCTTAAATTTCTTCACGGGAAAGAGACGAAACGTTGAAGACGAGATTCCATTCGTTTGAAGGAAAGTCTGACGCCGGAGCGGGAGGGTGCTCACCTGTTGTATGAGAAAAAAAAGAGAGTGAAGACTATTTTGTATTACCTAGATACAACGAAAGAAATGCGCTTGGCACTGCTAAACTATTGTTTACGAGAGGCTTTTAGTAAATTTTCGCTCATTCAACCCATTGATGATTCTGCTCAATAGTCACTGAAACAATTATACTTTATGTATTAAAAAAATTCACTGATTTAGACTGAATTAGGAACTGCAAAATACTACTGAATACTGAAAAAAGTGAAAGAAATTTTGAATACTTAAGTCAGTCACCTGAAGGCCTAGGAGCATAACCGCTGGTCGTTTTTGGCAAATTATTTCCTCTTTTTGCTTTGTCAGTTAGGAGTGAAATATAATCGGTATAATCGTTCTTGTCATTAGTGCTTTTAAAACCCATGTTGATGAGAAGTCTCTGTTTGACGGTTGGTGTAGTTAATTTCATACGCATGACTGATTTCTTATTTTAGACCTTATTAATCTTTCTCAACATCAATTATTTAATAAATTAATCAAACAGCCAACCATTGCAATTATTTATTGTAGGTTATTGCAATTCCTCATGACTTCTTACAGTTAGTAGCGTTACTTTTCAATTAAAACCCAAATCACCTCTATGTTTAGTTTTGCTTTCCTGTAGGTGAACAAATACTTTTCATTTTAATTAATGTTTAACTATCCTATATATTTTACAGTGTTTCGTTAATCACCTTGGGTCAACCACTAGATTAGCTCTTGCTATTTGGTCGATCCACACTCCACTTCATAAATCAATTTGCTTCACTCTTAATATCGATTGTATTGTAAGCTGTTTTCAGTCTGTAATAACTGTACCATCTTACTTTTCCTGTAAATAGGTTATGGAGTACAATAAACTTGACTTGACTTGACTTGTCATTCAAATTTGATAATGGCAAATTGCATGTAGAGTTGTTTCCACTCTTCCGCGTCCACTATTCCACATAGAATTTAGTGGAATTTTGAAAAGTTTGCTTTTGAAGGGATTTGGAATAAAAGCACCCGGACGAAAACCTCTTGACGCAAGGAATAGAACCAATGAGAAACTCAAATCATCCAGCTGATATCAAATTTGTGTAATTGTGTGTGGTCGATCGAAGAAAGATGGAGGCGAAGCAAAAGGCTGTACTTGTGAAACATGCGATGACTTCTGGCAGGCCCATTTCAGGAAAATGTCCTTCCACATGTTCCACAAGTTCTAGTTCGTGATACACATAATCCATGCCTTATGATTTTTTAACACAGTCACTGCAGTCGCACTCAGTCATAATATAGAACATGTCTCTTACGATGTAAACAGCCAACAAAATTAATTGCAAGTAACGATTAGTCGTTCGCAGCCCGTTCGCTAAAGGTTCAATGCTGATCTGATTGTAATTTTTCTCCATAGTCCGATTTCGTCAGGTCGAGTAGGAGAACAAATAAACACCAGGCAAACTAATGAAGACTGAATTCTGTGAGGAGGAATTCTTCAAAAATATAATGTAAGTTTTAGGGGAGGACAATGGAATTAGAGCGCGTCTATTTCAAATGCGAGATCAAAAACAAAATAAAGCGAAACGTTTTCACCACTGCAACTCTCCAGAGAAAGCGAAATTAGAAGTCTGTATCGACGAGCCCCACGTCTTTTACGAATTCCAACCCCAAACGAGAGTCTTAGCCAGCGTCTAGTAGATCTTTTAATTACTTCATGCTATAGTTGTTTCGAATTTTACTTGTGGCCTTTCCGTTCGGTTCGTCCGCAGCTGAACTACATACCATACTATCAAGAGAAAATGAGGGGACAGAGAGGGAGGCTCAAGGCGTTGGCCGGGATATGTTATGTCCACGAAAGTTATTTTTAGACGAGCGGAAGTCTTTGTTCTAGCGGAAGTCTGTCTTCTGAGACGTTCGCATGCAGTGTTGCCTCGCTCTCAGGTTCTTAGTGAAAAGAGAAAATGATGGCGCACGTGGAAGGCTGATGAATATATATTTTCTTTCAAACATCGGACCGAGGTTGGCCTGCACGCGGACGTCTCGGAAAACTTCCGCTCGTCTAAAAATAACTTTCGTGGACATGACATATCCCAAGGGCTGGACCGGGAACCTCCTTCTCTGTCCCCTCATTTTCTCTTGATACTATGTTCCTTAGACGGCTGCCATAAGAAAAGGTAAAAGCCAAATGCTCTGAACATTAAAAACCGGTTAGATAAAAAGGGTAGGTTAATATTTTAAGTCTATCGCTGCCGTGTAATTTTTTGCAACAAAAGAAGCCTACAACGTAGTACTCCCTTCAGTAACTATCACTGAACATCGCTCTCCCCCCCTCCCCCCCCCCCACCCCCTCCTCTGCCAAAAAAAAAAGTGACACCAAACATTTTGAAACTGGATTTAAATTGTAATTTAGTGCTTTAAAAGGTTTAAAAGGTCTTATCGATCGACCCAGCTTTATTATATACTCTTTTGTCTACAGTGTAAGCCGTCATTTTATTAGTCATCGATTATTACTAAAGAGCAGGCAAACAGGAAAACTTAAAATGACTCTAAAACAACTTACTTTACTTACTTTAGAACGACTGACAGTCAAGAAATCTATCAAATGTAGCCCAACTTAGATACAGGCTTACGCCTATGAGTCTCTTAGCGGCATTCTCTTACCTTCATCAAAAAATGCCTGGATGTTGTTGGCAGAAGTCCACTTTCTGTTATTGGTAGAATTAGTGAAAATCCCTTCCTGGTCATTGACCTGATTATGATACAGGTCAAGCATGTACTGAGGTACCTTTTTCTTTCTTCCTGTCTTTGGCTTGGTAACGTTTGTAATGCCTATACACGTTGCAAGAAAATTTTTTTCAAATTTTCAATCATTTCCGAACGCGACATGTTCGAGGTCTGATTTTTAGAGAGAGACGGTTCCACCAGACATATGGTTGCTCCAAAGAATAAACAGCACAGGCGAAAGATCAACATTTTTATTCCCCCGGACAAAAATTCCTTGAAACAAGAAGAAACAAAATCAATATTAATAAGTGAACTATATATGGGGGCTACGATTTTGTCTCACAAAGCCGATCTTTAAGTGACTTCAGTGGATCTTATCCAAAGTGTAGTCGAAATACTATTGAAGTGTTTAATGACTTAGTCGCACCATGATGCTTGGTAACGTAATTTGATAGTATATGTTCACTTAGTAGACAGTAAAACGTTCTTTGTACTTGCAACCTGCCATGATCTTAGTTTTCTGGAATGCAAACAGTTCGAAATTTTGACTGAAGTGGACATGTAATGGCTGTATTCACTACACTAAACAAATGGAAAACGTCGACCGTTTGATTATTTAATACCTCTAACGGAAAGAAACACACCTTGTGCCCTCAAAACTGGTGATTTTCATTTTGCAACTTATAAGTAGTTTATAAGGGAAAACGAAACGAATTCGGAGATTACTCTTTATTTATTGAGTTAGTTTTTTTGGTGAGATTACGTAAAATACAGTTGTAACGTAGTTTTATGTTTGTTTTCTGTAATTTGTAACTACAGAAGGTCAACAGCAAGTACTGTCTAGCATAAAATCATATACTAAACTAGGGTAGAAAGCAACGCTTTCATCACCTCTATACTGAGTTCCTCTTTACTTCAAAGTAATGAGGTTTCTATCTCTTAATAGCTTACCAACACAGTTTCTCTTGTTCCAGGTGCTAAATTTCCAGACAACTTGGCGCTGTTGTGAGATATGCGTTTAAGTTAAGCCCCAATAGCCTATTAGCTCCAGCGACAACTACAAGAACACTAGACCAGTGAGTCCTGAATTCCTCGTCATCAAATGATTGTTCGTGAAAACAATTAGGCCATCTAAGCTCAGAGTTTTTAGTGTTACCTAATCGCTTCACAATGATTTCTCCGGCATAGTTAGCACGTATTGACGTATTTTTGACAAGCGTTTGACACGTATGATGAGTTTGCTGGTTTCCGGTTTTACAAAGTGGATAGAGCACTTGAAAAGCTACCAATGAGAAAGGAGAAAAAGAACGCACAAGTTTAAAGAATCGACTGCTTGGTGCCGGTTACTAAACGATATGAAATCTAAAACATAATGAAATAAAAGCGAAGATAGAACGACACTTTACTACAAACGGTGTTTGATCTCCAGGACATGGCGATCAACAGATTTCTATAAAATACTTATAAGTTGCAACTCTGAGCTAAGATTGTCTAATTTTCACGTGACGAGGAATTCAGGACTCACTGGTCTGGTGTTCTTGTAGCTGTCGCTAGAGCTAATAGGCTATTGGGCCTTAACTTAAACGCATATCTCACAACAGCGCAAGTTGTCTGGAAATTCAGCATCTGGATAAATGGTTGTTCGTGAAAATTAGACACGGTTGTGACATCACACGAATTTTAATTGGTTATCTGTTGTCAGTTTGGCGTTTTGATCGGCTGGTTGGAAATACGAGCGTATATCAAGAAAATCTATTTCAATCAACTTGTAAATCAACGGCATTTTCCTTTATTTGTCGAATTACTTTTGAGAAGCATTTTATAAAAGCAATAGAAGGCTTTTGTCAGTGTTTTGTCCAGACTGCGTCTCGGGTTTGCGTAACTGTCTCGAATTCTCCCAAGCACTTGACTGTTTACTGCGTGCCGGCTCACTGCGCCATCCCTGCACCCATAACGATACACCACACTAGATAACTACTATACTAAATGACTATATATTATATAACGAGATCGTTAAATTATCCGTCACGCTTGTTTATCTTAAGAGGTTCTGTTGTTTGTGCTTTTTCCATAAGATGGGCTTCCCGAGCTTTCCTAAAAGAGTCACGTTGATTGATGATGAGCTTTTCGATGGGAATGTGCAACATGACTGTGTGAATGGTTATTGCTAAGAAAGTGTTCTGAGACTGTGGTTTGGATATAACTACTAGTGGGACTGAGTACAGGGCGTCTGTGTTCATTAAAACGGTCTTTAAGGCGACGTTTGGTTTCCCTGATATGAACCATGTAAATAACATTGAAAGTGTTGCAAGTAATGTGAGATTTGATTTTATGGTTTTTACCCGTATAATGAAAAGTGTATTCCGTACGGCCGTGTTCCGATGTAGGGGCAACTACGGTGGTGCAGATTTTACTTGTGCACCGAAAAGAACCGGGAGAATTATTACTACAAGGTGTTTTAGTTTAATTGGGCCCTGATAAGAATGTCACTAATATTTTTACAACCGGGCGGTAAGCCACCAAAGGAAGTGTTTTGAAAACGTTTTTGCCACGGTCTGATGAATAAAGCATGTTGGAGTGTTTGTGAATGATGCTAGTGAGGTTAGATGTGTTGGGTTGTATGTGATAACAAAAGGAATGGTTTCAGTTCGTCTTGTCATTGAGTTCCTGAGCGCGTCGGCCCAGGGAGTTTCAGAGGCCCGCTGTATTTGGGTTTTGAGGAAGTTTCTGTCGTAACCAAAGTTAGCTAGGTAGTTTGTTAGTTCATTTGTGCGTTGAAGTATGCGTCATGGCTGGAACAAATTCGGCGTAATCGCCCGGGGGGTAGGGGGGGGGGGGAATTACTCCCTTATAAGGTCTTAATGGGGACGTGCGGCCAGCAAAGGTATGTTTTTCGGGATTTTTGTCTTAATCAGGGTATCGATTTATCACATTTGTCTTAAACTGGGTTAATTGTCTTAAACAGGGGGGTGACAAGAAGGAGTGAGAAGATCTTCATGTTTGTCGGTGGGTTTGGTGGAAAGATCAGTTTCTATGGAGCCATCCTTAACTGAAACCATGACGTCAAGGAATGGTACGCTAGTGAAAGCGAGTAAATATGTGAATTTGATGGTGGAATGCAGGTTGTTAAGATAATCGACAAACATTTTCAGTTTATCTGGGCCTTCGGTCCAAATCATGTAAATGTCATCGATAAATCTGAACCATATGTGAGGTTGATGGGGTTCGTGACGGAGAGCGTTTTTGTTCGAATTACCCAGAAAGAGGTTCGCGTAAGAAGGAACCGTCCTCGTTGCCATAGCAGTGCCATGTTTCTGAGTTGAGACAGTTGAATGTGAAGTTGTTCATGGTAAGGATCATGCGAACGAGTATACATATATACAGTATATGTATCTACATGAAAATTATAGAATGGCTAATTCAAAGTCAGCCCCTCGACCTCTGACCCCAAATTAACCAAAACTATTTCATTAGCTAATTGCTTGCAATTGACTTTTAAGTCAATTAAGTCTTAAAGAGTTAACATTAATTTCACTTCGGATATCCCCCTTTGGCAATTGATTTCGAATATCAATGATTTGGTGGAAAAAAATAAAATAAAAGTATTTTTACAGAATTCTGTCACCGTATATAAATAAATTCAAATGTTCTTTACTTTAACGCAGAATTGACGGTCCTCGCTTTGAGACAAATTTTTCATGCGTGCTCTCCACTGACTTTTCAAGTTTAGCCATCTATCACTGACTATGTATTCTCAAACTTAAAGTATTTAAGAACTAATTTATTGAAAAATATCTACAAATGTTATAGTTTCCGGTTTCCTCTACCCACTTGACCGATACAATGATCCTGTAAGCAATGAAAGTTCTTTATTTACACGCATGAAAGAGTTTTGGCCGAAAAAAACGGAGAACGAACTCCCGGGGTTATTATCAGTTTTTAACCGGTCACGTCTGTGGAGTGCAGCCATTCCACAAACTCTTGTAACGTTCACAAGTGTCCACTTTGAAAAACTTGCATGCATCACCAGGAAAGGTCGAGGACTGCTGCCTGTCGCGCGCGCGGAGTGGTGGACTACATGGTAGCGGGACATTTGGTTTGATGCGGCGTCTGGGCCGTTCTTTTCGACATCTCTCAAATCTTTCGAAAATGACGGCCTGTTGTCTTCTCTCTATTTCAACAACATATGTTTCAAATACTAAGAGAGTTATGAACATATGTCGCTCAATTCTATTATAACGATTAAAAACACACAATTTTTACTTTCTTCGCTTTCTTCCGATTTCTCAGGTGGGTACCGGCATATCGAGCTTTTAGTGATACCGACAGAAAAGAGAAACCAAGGGGTTACAACACCTCGTTTTATTTCTCATTTCAATTAATGACTCTCGTGCTTCATACCCGGCCCGGTAAAGCAGGCTTATATTTGTAGTTGGGCCCTCTTTGCTCGCCGACCTCTTTGCTTGGAACAAGTTGCTCTGGAGACTAACCACATTGGCAGGAATGCTCACCGAAAACTGATTCGTCAAGCTTATTGCAAGAAGTCGGTGTTATGGGAAAACATATGCATAAATATAAAATTAAACGTGTTTTTGTAAACAATAGGGCAGCGATACCTCGAGACGGTTGGCACTTTCACTCGGCTTGATGCTATACTGAGAAAAACAAAAGACTCTTAACTCTATCTGTGAAGCTTAATTAACAAAAACACGTGCTTCAGTGTATCACGTGGAGTTGTCTTGTTTTTCTTGTGATTCTCTTTATGTGTGTGTTTTTTGAGGCGGAAGGAAACGAGAAAGAACTGGATATGTGTGGAGTTTCCTCTCTTTCCGCTCAAGAGAGGAAAAGTTCCAAAATAATTCAATTTTGAATAATAAAATCGCTTGGTTCCGACAGATGACTTTTCAATGGACGGTTCTTATCCCGAAGGATAAAGAGCTTTGGTTTCTATAGAACCTGTGGTTGCTGCGTTAGTGACGACTTTAGTGAAACTGGCACAGAAATGGGTTAATTAACCCGAGTATCAGCCCTTCCTGAGGGATAGGGCGTCAGGGAGGGGAGGAAAGGAGACCTTTCTTCTAAGAAAAGCCTGATACTCAGGCTATGGTACGAGAGGTTTTTCTCCGGGTACTCCGGTTTTCCTTTCTCAGCAAAAACCAATATGATTTGATAGAGTGAGTTTCAATCGAGTGTCGTAAAACCAAAACCAAAATAATTTCTTTGGCCAATCAAAAAGGGCGGAGACAATCTAGTAAACCAATCAAAACTCGAAGTAATTACACGTAGCCGACACAAAAGGCCGGAAAATGTGCACATGTAAGCCACGACTGGTTTTGGTTTCACTTCTGATTGGTTGAAAAAATGGCGCGAGAATTTTGAACCAATCACTGAGTGAAGTAATGCAAATGCCCAAAACCAAAGCAATTCGATAATTACTTTCGACACTCAATTGAAAACCGTTCTATGTATTAATTTGATTTGATTTCATTTGTTTACGACCCAATATGCTATTCAGCTTTAAACATTATCGAGTGAAAATAAAGTTCTATTATTATTATTATTATTATTATTATTATTATTATTATTATGGGTTTATTAACTGGGTTGATATGGTAACGATGATTGGCCACCGTCACTGAGAGCGAAGGGCTTACCCTCGAAACGTCAGCTTTCAAATTTCTTTACGGTGGCCAATTTAACATATCCGGTCGGTTGATAAACACATTTCGGTTTTCATCCGGGCCTGTTTGCTACTGGAGAAGTTGCTTCCTTGTCTACGGAGATCTTTGATTAAGAAAATAGTTTCAGATCTCATATTTTATGATTTGTGTGACTCCTCAAGAGGGTTTGCGCTGATGGTTCAGCAGTACGGCAGGGTGCAGCCCACTAGCTTGGTCATTAGTTGAAGTATCGCTCAAGCCTGGGCTTTTTCAGGATTCTTCGTAACTGCTTATACTGCGTGTCGGCTCACGCACTTTCGCATCCCCGGGGCATTATTAGCTATGATTTTCATTCTCGTCACCAGAGTCTCGAATCGACCCAAGGCTCTGGGAATCTGTATGTAGGAAAACATGTTCCGTAGGGTTTTTATAGCCAAAAATTGACTAGTTGAACCTTACGGCGCCTGCTTACCCCTCGTGCTAATATGAATGCACCAATTAATTGTTCTCAGTCACGAAAACCAATGAGAAGACATTTTGTTTCAGGGTTCCTCAGAGCACTTCTCTCCCTCAATCAAGAGGAGAGCTTTGGGGACGAGATTGCCATGATCCTTTGATTACAGATGGCCGAATTTATGCTAGAGACGAATAACTCTCTGCCAAGACACTCTGTAAAAACGTGCTAACAGACGAATCAGCTGAAGACGAATTTTGGTCTATAATTTGTCTGAACACCGGATTTATATTTAGACAATTGCAGACGATTTATCCGCCTTAGACGAGTTATATATTCGTGTCTAGTATAAATTCGGCTAATCATTTCCATGATTCATATATATAAGCATAGAGATTTTTATTTTAATCTCTTTTTGAATGTTGAGCAGACGCCCTCTGGCCTTTAAAATAAATAGCGCGATTCTTTATTTTAATAGCAGCACCGACTCAAATTCTTATCCGAAACGTAAAGTGATTATACGCTGAATACTATTGTTCCTATGACTTATGAAAAAAAAACTCTAATTATCTGTAGTTTGTATTGCACTATACGAAAACAGTGGCCTCGGTACATCAGTAAAGTGAAAAATTATATCTGAATGAAAACCTGTAACTGTTTTTCAAGATCAGGTATCCTAAAAGGAACCACGAGACATACTTGTCTGTAAAGTATTGCATCAGGGTTTAATTTATAGTTCGGAAACTGCCACTGGTGATATCTTCATCTCATCTTCATTCAAGATAGATGCTATCGACTACCAAAATCGTATGTCATCGTAGCATCTCTAAAAAGTTATGAATAGGATCGAGATCAGCCGATAAAATAATCGGTGTCTGGTTGGGATATCCGGATGGGAGGATCAAATTCAGTGACGTTTTTCACCTGGCTAGGTACAATATACGGCAAATGATATCTGCCTTCAACGTGATTGTATGTAGACAGAGGCCGCGGACAGATTCGCTTGGCAATATAGATTTTGAATTACCCCATCCCAACTAGCCTCCACACTGGGAAACAGGGGTGGCGCAGTGAATAGATCACTTCCTTCTCATCAGTGTGACCCGAGTTCGATTCCCAGTCTCGGCATCACGTGTGATTCAATTGAATTGGATGGTACTCCACTCTTCAGGGGCACCCAACGTCAATGTTCGGAAATATCTGTTCGGAAGACGATTTGAGATCTAGAATTTTCGGAACTTAATTTGCTGTAAAATTTCTTGCTTGCCTGCCTCTCCTAGGATTTTCGAACATCTGAAAAATGGTATAATTGCCCATTTTTAACGGATTTTTACCCTAAAAAGGTCACCTAGAATTTTAAGGAGCCTTTTTTCTGGCTGAAATTTTCGAAAAGGTAAGTTTTGATCCCTATAGTTTTCGGATCACTAGACTTTCAGCAGGAAATCCGAACAGATGAAAAATTTTTAGGGGATAAAAATATGCCTATATCTATCGCTTAAATACTGAAATACGTTTAACGATGCTATTTTTAAGTGGTCTTTTCAAAAACCAACCTACGATTTTGTATGAGTTGATTTGATTTAATTTCTGTATTTGGTGCCCCGACGCTGAAAACAGTTGACACCAACTAAAGACAGCAATAAAGATGTAATTGCAAACATTCCCATATGGACAAAAGGTTGCGAAGGGCTGGTTGATTTGTAACGCCGTTGGTCCTAATAAATTTAGGGCCAGGAAAATGAAGATGGTCTTTGCATGTTCGCACCAGTTTTCCTTCCTCTTTTAACGATAACTTTTTGAAACTACAGTTTCAAATACAGTGTGAGAGTTTTCTTGGACGAAATTTTTTTATTGCTGAAAGTAGAAGAAATATATAGAACCACGTTAACTGCAAACGTGTGGCTAAAATGTGTATTTTGTCCAAAATCAATGAAACCTGTTCGATTTTAGTTGATTTCTGGCTCAAAAACACTGACGAAATTACTAAACGAGTCCTCGCCAGGGTTGATAACCCAAAGAAAATATGAAAATTACAATGTAAGCGAATCGCGGAATTAACCCCTTCGGCAACATATTTATGACGCAAAGGATGGCACGCCAGAGAAAATAAATAACCAAAAAATAGAGAAAGGTCATTCGACCGCAAACATTACTGCGCTTTATGTAAGCGGCTCGGTTACCTGGCCCTCAATGTGCATGTGTTGATCCTGCGCGCCGCACCGGCCACAAACAGCTAACAATTTGTGAGAGATAATAAGTGATTTCGACGGGGAAAACTTCATCACTTTCCCGTGGATGAGGTCCTTGGTAAATCCCCCACACCTAGCTATTTTATACCTTTAATTCTGCGGCCGTGCTTGGTCGCTAAAATTCGTCAAGGTATGGGAGTTTCAATTTTATTCTTGAATTATTAAGTTGTATGGTAAGTCGAGGTTCATAATTTACATGCAACTGTTCCCTTGAGAAGAAAATGTTGTACTAAAAACAGGGGAAGAATGAGATTAAGGTACTAATTTGTACAGCTGATGTTTCGTTTTGTGTGTTTTGATGGTGTTGTGTTCTAATACGTAGTTTCTTTACACAAACTTAATAGGGCTATGAAATCTCGTCGAAACTGAATCTCCACGGGCGCCCTCCCTCACTCTCACAGCGCAAGGGGTTCGTATTAAAGTGGAGGACATTTTGGTCCACATTTCTTGTGGACGATGAGTTCAGGTGAAGAAGAGAACGATGAAATTCCCGAACCAGGACAGATTGACGAAACTGACCCCGTGTTCCGTTCTGTAGCCGAAGCGGACGTGAGTTTGGACGAGATGATGAGTCTGGCATGTCGACAAGGGAAACTTGACATTGTGGAGTTGTTGTTGGAAAGCGGTGCACATGTTGATTACCGAAACAAAGCTGGAAATACACCGTTGTTAGAGGCGTGCAGTCAAGGACATGTTGATGTAGCACGTTATTTGTTGGACCACAACGCCAACATTGATGCCCCAACGGAGACCACCTCTGATAGTGCCCTCACATGGGCCTGCACCCTTGGCAACGAAGCCATTGTGGAGTTACTGTTGGAAAGGACCTCAAATGTAGAGCATCGCACCAAAGATGGATGTACAGCACTGATGTTTGCAGCTTTGGCTGGCCATGTTAAGGTGGCTGCCATGTTGCTTGATCATGGAGCTGAGATTAATGTTGAATCAGACAGCAACAAGGACAGCCCCCTTACATTTGCCTGTTGGAAGGGGCATTGTGATGTGGTGGAACTGCTTTTGGGGAGAACTGCAAATATTGAGCACCGCACAAAAGAGGGTTTTACTCCACTCATGTTTGCTGCACTTGGAGGTCATACTGATGTTGCAAGGAAACTACTTGAAAGGGACGCAAGGGTCAATGTGCCAAGTGGAAGTAATAATGACATTCCGTTGACAAGTGCATGTTGGAAAGGTCACCATGAGGTTGTAAAACTTCTGTTGGAATTCAAGTCAAATATAGAGCATCGAACAAAAGATGGCTGTACACCACTTATGCTTGCTGCACGGTATGTATGCATTGTTAGAGGTTTTTTTAAAGGTTTTTTTTGGTCCTTGAAGGGGTAGAATTCTGAATCTCTGATCTTGATCGAGCACAGGCGACAACTAAACTGCCCCAAATGTTGATTATAATAATTGTATTGTCGGAAACAGTCTCGGAGAGCTGCATGATATGGAGGTGGATGACATCATGAATTTTTTGCTGGCGAGCCTTAGCGAGGCAGCAGCCTATTCTTCATATAAGCAAACAAAATCAAAAATTGTGGGATGTAAGATCGGAAGCATGCGCAGTCGATTGTGATGTTATTATGTCTATAATCTGGGGTATTGATACCGGTGATGACGTCACATGCACGTGGAAGGGAATCTTACAGCCTCACAGTCTTCTAGTTGAGTATTTTTCCAGTGGGTCGTCATTGATCAGCATTCAACCGTACATGTTCAGTCTTTGAACTTCTTAACATTTGACCACCGAGTCAAATTGTTCTGCAACGTCTTCAACCGTTGAGCGAAGAGGAAATCAATTCTGGCGCTAGACCATGAGCAGTCGTCCTTCTTTCCTCAAAGCAACGCATGATGGGTGAAATTATTATTTTATACAAATGCCAGTGGTAAAAACAAGGCGTGTCATGCGATCCCGCACTCTACTATGTCAAAGGAAAATAAGAGACTACTCGCAGTTTATTCTCAAGCATGACAATAAATTTAAATTGTTGTTTGCTCAACTACGCTCAGCATTTCTCAAAAGGTAACTCTTTGCTGAAAAGGGGCCAGAAATTTTAGAAGAACAGAAGTTTAAATTCAAAGAATGAACTGACATGCCATTGTTTTTGAAATTATCCCTTTGCTTATAAAATAGTAACGCCTGCCACACAGGCTAAAGATATGCACACTTTTCTTCGCTCTTTTAATACTTTCATGCACATTTCCAGTACCCTCTTGCTTCAAACATTTGCGGCTGTTAAAAAAAAAAAAAACCAGTCACTGCTCCCAGTTTCCACACCAGCGCTCACTTTTACACTGAAACTCCAAGTTTTATTGGGTAAATGCTTATGAGTGTAATTTTTGAATCGAATAAATGTATATATTTGAAATGCAGGGAGAAGTGATTCTTGCTCTTATCTGGACAAGTTAAGCAATTTCTCTCACAAACAACTGAAAAATTCTGGTGTCTTCAGTGGGATTTGAACTCATGACCTCTGCGATGCTGGTGCAATTCTCTACCAAACTGAGCTACATGTATGAAGCCACTCAGTTGGGAGCAGGTTAATTTGTTGGGCCCATGTGTTTCCCTGATGTGTTCCCATGAAAGGACTTGATGAATGAAATAACAACAACTAATATGACTGAACTGCGCCCAAATGATTGTCTTCATATCGCAGTCAGTAGAGCATTGCACAGGCATCACAGAGGTCATAGGTTCGAATCCTGTTAAATCTGGCAGAATTTTGCAGTTGTTTTAAGAGAGGATTACTTTTCCCTTTCACAGTGTAATTTCCTTCAGACACATTTTACAATGATTTTATTTGAAGTCGTGAATAATAATTGTGAATGTGACAAGAAAGTCCAATAGAAGCTGAGAGCTTATTGTCATCAGGCTTCCTCATTATGTACAGTTGATGGAAAATACAATATAGGCTTAATGTATTCATCTTTTAAAAAAATTATTGGGACATCAGTAAAAATACTTCTTGAAGTATCTGACACACAAGATATATAACATAATTCAATTTGTTTTTGTTTCCCTTTTGGCATCAAACTACCCTTGCTTTGTTGTGTTTGCTTTTGCTCATTTTGTTAATTCTTTCCATTCATTTCTTCAATTCTTTATTTGCCTGTCGCATGGGTGAACTTCGCATCCAATTTATTTTGGATTAATTTTGTGATGTTTAACACTCTCTATATCCATTCAAAAACTATGCCCCCGTAAGAAAATTTCCAAAAAATGGCTACATAAGTAAAGTTGTGGTTTAAATTTATTCTTGGTTTCAACTGATTACTTTTTTAAACAGTTTCTCTCTGTATATTTTATTGTCCATTATGAATGCGGGCAAGAGGAAATAGTTCAACCAGGAAATATAGTCAACTTAATTCACAGCATAAGTAAACAAATTTGGAATTTACTTTTTTATTTCAGTCATTTTGTTAAATACATGTAGCCTAAAATTAAAAAGCTCCAATATCTGCAGTAAATTGTTGCATGTTGTGTGTTGTTAACGACATGAAAACAAATTGAGGAAAGTTATTTTTCCTTTTTAAACTCAATATTGCACATTGTAGTTGGTTGCAAAATTCTTCAGTGATCTTCAACAATTGTAGGGGTACATAACTTGTGTGGTGTGGGGCAATATTGACAAATTGAACTCCCTTGATAGATGATATATACAGCAGATTTAATCAAAGTTCAAAATCTCAGTTCCTTGAGTT
>NC_090895.1:27204952-27222452 GCF_036669925.1 Montipora capricornis | reverse complement strand
CGAGCGCATAGCGCGAGTTGGTTATAATCACTTCATATCCAACAAGGTCAAATGGAATATTGTTTTAGTAAATTCTCAAACCAGGTTTTGCCGCCGATTTTCATTTCCACAATTTTACAAAGCGTCTGGAAAGAGCATCTTGGCGCACTATTTTCCATATGACGTAAAACTTCGACTATTGGCTCATAGTCGGAGTTTTTTAGGCAATCAAAAAGCTAGAAATGCAATAGTCGGAGCTGAAAATTTATTACCGTATTTACCCGTGTATAAGTCGACCTTTTATGGCCTCAAAAGAAGCTCCAAAAATTGCACTCGACTTATACACGGGTCAAAGATTTTGAGCCAAGTTCCAGCTAAGTAATTTATTCAAAATTAACATAATAATGTTAACGATGTCTTGGGCATAACGAAGGCAGTGGACAAAAGCCGACGTAAAAGACTTCAAAATGAATGACAAAAGACTTCAATACGAATGTAAGCAATTCCAGTTGAAATGAAAAAGGATTTGTCCAACTCTAAATGTTGAAGATTTTCACAAGCACAAATATGAAATAGACACTGGAAATTTTCGTTTTCCAAAGGCGGAAAGCTCTAAAAGTCATTTCTGTTTCTTCGAATAAAACACGATCGTTCAATGGCTTAGTAACCTGGCGCAATACCTCGTGTTTGCGTACAAGCATCATCACTCGCGTTGCGTGAAAATGTTGGTTGGTAATGAATGTTTTTTATTCTTTATACAAACCTGGCAGATTTAAATGCTTTTGCAAACTTCGTATTGTTTGGTTTATGAGTTTTGTTTTGTTTGTCATTTGAGAAATTATAAATCAAGGACCAATAAAACCTTGCACATTTTCGCATCGTCATTCGCAAGTTATTTTCAAAGATTGACTTCTGCTTCTGTGATGTTGCATTGTGCTTATCCTCTAAAGCCCTTTATCCTTGAACAACGAAACAGGTGAGTTGGAGGTTTACATGTTCGATTTTCTGAGAATGTTTTCGAAACTCAAGGACAAAATGCCCGCATATACAACAGCTGTTGAACAACGAAACTATTAAGCACTTGAGGCCCTGATTTTTTTGTGTATCCACATTTCCAGAAATCGAAGAATACAAGATTAGTGTCCCATGAACATTTAACAAAGAAATTAAGAAATTGCGTTTTTTGCCATCAAAAATGGGGGGTCGACTTATACATGGGATCGACTTATACACGGGTAAATACGGTAAATGTAGATAGTAAAGGGTCATGTAGACTTCACTTGTCCCTGGACTACATTGCATGAGCTCATTCCCATGAAATTTTTTGAAATTTTCATTTAACGCTTTCACTCCTGAGGGGTTCCCCATTGACAAGTAAAATCGTCTGGCATTAGACAGGTTAAAGTCCGTAAGTCTCAGTAGCCCTTACGGGAGTGAAAAGGTTAATGTTATCTAAAGCATAACTTATTTACTGTTAATTATTTGTAATGATTGTTTGGTATCTGTACTGAATTTCAGGGAGGGCCATGTGGCTGTAGCTGAGCAGCTTTTACTGCATGGTGCAGATGTTGAACTCCCAGATAACTATGGTCAGAGTCCACTTTTCATGGCTTGTTGGAAAGGTTTGACTCTTATTACAATAAATATCGTTTGAGTGAATGTTTGTGAGGGGGATGAAATCAGGAACCTGCAAATTTAGGCTAATGGAAGAAACCCCATGGTAGTTAAAGTCTAATGAGTGCTGCATATAACACCCATCGCAATTCTTAACTTTGAGTTCCTTTTTGAAGCATTTACATGTGATAATTTAACCCATTTATCTCTGAAGTAGCCCCCATTGGTGGATGAGTAAATTGTCTGGCATTAGACAGAGTAAAATAGATCTAGAAGTCTGACTCTCAACACTGAAAAGGTTAAAGTCCCTTTGACACTTATTTTTCCCTGTTTTTTAACTTTTTGAAAAAAAATAATATCTATCAATCATCAATCAATCAGGTCGAGCTAGCTCGGCTCTCATTGATAAGTTCTTTCCATCTATCTCTGTTGTCCATTAACTTTGCGAGATCTTCATAGTTGCACGCTGTATCAGCAATCAGTTAGTCAACGTATGTTTTTCTTGGTCTTCCACGACTGCGTTTACCATGAGACTGTTCCCAAAGTAACACTTCTGAGGACAGTTCATTTTTGCTACGCCAGCAATGTCCAGCAAAGCGTAGTCTTTGTTGGTGAATCGTTGCAATGACACAAGGGATATTTCCATACAGTTCTGCATTGGAGAGATGGTCGGTCCAGGATTTTTTCAAAGCTGCTCTTAACATTCTTGTATATGAACCATCAATCTTTTTCTCGAGAGCCGATGTCAGTGTCCAGGAGATCGAGCCATAAACAAGAACAGATTCGACTGTTGCTCTGAAGAAGTTTCTTCTGAGCTGATCTGGTAGATTGGACTTCCAGATATCATTCATGCCATTCAGGGCAGCCCAGGCTTTTCCAAATCGAATATTGACGTCCTGCTCAGTGGAAGCAATAAAGCTGCTCAGTGGAAGCAATAAAGCTGCCAAGCCTCAGGCTGCAATCGAAAAATCAACTAATATCTATAGTGTCTGGATTGTACTACTTAAAAAGAATTTCCCCCATAATGTATCCTCACATTTTAGTAAGCACTTGATTTGTACGCAAAAAATTCTGGCCAAGCCAGTTGGGTCCTGATAACTAATGAAGTCATCTTTTTTTTATTTTGTGAAGTCTTTATATAAATTTTGGACGATAGTTACCCTTCTGATGCGAATGAATGGAATTACATTCTTGACTTCTTTGACATCATTAGTTACCAGGTCCCTACTTGCTCTGCCAAAACCTTTTTGCATATAAATCAAATGCCCGCCAAAACACTTGAATACACATTAAGGGAAAATTCTTTGAAGTACTGCACTCCAGATGGAGTGGGAGGCACGGTGGCCTCATGGTTGAAGTGCTGGATGGAGTGGTCCAGGTTTGGGTCCTGGCCAGGGACATTGTGTTGTGTTCTTGGGCAAGACTCTTAACTCTCACAGTGCCTCTCTCCACCCAGGTGTATAAATGGGTACCAGCGAAAATGCTGGGGGTAACTCTGCGATGGATTAGCATCCCATCCAGGGGGTAGTAGAAATACTCCTTAAAGTCGCTTCATGCTACGGAACCGGAGATAAGCGCGGCCTGATGGGCCTTTCAGGTTCGTAACAGAGACTTTACCTTTTTTACACTCCAGACACTATAGATGTTTGAACATGGAGTTAAAAAATGGGGGAAAAATAACCGTCATGGGACTCTAAATGAAAACAATACTGGTACATTTCTGTGCTGTTTCTTGTGCTATACAAATTAAAGTCATTAAAAATTGGAACCTTTGGATCAAATCTTCATGTTATGACCACCCAAATAATATGCAAATATTAATTATCTTCTAAGAAGCACTGTCTTTTAGTGCTTAGAAGTCTGCTGTACAAGATGGTTCTACCTTTGACTCCATGGGTAAAATCTTGGTGTGACCCTTCTAATTATAAGTACATATACTGGTCAATCAGTACCTCTTCTGTTCTTTATGCTACAAAAGTGTGGACCAGATTCAAGATAATGTGTGAAAATCCCAAGTGACGTTTTGAACTCAAAAGTAGTAAACAAATGGTATTTTGGTTTTTCCTATGCTTTACATAGTAATTACATTAAGTCGAAGCTTTGAATCTGTGATTTAAATTGCAAGTTAGATACTGGTATTTATTAATTGGTTTTTCTTTAATTTTAGGACATAGGGATGTTGCTGAACTTCTCCTTGAAAATGTGGCAAACAGAGACTGCAGAACAAAAACTGGTATAACACCTCTATTTCAGGTAATGTGGAAGGAATTACCAAATCATGTGATTACTTGGAGCTTATCCTTTGTTCAGTGACACAGAGCAATTAAATTGTATAATGATGGTGACCATCAGTTTATCTCCATAAATTGGTAGAATTAAAATACTTACAGGTAAATTGTACAATGCTCCAACATTTTGTCTATCAGGTTTGTTTCTTAATTGAGTTTTTCACAAGTTTTGAGTTTTTGCTTGTTTTTCAATTTTTGTTTTTGTTTTTGTTTTTGTTTTTCAGTTTTCTCTTTATCTCCATCTATTACACATTACTATTTTATGAATGTTCACCCTTTGACTCTTGAACCAATCCCCACTGACAAGTAAAATCATCTGGGATTAGACAGAGCAAAATATGTGAGTCCCACTCCCAGGAATTGATGGTTAAAACAGTAAAAAAATGTAAATACCCTTTTTACATTGTATGTGATGTTCTATCTATAAGGGTGCAAGGTTGCTGCCTATGCCTGGGGCACCTTATTTGCGAGCACAGGCAACCAAATTTCTGAACAAGTAGCCTGGACGGGCGCCTTACTTGATTCATCCTCACTTTCTTGTAAATATGATCCCAACTGGAATTAATTAATTCTGGGCTCTTAGGCAGCAGCCTTGGGGTGCATAGATGATCAATCTGTCATTAATTCTTTCTCGCAGGCTTGCCGTGAAAACCATGTTGACATAGTTGAACTGTTGTTAGAGTATGGAGCTAGTGTAAATGCACCTTTTCCGAACAGCAGGTAAGCAAGTCAGACCCCTTGGATGTGAATAATTTATATAAATTTATATAAACTGACTCGCATTTTTTTTTTTCAGAGAAAATCCTTTGACACTGGCAGGGGAAAAGGGTCATATTGAGCTTGTCTCTCTTTTGCTAAGCAGGTGTGTTGATATATTTCATTTTTGAACATTATTTTGGTGACTTTGGCAAGACACACTCCATTAGCCAATGTAAAAAATATGGTAATACTCTTTGCTTGTCCCTCCAAAATTTTGCATAAGCATTGTTTCCAGTTTCTCTTGGGACCTAACCTGAATATCAGGCCTTTCTAAGGGGAGGGGACCCAGAGATGTATCCAGGTTTTCAAATGGGGGTCCTCTGGACCCCTTTGTGAAAATTTGGGGGTCCATTACAAAATTTTGGGGGTCCAGCTAATCAATATTCAAGAATTAATATGCAATCTATTCCTCTTAATTGCTGCTGCAACTGTTGTGCCTGTTGATTCATTGATCAAAATTTATGACTCTGTCAAAGCTCCATTGATCACATTGAAAACGTCTAGAGGAATCCGTATGCTGTAGGAACTGTTGGCTCCAGTTGATAAATGATCTAGATCTCCACAGCAAAAAAAAAACAGAACTGAATCTCAATTTTCCGTAAAAGAGCATCATTTATTTTAACTACACTTGAGGTGTAATTTAGGAACAAAAGAGTAAACAAATGTAAGCGATCGATACACAGTTCATCGTCGGCCCGTGTGACTTCGTCATGGGACCATTGTCAGTGCAAAGTGAAAATGAAAACAATGCTTATGCAAAATTTTGGAGGGACAAACAACGAGTATTATTATTATTATTTTTTATTTATTATTTTTAATATATCCACATTTATTAGTTTACATGTAAACAAAGAGTATTATGGTATTTTTGATATTGGGTAATCAGTGAGACCAATGGAGTGAATGCAAGAGAAGCAAAATGATCCATGTATTGATCTACTTTTCTCTATTTCTATCACCTTAAAATAACATAGTGATGTTATAAATATGGCATAAATTATTGTTTTAATTAGGACGGCTAATGTGGAATGCCACACTAAAAAGGGCTGTACACCATTTCACTTGGCTTGTAAAGAGGGACATTTGGAGATTTCCAAGCAGCTTTACAAGAAGAGTGCAGACATGGAGGTAAATGTATAGTGTAGGAAAAAATGCAGAGACATCGAATCTTGGTTGTGTGGCAATCAATTTACTGTTCAGTGTTCTGGATTCTAGGCCATCATAGTGCTCAAGCCCTTCTTTACCCCTTTGGTCTCTTCCAAGAGATGAGACTTGAGTTTTCTGGGCAACGTTTTTCCTACTCTTCAGGCCTCAGTTGGGTACTAGTTTTCCAGTATCTCTTGGGCTAATTAACAATTAGACCCGTGGCCCTTGAGGGCGAAGGGGTCTAATTGTTTTAGTATCACCCAACTAGTCGGACAGAAAAGGCAATAATAAAGTTAGCAAATGCAAGTTAAAGAAATATTTATTTGGGAATAAAACGAAAGAAAGCATAACGCTTTTCGCTACTCAAGAACTATTAATAATAGTCCTCTAGTAGCATAGGCAATCAAAATGCGGGATTTGCATTAGTCCACTAGTTGGGTGATACTAATGAGAGTTGTCATTTGATTGAAATCCAGTGAGTGATGTATTACTACAAAAGAGAGTATTTTTCTCGGTGAAAGAGTTGCACTAGATAGTATCTGACACTGGAAGAAAAAAATTAATAACTTTTTATGAAGTTCTCCCTGTGACAAGGTGTTTGATAAACAAAATGTGGAGGATAAATAATTAGTACCGGCTATTATATTGCTATAGGGAAATTGGCATCTCAACATAGGGGAATTATTTTATTAAACTTTTAGTAAGTACTATAAAGCTAAAGAAGTGGGGTAGGTCCTGTAAGTATGGGTCCTTAACTCATGACAAGTACATGTTTTCCTTTCTTTTCCCAAATATGTTCAACTATCTTTCTCAGCAGTGAAGAAGGGAAGTTGAATTTTTTCCCTTGTTTGTTTCCAAGGGCAAGATATTATAACATTGCATAAAGGGTGACAAGGTAGATGCATGGATCTGACATGCAACCTTCATGGCTTACATCCTGGCCAGATATTGAAAGGATAACTGTTTTTTTGGCATTTTGTTGTTCATTGTAGCAAGTACTAGTAGTTGACTGAACAATGTATTTTTTCAGGCTTGTGACATCCGGAACAACACTCCTCTTGTGGCGGCCATGAAAAATGGACATGTGGAGGTTTGACAGTGTTATGTGTAATTTGATCAGCATGAATTTGGAATCACCTTGTTTGGTGATTGGATTAAAAAAAAACTATTCAGAACCAATGAAAAGATGTATTAAATTTTTTTGACGAACCCTTGTGGGGGGGAGGGGGGGGGGGGAGGGATGAGGGGGAGGAATAGAAAGGGAAAAAATTTGAGTGCTCCTTGCTAGAATCAAAACTTTATCCTTCCAATTATTACTAGCTTGAATGTCCTGCCATTGAGCTGTGAGGGGAATCTTAAAGTTTACAGTTTGTTTCACTAACATATGAATGTGCTCACAGAAGGAATCAAACCTCGATTGAAGTTGATCGTCTGGGTGAAAGTATCCCTGAGGAGGACTGTTGGCAGTGACTGACATTTTGGCAACCTGAGCGGACATTATCTTCAGAGTCATCTTTAGAGTCAAAGTGATTCTGAAGATGACTGTAAAGATGAAGTCTGCTCAGGTTGTTTTTGTACATGATTGTACATGTAAATGAAGAGATGCATTTTTATTGTGGTGACTTTGAGATACTATTGATCGTTCCCCCTTACCATAGCTTGGGATGCCGTTATGACTTGCTCCCAAAAGAATTATTTATGTATTACAGAAAATGGTGAATTTTAACCCTGGTGAACAGATATGCAATGTAGATATGATTTATTAGTTTATCAATGACGACTCAAGGATGCTTGAAGAAGATTTTAACTTGTTTGGATGCTACACTTTTGAGCTGACATGTATATTCTAAATTACACCCATCAGGTAGTGGAATGGCTACTTGGTGTTGTCAGCCATCTGCCATCCGAAGACCAGTGTCAGAAGTGCCTAGTAGCACCAGTTGATGATAAGGAAAAGTATGACGACATTATGCTTGGACGAACAAAGTGCTACGATTTGGTCACTAAGGTTAGAGGGAACTGTTTTTGGACTTAGTAACAAGGCTTCATTACATTTTAAAGGAAAACAGTATTTGCTGGAATGACCATATTAATTGTCATTGAATGTTGTATTTCTCCAGGCAAAGAAGGCAAAAGAACAGAAAGTTCAAAGAAATACAGAAATTTTCTTGAGAGTAAGTTCTTATATTGGCAAGTACAAGTTAGAGAAAGATCACAGTACATGTATCTGAGATCAGTGGGAACTCATGAGTTTAAGTCTATGACCCCTTGTGGTTATCTTATCTCTTCCTCTTCCAATGACCCCATGAAGCTGGAGAAGGCCAAGCAGTTCTGTTGTAGTATTCTTCTATCTTTGCTTTAGCTTGTCAATGCTAAACATTTGGAAGCCTAACAGAAGGGAATGGTTTTAGTTGGTTACTCCAACTAAACTTGAACGAGAGCTAAATGTGAAAGAAACAAAGCCACCAATTATAAATCAGCAGTGTGTTGTTTATAGTTTTCAATGTGACCTGTATGATGCGGGTAATGTACAGTTTAGGTTACACATGCGGACGTTTACTGTGTGAAAGGGCATAAACAACAATCCTCCGCCATTGCCAGACACCACAAGAATGTGCACGGAATGATGCCTCAAGACCTGCTAAAGTGTTTCAAAGAGCTTAAGAAATGCAGAAACAAATGTGACTGTTTAGTGCATGAAATGCCTTTCGTAAGAGCTTTAAAGCCAAATCTCAACGTTCAATCAGACTCCATTCGTGCAAAAGTATTTTTGTAATCTTCGTACCTTTGTTAATTCTTTGCACCAAAAATCGCTTTAAATGCTGTAATTTGCATTATCTGATATAATTTTTCCTTTATAATGGAGTCATGACTGCTCCAAATCGTTAGATTTTATCTTTTTATTGTTCGTTTTTACAGTTTTTTGTACTTCGTTTTATTTTTCTAAATTACCAGCATCTGGGAGACTACTGGGAGAATTGGAGTGAGACTGATTTCAATCCAGTGAATGATGTATAACTATGAAAGAGAGTTTTTGCTCTATGAAAACAATGCACTAGATAGTATCTGACACTGGATGAAATAACTTTTTAAGGTGTTGTGTATGTGAAAAGGTGGTTGATTAGTGTTTAATATTCATAAGGTGTTTTCTGAGGAGGGTGGTTTATAGGAGTACTGTTCGTGATAATTTGACTTATACATGTAGAGTGGGGGTGGGGGTGCATCTCCAGAGTGAGAGCCAGCATCTTCACTAATGACCAGCAACATTTCAACCCAAGGGGTCCCCATTGACAAGGTAACATGGTCCAGTGTCGGCCACGGTTAAATTTTGCAAGTGGCATTGTTTGGAAACTACATGTAAGGGTTTTTGGGATCAATTTCTGAATACATTGTAGACAGAGAGGTTGTTCACGCTTTGAAGAGTTAAAAGGTGCTCACTTGAATGCCTGATCTTTCTAAGATAAAAAGCATGCATGGGAGTCAATATCACTGACATGGTTTTTCTCCAGAATACAGCGTACACTTGTATGTGAAACTTTGAGGGATGACAAGTTCTTAAAGTGGTACTATGATCAAAAAATCACTTCCTTTTTTTCTTCAGATTTTGAAAGTGTGTTTGCTTAACACATGCCTGGCAAAATTTTGAGCTTTGATTTTTATCCAAAGGCTGTTACTTTGAGTGTTAGTTTTGGATTTCATGGTGCACTGTTCAAAACTGACTGACTGAACCTGAGAGGGTTGGAGCTTGGGAAAAGTGACATCATTCACTCAATATCTTAAAATTTCAGCGTGTAAATGCAGTTTAGTATGACTTTGTATGAAAAACACAAGTCTTAAAATCTGAAAGCTCAAAACTCCTGTGCTGCATATTAATTCAGGTGCGTACGCATTGCATTCTTAGACTAGTGAGTCTTTGACATCATTTTCCCCTCAATCCAGGTCTCTCAAGATTTTAAAGTTAGTAATGACGGACCATTAAAATAGGAAACTTCTAGTTAAAGCAAACAAATGTCAGAGGAGAAAGGAGAGGAGAAAAACATTAGATTTTGTGAACTTAAGGGAACTCACTTGTAGAAGGTTCTGGAGTTAAAATGATTGCTGTAAACCATGGTCTAGGTTACACTTGGTTTAAATAACCGGGCCTTAGTGTTTAGTTAACATAATATTTGATTTTTTGATCATAGTATCACTTAAACTCTTTGGTTTAAGTAGTAATGTCATTATCTTAAGCTTGGTTGAGTTGTTGGAAGCAAGGCTAATCTAAACTGGGTGAGATGCCCCCATGAGCCTTTCATAACCTTGCTGACTCTATGGTTCATATTCGATCATCAGTTTTGCTTTTCACTGCTATCAATCAGTGAAGCATAACAGAGAAAAGGGAAATATCCAGCCCTGTGACTGGCAGGTTTTAACCCACTTTGTTGGTCCCTGGTTTTATTATTGAGTTTTCTGTCATTTCAAATTGGATCAACATCTGTAAAAAACAATACAGCTTTGCAAAAGTTGAACTTTGGAGTCTGCACTTTTTTGAAAAGCGCTTTACACCTTATTCCAAAATGGCTGCCATTTTAATATTCTTTTGTCTCCATGCAAATTAGCCCTTGTGGCCTCACTTTCAAATGTAAAATTCAAAAGAATATTTAACCGTGAACGAGGCCATAAGGGCCAATTTGCATGGAAACAAAAGAATACTAAAGTGGCGGCAATTTTGGAATAAGGTGTACAAGTCAGCTTACTCCAACGTTGTCCTGCTAACCCTTCCTCAAACAACTTTGCCTTGAGAATTGAAGTAAGGGCTGCATTAAATCTTGATAGGAACTGGAGCATGAAAGAGAAAAAGAAGATGTGAGAAAAAAGAAAGCTGCAGCCAAAAGACGGGACAAACGGAAAAGAAGGAAAGAAGCAAAAGACAGTGAACTGCAGTGTGCAGGACAAGTTGGCGATGATCTGCCACTGGACAATAGACCTCAAGAAGTACTTTTGGATGATGATGAACAGGACCAAGAACAGCCAGTATGTGATGTTGTGGACACTACAAGACCGTGTACTGATGAGCCAGTTATGGAAGCAAAGGACAAAGCAATGACGCCAGAGAAACCAGAATTTACCAAACTTCAGGACACCACGAACAGCAGACAAAGCACAAAAGAGATCAGAAATAACAAGAGACCCTCTGCAGATGCTAAGAATGGTTCTTTAAAACTAAAGAGACCTTTGAGTAGTACAGGAGATGTGTCCACATCGGTGAATTCACCTACTTTGAATGAACAATACCGTCAGCGCAGTCAAAGTGATGGCAAAGAATCTGACCTAACAAACCAGAACCCTAAGAACCCTAGACAAAAGTATGATGAGTTGTCAAAGATTGTGAAAAAGAAAAGCAATCCCTCAAACTGGGACAAGGTAGATCCTGTTAATACACAGAGAACGGAGGTAAACACTAAAACAATGAGTGAGGTTACACAATCCCAGACTGTCAACTGCACAAAACCAGATGCAAAGCATCACATGAAGTCTGAGTCCAAGCCGACGCCCAAAAAGGAACAAGGTGAAAAGGCAAGTTCTGCAGCAATACCAAGAAAGAGTCCTCACAGTAAACAACAGCTTTCAATTAACACTGCTCATGGTGGTAACAAGTTGTGCTCAGCTATTTCCACAGATGCTAGCCATATTGTGACAACAGCAAAGACCGTACCTCCAGCACCGGTTAAAAGGATTAAAGAGGGGCAACACGTGACTGATAACTCACCAAGTTTATCAGTAGGAAATGACAGTGGTAGAGTGTCGACAAAAGGTACAGTGAATAGTGGTCATCCACAGGGAAGTGGAAGAACAGCCCCAAATGAGGGAGAGCGCGACCAAAAGCCAGGTAAATTATTTGATCTTATATTTACTGTACAGTAGTTAGTGTTTTGTTTCAGGGAACTAAAGTTGCACACAATCCATGAGGTGTCACACAGCCATAATTGCTTATCACGTTTTTAGTGGTGTGAGTCAACCAAATTCTTTGCAGGACTGTCTGCATATTTCCACTGGGAATCCATTTTTATACCCTTGGTTTATAAGAACAATACTAACAAAGTTTCTTGTCCATTTACACGACACAATGGCAAAGACAGGTATTAAATTACAAGAATTATTGGAATACCATGCATGCACTTCTTAGAGCAAAGGTAATGTTGTTCTTCTAACCTCAACCTGAAAATTTAGCAGAGAATAAAGAGGTGACATATGTTGGAGAATGACTTTCAATGGCATTAATTTTCTAAAATAAGTTCCATGCTCTACTGTGAATAATGAACTGGCTAACAAGAAATCAGTCATGAAAAAGTAAAGTAAAGTGATAATAATACACTAGTCCTGTGTCCAGAAAAGCATGCAGCTACAAAACAATTACAAATTTCACACAATTGTGCAACCTTTGGTCAATTTTAACAAAGACTGCAAAAAATTTTAATAATATTGCTAAAGTAGGTGGCAATGACAAATTCAACAAAATATACACACAAAATTTGCAAAAAAAAAATTTACCGTGCACCAGTGGCTCGGTTGGTTGAGCACGGGCTGTCACGCGGGAGGCCGTGAGTTCAACTCCGGCCGGACCAACACTCAGGGTCTTTAAATAACTGAGGAGAAAGTGCTGCCTTTGTAATTACATCTGCAAATGGTTAGACTCTCTAGTCTTCTCGGATAAGGACGATAAGCCGGAGGTCCCGTCTCACAACCCTTCAATGTTCATAATCCTGTGGGACGTAAAAGAACCCGCACACTTGTTGCAAAGAGTAGGGCATGTAGTTCCTGGTGTTGTGGTCTGTCTTCTGTGATGTATCATGGTTGGTACCTCTAATAATAACAGCATAAAGACTAGTAGTTAAACTTTATCTTGAGCCATCTTCTTTTTCTTTTGTTAACTGGTAGTTCATTCACCAAGATCAAAACAGCAATATTCTCAAATGGGAAGGGGTGATGACAACTGGAAAGAAGTGACAAGGAACTCAAACTCTAAGTAAGTTAATTGGATGACAGAGTTTTGGTGAACTGACTGACTGAACCTCAGAGTAGGGCTGTTATCAGCATTCAGCAGAGGATTATTTTAGCCTTGTACATGTAGCCATTGACAAGTAAAATGGTCTGGCATATCAGACAGAGTTTTAATACTATGTAAGTATAGTATGGCCGGTTCAGGCCGCCTTGAGAGTCAAAGGGTTAATTTAAAATAATAATAATAATCATCATCATTTAACAAAAAAAGAAGCCTTGACTGTGCTCTGTACTGTTGTAAAGCAGGCAGGAAGCAGCTAGAGCACGAAAGAAGTGTAGGGGGAAACACCAGCCGATAGGCGAGTGTTTCTCCCTACACTACTTCTTGAGTAGCGACGGCTGAGGTCTTCCATCCAAAGCACTTGACAGAATATCTGAGCAAGCCTTTAACTGACAGCTTGAATAATAGCCAAGGAAAAATTCGGAAATTCATCTGCCATTTCTGCGGATGATGGCGTGAGCTTCGTTTGTTCCGTGCTTTGTACTCTCATAAAGCATGCTGTTTAAATCAATGAGAGCGCGCGTTATATAGAAACTTTATTGTAAAATAAAATAGTGATAACAAGGCTATTTGGCCAAGCAAGAGTGCTCTAGTAATTGGGCAGACCACAAATCAACTGAAATCAGAAGAAATCAAATCAAATGTTGGTGTTTGAGGAGAGAGAAAACTTGAGTACCCGGGGAAAAAACCTCTCGCAGCAGAGAAGGGAACCAAAAAACTCAACCCACATATGATTGAACTTGAACCCAGGCCACATTGGTGGGAGGTGAGTGCACCAGCCCTGCTCCTGCTGCTAATGGTGAAATACATGTAGCACAACAATTATTTCTTTGTGTTCCTTTCATTCCCTTTCCTTGCGCTTACTTGATTGAGGAACTAAATCTCAGTTGGACCAATTAACTGTCTAACTAGTAAAAATAATATAAAAATGAATAAAGGGCTTTGGTTTATGAAGAAACTTAATGTTGCATCAGTGGCGAAGTTAAAGACAGAAAGAAGTGTGAAAGACGAAAGAAGTGTAGGGGAAACACGAAACGTAGTTGAGTGTTTTCCCTAATTCTTGAGTGCTCTATCTGCAGGGATGGCAGTAGTATTTTTCAATCTGGGTCCTGGGACCCACATGATCGGCCAAATTGGGGTCCCAAGCATTTTTTGGGGGTCCCAAAATCTTGGTGACTCTCTGCGAGAAAAAGAGTATGTTTTAGATTATGAGAAAAAGAGAGTAACAAACTTGGAATTAATATTGACGCATATGCATATGCATAGGACCGGCCAACAAAGGCTTTTTCTAGAGCCGTTACATTCATTCCTGGACAAGAACTCTGTTAATGAAAGAGCATCCTTCCCAAGGGTTTACGCATCACTGGTTTCCTCCCTTAGGAGCAACGAACAGTGACGTCTTTTGCTATATATTTGCATTCAGTGACTTTCAGAGTACATTCCTCTGAAGAAGACCGCACAAGGCGGTCGAAAATTTAGTTTTAACCTTTTTAGATGTTTTAAACCCCCTTCTTAGAACTTTAATTATGAGCACAGAGCGCTCCAACAGTTTCACAAACAACAGAATATACTGACAAATCAATGCAAGTTGTGTGAGTTATTTAAGTCAGTGCCTTGCGTCCTGGGACGCATTAAAATTTCGATGATGCATTTTTTGGATTTTATTTGCGTAAAAATGCACGATTTCTGCGTTAACGCGATCCCTGATCTGCTTCCTATTAAAGTGAGCAGGTCACAGGCGAGGCTTCTTTATTTGTTTTATAATAAAGAATTTCTTAATTTCTTAATGCATTTGGCTAAAATTTTTGGAAAACTTTATTTTCCAAATCCTATGAGCAGCATCAGCCGTGTTTCTGTACTCGTATAAAGCACACTAAAACAGACCAATCTCAATTCTTGTTAGAATGGGTCAAAACATCGTATTGGTTAAACATGACCAAAGCTGTCAAAATGTCAAACCATCAAAGTTGAGAAACCATCAAAAATGATCAAAAGCAAGTTCAAAGCAAGCTAACAAACAAGTGCAAGCAGACAAAAAGTTTTCAATGTAAAATTGGTATTGAAAAGCAAATTTTGTAAAATCCAGCAGAATTTTTGCTCATGAAAGCCTGAACAATATTATTATTGGAAAACAAGCTGGTTATAAATGTACATGTATGACTGTGGGTGATTCGGCTGGTAGACAAACTGCTGCTGCATTCGGACAGTTTGTTGTGCTGTATGAATGAACTACAAGTGTACAGTCAAATTTATGGGAAACAGATCATAGGCGAGGCTTCTTTATTTGTAGTTCATTCATACAGCCCTTGTACCTTTGGACGGAAATAGCTGCTGTGAACTGCTTCATTTTTTCTATACAAAAGCTACAACTTGTCATTGATGTTATTTTTAGGACAGTCATGTTTCAATTGACGGCACCAAATGCTATTTGTGGTCGTGTTATTGGTAGAGGAGGAAGCAAGATCAATTCGATAACAGTATGTAATTGGTTTTCTTCATCCTTTCTCTTTAGAACATTAACTTTTAGTAATCTGAGCAAGTGTCATCTTAGTAAGGCTTAAGCTGAAAAGAGTTCTGAGCCATAAATTAATGAAAGTGGCCTTTAATTGTCAATTACCCATTCTTGCAGTCTTGGAGATTCAAAGGGGGTAAATTGACAAGTTTGGGTTGAAAGACACCCTGGTAGAAGGTATGTGGCCCACTTATGGTCCCAGACCACAGCACCAAAGCCAAATTTAATTGGCTTAGGCTTGAACCCAGAGAAAAACTCTCAAGTCAGGATGAGATTGACTGGAACTCAGCCCAGATATTTAGGGACCTTTCCAGGTGATCTGGTGACGTAATTTGGAGGACTGGGAAGAAAAAATTTTTATGCCGTATCCCACAATCGTGCGCGGCCTTACATGTTGTTTGCAAATTTCCTGCAGTATTTCCATTGCAAAAACTCAACAGATAATCCTGTGTCTCCCACATTTTCTGTTACTGAATGAACATTCAAGTAGAACCGAGGAGATCTAACCCTCGCCTCTGCCATGTTGAATTCGAAAATAACATTTAAGACCGCACGCGGTTGTGGGATACGGCGTTAAAATTTTTCTCCCCAGTCCTCTGAATTACGTCACCAGATCACCTGGTTGGATCGGAGGACGAGGACGGCTACGAGTATGAGTTTTCTGTTCTGAGCACGCTGACTTTGAAAAAGATTGGCCTCCAAACCTAATGCGCATGCTCAGTACAGAAAACTTGTACTTGTAGTCATCCTTGTCCTCAGATTTAAAGGTCCCTATCATTGCAGAGGTAAAATGTAGGATGATGACCACTATGCTAGTCTTTTCCCCTTTGTCAGGATACATGTATTTAAAAAGACAGCAGTAGTATCCACAATTTGTGTTAGAAAGTGTTGATAGCATAAACTTGCCTTTTTAGGACGATTCAGGTGCCCAGATAACCATTGGCAAACCTGAATCCAAGAATGCAACTGACAGAGTTATCACCATCAAGGTAACATGATAGACACAACTGTATTCACTTGCACAATAATTATTCAAAGGAACGGTATCATTTACATTTTTTGAGCAAAAGATCATCCGAGTTGAGGTGGCAGGCTTGAATGGGTCTCAAACCTATGACCATGCCATTATGGAGCACTTAGTCACTGGATAACTAACTGAAGTACAGTCAAAGGCATTGCTGTATATTCACTTGCGCAGAGCAATAATAATTATTGTTCCAGATTAGATATTATTTTGTATTTCCTGTTGGTTGATGTTTATGCAATTTGAAATGTAACCTCATCCTGTTAATGTATGGCAACACCCAGATTTTTTTCTATTGGCGTACGAAAAGATACACAGTAGTTTCATCGTTCAATGTCATAGTTGTGTTAAGAATAAAATAGTGGAATCTTCAACTTGACATTGTTGAGATTTAGTCCTTTTAACTGTTCTATTGGCTCTTTAAAGAAAAAGAGGGTTTATTATTGCTGTTTGAATGTACTTTTATGCAGGGATCCAGCAAGGCAGTGCAAAGAGCGAAGTTCCTTGTCACACAAGCTTTGAACACACCCAGTACAATTGGGCAGACAACACCTACCACTTCAACTGCAACCACTTCAAATGCCGTGACATCCTCAGATAGGGTGGAAGCGAACACTTCACCAGCGCCAGTCCGTGGAAACTTCGCAGCAATTCCATCATCTTCGTCTGAGTGGCCAACCATTGAGCAGGCTAATAGCAAGGCAATGTTGGCTTCGCAATCCAAATCCATGGAACCAAATAAACGTGAAAAAGAAACAGAGAGAAAAAGTTCTCCAGGATCAAGTGATGGTAACCCAGAGGTTTTTGAAGAGAGTTTTGAAACTGCACGAAGCCAATCAAAAGAAGTTGTTGCTCGAGCTGATGCAATCAAGTCCTTCACAAGTTCTCCTTCTGTTATATCAAACACTACATCAACAGTTACTGCTTCATCAGTATGGAAACCATTTAGGCAAATGCCACAAAGTATGGGTGCCTGTACAAGTGCAGTGACCACAACAGGCAGCAGTAGTGTGACGGCAGTTAGTTCCAAGGGTACAGAAAGCAAGATCACATCAGTAAGGCTCAGCCATAGCAGTGAATCAACTTTGCCAAATCCCCAATTCAAGCAAGTGAGTGAAGGAACACAGGGGCAAGGT
>NC_090895.1:27184952-27202452 GCF_036669925.1 Montipora capricornis | reverse complement strand
TGGTGTTAGATTGCTATTAAGGCAATTATTGACACCAGGAAAAAGGAGGCTGTTCCAGATAGAACTAAATAAGTGAACAGCAAAGAACTAAAGTGTTGTGCACAACACAAGAACTATAAAGGTCCCTTCCAAGGCTGAGGCAGAAGCAAGAGTGCATTTTCCATTACGGCTTAAGTTCTTGCTATCTGCTGAACTTGAATTATTTTGAATTATGTTGTTGTCAATCTCTTTCATAACTGGGGCAAATTCTGTCCTCAAGCAGTCTTCTCTGATAGGACTATTTGTATTGTTTGTAGCTGAAGCTATCACCACTCCTGCTCTCCTTTCTTCTGCTCCACCTGCTCAACGAGATGCATTGCCACCAAACAGAGGGCCACTCCCACCTTCATCCACAGGAGAAGGGTCTGAGCTGTTGTCATCGCCAAGAGAACGGAACAAGTCAAAGTTCCCCTACTTCAGTCCTTGGTCCTCACAAAGCTCAGGTAATGTTGATGTTGTAGTTAAAGATTTTTCAAACTAGTTTGTTTTTTCTTTTCTTTGTTTCAGATTATGATAATGTCTATAAGATAAAGGAAAGTAAAAAACAAACTAGTCTAAAATTTTAACTACAACATTAACATGGCATTAATAAGCAGGCACTGAGGTACTAATGATAAAGTTGAATAGTGCTAAAAAGCAATGTCCACCAGAACCTTTCCTCTTGCCTTAGGCAGATGATGAAACTGATTGCGGGCTTTTTCAAGTCTCTCGGGTAGCTTATTAATGTAACAGACACCTGTCCGTACCTTGACACAAACCTGTGTTAGCACCTAAGGAAGCATTGACCAATGTCAGATGTCACCTTGTGCTGATTTTCAGTTAATAAAAGCAGTAAAAAATTAATAATAATAATAATTAATAATAATAATAATAATAATATAATTTAATAATATAAATAAATAAATAAATATTTATTACCAGTTCTAAATCAAATTTAACCTTTAACACCTACACCTAGGTTGATTTGCACTTTCTTTGTGTCTGGTATTCATTGTCATAAAGGGAGACAAATTACAAATCAACCTACAAAGGTTAAAATCATTTTGTCGTGAAATCAAATTGTAACATAGATACAGTATGCTTTGGAGTACAAAGAGGTAGTCTCTTGTTTGTGTATATATTCTAAAGAATGTTGTGATCTTAAATTGAAATTTATAGCCATTTCTGGAACAGACAGCTTTTCATCTGAAAGGAAGCTAAAGGTACGTTGAATTGTGATGCACACTAACTTATTGTATTAAACATTTAACATTGTAACTTCAAATAGTCCGGATTCTATGAAGGTCTTTGATAATACAACAACATAAATGTGAATAGGATCAATTCTAAAAAAAAATACTTTTTTGTTGTTAGGGACCTCTCCCAGGGATGGAGCTGTTTACTAGCAGTTTATTTAGCAGTGGGTTAGTTGCCATGAGTTTTGTTCTCTGTATCTTTGATTTATTTTGTTCAGAAAACATTGAACTTTTTGAATGGCTTTTATTGTCCCTAAAGGTATGGTTGCTTTTTTTTCTTTTTTAGTTCTCTATCATCTTATCCATGGTCTACTGGGGAGGATGGAAATGGCCTAAATGACGAAAGATCGCAAAGCATTAGTTGGTCTTCACAGATGCAGGTACAAAAAAATTAATAGTTGAGTCATGTTTTTCCTTTGGGATGCTCTGTCAATGTAACAATAATTTATTTCAGTGTTTTTCATCTTGTGTCTGTAAAATCCTCACTTGGCCGTCTTTTTCAACAACGACCAGGAAACAAAGTGGCTAGTGTTAGTGGTTATTTTTCTATATATGTATTGTTAAGTATCATCTAAAATTTGAGAGGAAATTAAGTCTAACCCTTGAGGCAACTAAGCTTCCTGCAGGCTACAGGGTCAATGCATTTTAAAATTTTTGCCAAAATAAAAAATTAGTGAATTGAAGCTGAATGTTGGTGCATCCAAACTACTACAAAAACCGTGAAAATCTATGGAATGGGCCTGAATTACTGGGTCACTGCTCTGACTACTTTCTCTTTTAAAAAGTTCAAACACTTGAGAGGTGTTGTGTTCGTGCTCTTGAAGTAACACGAAGTCCATGGTTTCACTTGCAACCTCTTTGCTGGAAATGAACAATTTTATCCATTTTCCCCCCAGGACTCACAATTTTGAAAATGTATCTTTCCATTGTTGTGGTTGTTCCAGTACACCTTGACAGCCAAAGCTTAACTGAAGTGGGCAGGGCCATTCGACAGATTGGTGGTTTTCGTAGTTCATGTAGTACCAGTAGTACATGTAATTGAAGGGGTTTGAGGCATAAGGGGCCCATGTCGATTACTTTTGGCCATTGTCGATTTTGCTAAAAAGGGCATTGTTTTTAAGTTAAATTCTTGGCCACTTGCAAAATTCCAGCTGATTTTGATCAAAACCCAAAAGCTGCTAAAAATTTGAGCTCCTCGTGCCAATTATTGGAAGGTCATACAATGGTAGGTTTAACTCCTGCTAGGAGCTTATTGATTTTTTGAGTATCCCAAAGCCATTCTCAGGAAAGATACATCTTGTCAAAGACAGACTTGCCTGTAAGAGTTTAAATGAATGCATCAAGAAGACAGTTTTTGTTCCTTTGCAGCATGAGTACCAAGGAGAGCAACCATTCATGTCACCTGCCAAAGAGAAGTTCACTCCCTCAGTGCAAAAGTCGGGCCTGGACTCTTCAGTTAGCACAAGAGCATCTGATCTCTGTGGTGACTCTGGGACATTTAAACCTCTGTCATCAGGTATCTGGGCCCCAGTTGCACCTCAGCCTCATGCAACTTCACTTTCTGTCATCTGTGATGACGGCACACCTGAAAAACAAGCTTGGAACAATTCTGACAGCACAAGTAGCAGCAGAAGCAGCAGCCGACAAGAGTTATCTTCCATCATGGACAGTGATATTCCTGGAAACAGCAGCATGTGGAATTCTTCAGCGTTTGTTGAAGACATGACCCCTACTCCTCAGCACGCAACGGGTGGCATGAACACAGCTCTGTCGGATCAAGGAGTTCCTAGCGGTTCCCAGTGGGTCCCGGGAAGGGGAGCATACAGTGCCCCATCCTCACCTTCTCTACCCCGGACACACAGTTTACCTGAATCTGCACCCCCTTCCATGGGTGGACACCCTTCAGTGGATGATTTTGCAGTCCACTCTTGGGCATCCAAGCAGAGGAGTCCACGTTCATTAAGTAGCAGTGAGCCTTCAACAGGTTGGAATGAGGAACTACCTACTCAACACAGAAGGTCAAGTGTTGATCTTTCCCAATCAGTTGGTGGTGAAAATACCATCCCGGCCCATCCCTGGCAGCAGTATTCCCGCATGCCACAAGGACCTTTCCCGCCAGGATTGGCAATGAGAGAAAATTGGTCTACACACCAATCTGCTTTAGTTAGAGGTAATTCAGAGATCAATCAATTGCTGCAGAGGTTGGGATTGGAGAAATACATCCCTGTATTCGAGGTATGTTTATTTTACCGCATTTATTCATCTTCTGTAGCTGCCACAGCCTAGTAGTTGGTACAGCTGTATGCTCAAGCTTCATGCAGATACTGGTACTTTAGGTTCAGATCTTATTGTAAATAGCCAACTCATTGCCTGCTTTTATTGGTGGTTGTTTTTTTCATTCAAATTGAATCTTCCTAGAGAGCAATTGCTTTGACCTCTTCGTTAATGGATTGACGCCTGGGTGTGGGACTTAACAAATTTTACTCTGTCTGATGCCAGACAATGTTACTCGTCAAATGGGGGCGTCCTAGGGTGGGTGTTAGAGGTGTCAATAGATAGCAGACTGGTTGGTTCAATAGGTTGAGCGTTGTACTACCAAACTGAAGGTGCTGTGTTCATACTCCAGCCAGACCAACACTCGGGGTCTTTAATGCTGTCTTTGTAATGACATCTGCAAATGGTTTGATTCTTTAGTCTTGTCAGATGTGGACAAGAAACCATTAAGTCCAGCCTTACAACCCTCCAATGCTTTTAACCTTGTGGGATAATCCCACATACTACATGTATTTGCTTCTAACTTGTAGAAAGGGCATTCATTGCTTAACATCTCATTTGTTCAGGGAGCATAGGAGAATCACCTTCATAGCTAAAGCCTGCTTTACACTAGCAAAAAAGTCTGGCACAGCACTCGGAAATCTTGGTACCGTACCCATGTTTTTCAGTCACAGCAAGTTAAACTTTTCGTGTGTAAACAGAGCAAACAGAAGGCAATTATTAGGTACTCGTGCCAGAAGTTATAGGGGTGCCGAGCACATCTCTGGAGGTGTGCTCAGCTCAGAACTCCAAATATTGGTACCATGCCACTATTTTGGAGTGCTGTGCCAATTTTGTGCAGGTGTAAAAAGGGTTTAAGTCTTGCTCTTTCTTTGCTGTAACATGAGAGTAAGTAGAGTTAGTGCTGAGAGGTTTTTGCTGGTTTTTGTTCAACAACAGGAGCAAGGCATTGATGGTAGTCAACTCTCTCATATGGTTGAGGAGGATTTGGAAAATCTTGGCATCCCAAAGGTTTGATTCTAGTATTATAATATAACATTCTTTACTATTGACATTTTTTATCTTGCCTTAAATTTGAAACGGAAAATTTGAATTTTATATTGCGTCTGTTCAGTTGTGAATTACATGTAGACATTTTCATGGTGAATGGTACATTGCTGTGGAAATGTGTGACTAGTTGCAAGAAAATTGTATCTGATTAATTTCCATCCTGTTTACAATAAATTACTGTCAGCTGTCCCTTACCAAAGAGTGTCAAGGCAAAATGGAATCTAAAAACTGTCAAGTAGATTATGTATTGTTAAAAGGTTGCCAGTTTCAGTCAAGGTTGTCTGTTCTTCCTTTCCAGGGTCCACGTTTAAAGCTTTTGTTTGCAGTACACGGTAAGTTAAACTTGAGCTAAAAGTCAAGGATGTACATGTATCAGTCTTTCTTGAAAAACAGTACTGTGGAAAAGAATTAAAGCAGCTATGTGTTAAAAAACACTTCAAATTCTTTTTGAGCTCATAGCTAAGCCAGCTGAGAGGTTATTACTTGGCAATGCGCAGATATTCTTTGCTCTTGCATGGTTACAGTCAGTATTGGCTAAACTTTAGGAAAAAAAATATGGAATGTTTTATCACAATTTGCATCAAGAAAATAACATAACTCACAAGGGTGAAAAACTGGGAGAAAGTTGTCTTTTCTTCCTCTATTGAACTATTGTGGGCATTTACCATGGAACAATTCACACCATTTGGGGGTGCAGGGATGGCACAGTGGTGAGAGCACTCGCCTCCTACCAATGTGGCCCGGGTTCGATTCCCAGACTCGGTGTCATATGTGGGTTGAGTTTGTTGGTTCTCTACTCTGCACTGAGAGGTTTTCCCCGGGTACTCCGGTTTCCCCTCTCCTCAAAAACCAACATTTGACTTGATTTGCTTTCATTGCTAATTTCAGTTTACAGTGTCCCCAATTAGTGCTCCGGGTGCTAGAACGACTAGACACTTTATTTAAATAAAGTTCCTTTCCTTTCTTTTTTAGCTACTTTTATATACATTGTAGCTGACTTTATGGGGAAGGTGGTTGTGATTTCAGTGAAATGGCCAAAGACATGAAAACATCACTTAAAACTTTGTTGACAAAATTTTGTTGGAGAAACTTTTTGGTAGCGGCTATTCCAAAACCTTTTATCCGCACTCGGAAAAAGATAGTGCATAATAAGCATCTGGCTGCAAAGGAAGCATTGAGATAAAGAAATGTGTGGGAAATCAAAATATTGACTTTTTTTTAATGAGGTCATATTATATTGAGTCACATGCTTTTTTTGGTTATGAAGGTACAAGAGGATCCAGTGGTAATGCTTTTCATACTCCAGGAAATGGATTTGTGAAAATGAACCAAACTCATGGCCTCATGCCACCAACCAAGAAGCCCAACAAAATGGAACCACCACCATTTACGAACCACAATCACATTCTGGCTCAACACAGCTCAGAATCACATCTCTCTCCTCTGGGCCACAAGCCAAAGCAGCCTCTGAAAGCAGCACTCCATCCCTCGCTTCTACAGCAACCTCCCGGTAACCTTGGCAACCAACACCTGCTGTCACTCATGACGGCTCCTGGGAGTGGTGGACGGTCGATGAATCCTGTTCAGCATATTGGACTTGCAAATCAGAACCATTCCGGTAGCCTCCCTCCTAGACCACATTCTGCTTCGGGAAATATAACCAACAGCCAGCCATATGTCTCAGTTGCTTCCCATGGTGATCACGGTATGTCGTACGTTCCACCGCAGCAAGCCGGACAGTACATGAACCATCTGCCTTACTCACAAGGCCCTGCTCCGCCTCAAGTCTTTTATCCCGGCGGCTTTTACTACTTCTATCCTCAGCAGTAGCTTTTCCATTTGTCTTGATGCTTGACTTATTAACTTATTGATTCCAATCGTTAGCTACACTTTGATGCTTGTAATTTATAAAATGTCTACATGTCTGAAGGGTTTTCAGGGTTTACATGTAGGATAAACATTCTGTGAATCAATGCAAAAGGTTTGGTTGATGTTTAAAAGATGATTGCATTAAAGTTCACTCATTGGATCAGCAAGTTGTGTGTTTGTTTAAATTGTCTATAACAACTGCTTTCAGAGTGCTCTGAAGGGGTAAATTGGCTAAGTATATAGTTCTTGAAAACAACACAAGTAACTACAGTTATATCATTAACTAGCACTACAAAATAATATTAAACTTTCAAAGTAAATTTTGTTTACAGAGTCCTCTATCAGAGTCGGGCAAGGGAATTCAATTTTAACAGAGGCCATAAATTTTAACCTATTGACTCCTGAACTGCATTGCATTGATGAGTAAAATCATCTAGCAATCTACAAGTCTCACTCCCAGGGGTTGATGGGTTAAATTGGGTTGGTTGTCCTGAGATACTTCGTGCTGGGAAGAGGAAAAAAGTTATGGCCTATTAGAGCGAGTTTCAATTGAATATCGTAAAACCAAAACCAAACTCATTACTTTGGCCAATCAAAAAGGACGGAGACAATCCAGTAAACCAATCAAAACTCGAAGTTATTACACCTAGTGGACACAAAGCACGGGAAAATGTGCACGCACAAGCCACAATTGGTTTTGGTTTCACTTCTGATTGGTCGACAAAATGGCGTGAGAACTTTGAACCAATCACTGAGTGAAGTAATGCAAAACCAAAGCAAATTGCTAATTACTTTCGACACTCAATTGAAAACCGCTCTAAATAAAACTTCTCCTCAAGGTCAACCCCTTCACATCAATACCTAAGAATGCTAGCATCTGAGTTAAAAGGGATGCCAGTACACAGTGCAAGCTCTTTTAAAGGGGCATTGGTGTGATATTTTAGTCTTTCATTCATTTACTAAAAGCATCTTTGTATCAATGCAGACCAACAAAATGCCATATTTTCTATACCAAAAATCATATTCAGTGCATTAAATACATCCAGCTTACAAAAGCAATGTAAATATTGCCACATTTAAAAAGGCAGATGGCAAAATTAAAGTTCAATTTGGGAAAACGAGGTTCTGAACTTATCAAGTAAAAAATTTATATTGCAGCAAATTAAGGAACTAATTTAATTAGTAATTAGTCAGTTAAAACGTAATTAATAAGTAAAATAATACTGCTTGTGAAATTTTTTGGGGCTGGTAAAAATGACTCTCGGGCTAGCAGGTGGTAGCCACAGCTTGCCCTTTGGGCAAGCTGTAATGCTGTCTGAGTACAATCTCGACCCCAGAGCTCTTCCCTTGACTGAGCGAGAGAAGAGCTCTGGGGAACCCTGAAACAAAGTGTCTTCTCATTGGTTTTCGTGAAAAACAATCAAAAGCGTCTCTAATTGGTGCATTCATGTTAGCGCGAGGAGTGAGCAGGCGCCGTAAAGTTCCAATAGCCAGTTTTTGGCTATAAGAACCCTACGGCGCATGTTCGCCTGGATAGAGTTTCCCAGAGCCTTGGGTCGAACCAAGGCTCTGGTGACGAGAATGTGTCTGAGTATGGAAGTGCATTGAAACTTGATGAAATTGGCCATTAGCTTATCTCTTGGCCTCCCTTAGACAGCCACAAGTGGATTTTACTGTGTCTATTTAAATATTAATACCCAGTCCCTGTACCATTAGGGTTAGATGTTTTAAATGCATCATGCTAATGTGAAGTTATGCAATACAGAGGTCTTCAATTTGTGGCTGAATGCACAAATTATTTCATTTTGAAGAATGCAAAAGTGGTTTATACATGGAGAGAATTTAAAAAAGAGATTTGAGCATTATTTGGGTGAAGAGGTCATGAAGGACAGTAATAATTTTGTACAGTTTGCTTGTTTTAATATTAATTTTTGGAATTTTAGAAATTCAATAAAAATGCCATGTAGCACCTACTTGATTTGGCAATGTATAGAAGAAAATCATCTGGCATTGACCAAAGCAAAATCTAGGATGTTGCTAAAGGGAGATGATGTTTCTTCAAAATTGAGGTACAGGTAATCTGCTGTGAGATTTCTGTCTAGATATGAATGATGTACTACATCATGTTTACAAAAGAAGGAACACACATAAATCTGGGCACCACATCTGTCAATATTTTGGGTTTACTTGACAACTTATAACAAATACTGGACCTCTAAGACTTGCTGGTAAATAGCTTAATTTTAAAGTTAAAATTCTTTACACCAACTTAAGTAAAGCTTCAAAGTAGTATTGTATGTTACAATGTACATTATTTCTGCTGTTTTCCTAGTTAAAAAAAAAACTCCATCATTTACAATATTATCCTATTTTTCAATGCAAACTGCCGGTTTGAGTATATTGATTACAACAAGCAACAAGTTCATGTCTGCATGTGCAATAAAATTATTCATAGTTTTAACTAGTGGGTTATCCCTTAGATACGAAAGCATTCATACTACTTGGAATGACAGCCACAGTTTTCCACAGGAAATAATCAGCTTGTTCATTTTTTTTTTTTTTCAATAAATTAAGGTCATATGACAATATGTCAGTCAGAGTAAAGTTGGACGAGCTCACTTGGCTTTAAAGTAATGATCAAGTCAAAGAGACAAAGAATTAAATCTATGAGCTGAATATTGTAAACAAAAGAAAAAGCATATAAGGTTTAACTGAGTAGTGCTTCCTTGACAGTGACAGGTTATCAGATCTTCAAAAGAAATGCAGTGTGCTTGAAACAAAAAGGTGATAGTGAACACAAATCTTTGACTGTTATTGCAGAGAAACATAAAAATGAGGGCAACAGGGTATATGTTAGAAGGTCTGTAGGGGAAATGGCTACCATGTGCCCATCATTTAATGAGCCAAGAATAAACCAGCACTGAATATTACAAGTGTATTTCATCACAAGATATCTCTGAAAATTTGATAAGCCTGATAATCTTTGAGGACTGTGGTTTAAAGAACTCTAAATAATTTTTAAAAGGGTATCATGCAAGATAACCCTCTTGCCAGCCAATTAAAATTAATGTTCTTGATGCTTATCACAAGCAAATGCTTAAAACTGGGGAGATGACTAAGGTTAACATGGATTGTATGTTGATCATTATAAGCCAATTTGGTGATAACACTTATACATGTACATGTACATGTATCACTGATTCATTGATTTTAAATTCTAAGATGCATGGCAAAATTAATTTTGTCCTACCAAGTGCTCTGAGCTCACACAATGTTATGATTTCAGTTTAAGTTTACAAGAATTAAACTTTCTGTTGCACAACAAATGCAATGCCTCAAACAAGAAAAGCTTGTATGGTAATGTGTACAACAATGTACATGGTGTCAGCAGAGATCTCCATATCGCAGATAACGGTTGCTAGCAAATGGAGGTACAGCTTTTCTCTATCGCTTTCATGCTTTCTGTGGATATTTTGCAGTGCTGTGCTAGACATTATAGCGTGCTGACGGCACTGTTGCCCTGTGTGGACTGTATGGAGAGGAGCAAGGACAAAACCATAAGAAAAATGTACCTGGGGAAAAAAAATTCATAAGAATAGTATCAATAATTTCCCCAATCTCACACAGTTACAAGAAACTCAACAATGTCACTCTCAGTAAGTAAATTCAAATGGGTGGGAAAATGGTGACAAAGTTTCCTCCTCTAATACTACACACACACTCTCATATCACAGCCTGCTACATTCAAAAGTTTGATCTTGTTGCTTGACTCAAAGGTCTGTAGATCTAAGGAATTTCTTACCATGTTTTCAATAATTTATGGAACTTTGTGGTGGTTGCATGACATTTTTGTCAGTGTATGGTCATGTTATACTGGTCACACTGTCTGGCATACATGATTGTACATGGAGGGCTGGACGGTTGTACAGTGACCAAAACAAAATTTTTTCTTGCAGATGGGTTACAAGCACACGGAGCTCCGCTACAAACTCATTTACAGAGTTGCATTTTTAAAAAAACACAACAAAATAATCTGACAATAATTTATTGACAATAAAAGCACTAAAATCTCAGAAAAATATCTGTAAAAAATGCCCTTTTTCCTTTTAGAAAACAATGCTTGTTCTAAAAGACAGAAACTCACCTCTTCCAAACACTTCAGCTAGGAGAGCAGTTCTAGGTTTACGATTTGCCCTAATTTGTCTTTGTACATGCTCAACAGCAGTCATATCTTCCATTACAGCTGAAAACTGGAAACAAAAATTGGAACTACTTAAAGGAAATAAATTGTCAGCAGACTCTTCTCATCTCTTCAAATCAACAACTAACTTCTCTTCAGTTGGCACTTAAAATGGATGGGAACGAAAGAAAGCTGAGCTACATGTAAATGCTAACCACAAAAGTTCCAGTTACCGGTAGCTTTTGCAGGTGACTAATCTGACTAGGAGCTACTGGTATTTTAACCTCACTGAAAGAAGCATTCCATGTAACTTTTAAAGGAAGCAACACTAACTGGCCTTTGTATCATGCTGGATTAATGTTAATTTAAGAATGGCAGTTCACTTAACCCAGCCGTGGGAACCTGAATGGAGGCAGTGTGGCGTGGAGGTTAGGCCACTTGCCTTGAGGTCCGGAGATCCCGGGTTTAAGACTCGCTCTGCCCGCTCGTTGAAGTTGTACCTGGTAGTCCCTGATTCAACTTCTCAGCTGCACTTGTATATAGCCAACTGGTTTGCCTCCGGCCAGTTGGGATTCTTAGCAGCTCTTGTTGTTCTGTTCCGTCATTTCATTAACTGTGTTTCATTGGCCGTGAATAGCCCCTATGGGGAGTGTTCAATTAAGTACATGTATGTATTATTGTAATATTGTATTATCAATGGGTTGAGGTTATCCTGACTGTTTGATGTACACTGTATGCATCTTGAAGTGTGTTTGGAACCTCTAATTATTTTTAGGACATCACTGTTACAATAATACAAGGACAAAGGAAACAGGACACTAAAATGTGATGCTAGTCAAAATTGGCATGCCTCTAATTCAGTCCATTTTGGATAACATTTGGCTTTTGTCCAGATTTGGCCCAAGAACCCAATGCTTGTATGGAACATCACTATCAGCAGGGGTGAGTAGCCCTTACCATCAGGATTTTAGTAGAAGTCTTAAACACTCACCTGGTCACATAACATAGCAAGGACAAACAAACCAAACAGGCAGCCCTCAATCATGAGAATAATAGTGTGGACTCTAAAATATCAAGTAAAATTGATCGTGAAACAACAGCAAAAAGCATTACCATACACTAAATGTACATCTTTCGGGTGAAAACATTAAATTTTTTGAAGTAACAACAGTAAGCAAATGTTGCATGCTTCTTAAAGTACCTTTGCCTAGGAAACTGACTACAATAAAACCTCCACAGACATAAAGTAATGTACGTATTACCAAGTTCCTGGAATATACATGGATCTTAACACAGACAGCCTCGGGTAGAATTGAGTACTACAGCCTTTGATTGGCACAACTCCAGGAACTTGGTAATACGTACACGGAGTTGTGCCAATCAAAGGCTGTAGTACTCAATTCTACCCGAGGCTGTCTGTGTTAAGATCCATGTACATGTATATTCCACACAGGATAACTGGTTATTTGTGACATTAGTGAGCAAAAAGGGAGTTTCATCTGTGTTTGAGCCAAACTTACAATCTTGTCTTTTTGTCAGACTCTGTTGTGCAGCCATGACAATCCAATGTCCATGACACAGCAGTAAGGATTATACAGTACAATGATGCTAGACCTGCAAGGTAAAGGCGGAGGAACAACCTTATTTTTAACAATTTGGGAAGTTCAGAATTTTTACTACAAATCTTCATATTAGATAACTTTAAAATAAAAAATTATCTCCTTCCAGCTCTTCTTATCATTCTTTTTGAAACAGTCCCCTCAACAATCCTGAGAAGTTCTGTGAAGATGAAGACTCAACTAACACTTGACATGTATTGTATAATGCATTGTATATTGTCTTGTACGTCCTGTAGGAAAAAAGATGGTGACAAAGGGGGTCATGAAGCCTTCAGGCATTGAACAAAAAAAAAAGGAAACAGCCAAAAGCACCAACCTGTGTAAAACAGAAATAAAATGAAGTACTTTTGATTTGCCTCGCCAACACAGTTGTTGATCCTATAAACCATAATGCAATGATAAAAGGCGGTCATTTGTTTAACAAATTAATGAAGATGATTTTGTATCTTGGATTCCAGGGCTGTGAGGTGTCATTGTCTGCCCCTGTGGCATCGTAAATCAAAAGACTCAAATATAGTGTCCTGCAAAATCAAAATAGCGGTAGCAACCAGCTAGCTGTTACCCACATGTAAGTGCACTGGAGTAGATTACAAGCAGTCTCTTTAGCTCAAAAATCCGAAGAGAATGCAAAGCAATTGATTGAACAAGGCGAGATGCAAGTGGCAAAGATGCGAGCCCAGTGTACACCCATGCTATTCACTGCTCGTGGCTTTGCCACTTGCATCTTGCCTTGTTGGATCAGTTGCTTTGCGCTTTCAGTGGGTTTTTGAGCAAAACGACAGACTAAAGATAGAAGTGATCCTTGCGCTTAACTTGACAATAAATTGGAGAAAACCCCATAGAGCAGAGTAGAGAACCAACACAAACTCAACCCACTCATGGCGATGGGTCCAGGTCCAATCACACCTGGGCCACATTGGTGAGAGGCAAGTGCTCTGACCACTATGCAATCCTGACTAATGGGGCTTAGCCACCTCTTTGTGACACTGAACAGTATCAACCATATCATTATTTACCCTTGGATTTTTAGAGTAGCTTGGTGTAGCTAATATCTCCGAGCATTTACCCTCCCAACCATGGTACACCACAGAAGACAGACCACAACACCGGGAACTACATGCCCTACTCTTTACGACAAGTGTGCGGGTTCTTTTACGTCCCACAGGATTATGAACATTGAAGGGTTGTGAGACGGGACCTCCGGCTTATCGTCCTTATCCAAGAAGACTAGAGAGTCTAACCATTTGCAGATGTAATTACAAAGGCAGCACTTTCTCCTCAGTTATTTTAAGACCCTGAGTGTTGGTCTGGCCGGAGTTGAACTCACGACCTCCCGCGTAACAGCCCGGTGCTCAACCAACTGAGCCACAGGTGCATGGTGGCGACTACAATGTATGGGAGTAACCACCTCTCACACTCCATTACAGTGCAACGTTTTGGGATGCTCTACAATGTTCACTTGGGAAAATGTTGTGTGACATCCCAAAAGCCAGCCGCAAAGGAGAGTATTCTCACCACCCCACCCCAAAGGGCATTAAATAGAACATTGCAGCCAATGGTGAAATCAGAGTCCAGTGGTTGAGATGCATGCAGATGCTAAAGTTGGGTTCCAATCCCACTCTACCTACTTGGCAGAATTGTTATTTTGTGGGCCTGAATTCAGTTTGATTTCTTTACCATTACATTTTGTTTTCATTCTGTCAGCTTTCAGATTATTAAAATATAGTGCCTTTGGACTGACTTGAAAGCAAAGTGAGCTTTCAATTACACTGCAAGCAGTCTCTCTTTTTCTCTAAATTGTGTTCTAAATCATTGAAACGGACACTTCAAAATGGCTGAAACTATGGGCTGCAAATACCGCGGGCGTTTGTTAGAGCAAAACTCTAACCAATGCCCGTGGTATTTGCGACCCGCAGTTTCAGCCATTAAAGTTCAACATACAGCTGTACGTGTTCGTTTCAACGATTCAATAAATTATTATTAAAACAAAGCACTCGAGTTTTCACATTTTGCAGAAAAAGAGCATCAGATATTGTACACGTAGTACTTACCAAGGACAGTGATGATCCATCTTTCTTATACATCTTCCACATGTTCTAGAATGCAAAAAAAAGATGTTTTATTTTAAGCAGATTTTACTCATCAACTGGGCCTGGTTTAGGGGTTAAAGGTATAAGGGTTTAGCTGCCTAGCAGTAGCAGGGGTTTCAATAACTTTTGAAGTAGATGGCAATGCAAGTGGTGGGCGCTCTTGTCTTTTACAAGGGTTTGAGTGAAAATCAAGGCAGAGTAGCCTGCAGTGAGATGCACATTTCTGACAAACAGAGGGCAGTATACTGCTGGTGACCAGATTCTAATGAAACCCCTGCAGTAGTAATCATCAAAATATTAGTGGAGTGTGTTTGATCCCCTTTAATACAGATGCAAGTACTTGATATCCTCATTGATGACGTTGTATCATTTCACCATAATTATGGAATAATTAATGTTCTGATGAAACTTCTTTCACAGGTGTTTGAAATTACAGAATTTAGTGATGCACATTACACAGATATATAAGTGTTCCAGTCTTGATAACATAAAGAGTGGCTACTTGCATAGGGAACTGCTAACAAGTGAAAGAATCACATTATGCACACACCTACAGTGGTGAGCCCTTGGGGGACGATAAGCTTCACACTTTGCACATATTGTCCATTCATTTTCATCCTGAAACATACAATATGTAAGTTTTTCTTTAGCATGTAGTATAATGTAACAGTACTGAAGTATTTCACAGGCAGCCAAAAAATGGCAAGTGGGGGCTTGGGTCGAGGCGAGACCCAAGCCCCCACTCGCTTTTCACACGCAGTTTTTTTCGAATAATTTCTCGACTATCTGAGAGCCTGGAACAGGCTAAATCAGATGTTGAGAAAGACTATCTTCAGCTTCTAAGTGGATAGCCTTAATAAAAAAAATGTAAATAAAATAAAGAGATCAATCTTATGAGATCTTTGCTATGAATCCATTTTATTACCTCAATCTGCTTAGTCTTCGCTTTATTTATTTCTGAAAAATCCAAATTTATGGAGGGCCGAGCTACCACACCTATATGAGGGTAAATTAGTAAAATTTGTTAGTACCATCGTCTAATTAAGGATGCATGTTACCTGTAAGGGTGAATCGAAAGCATAAACCTTCCACTGATGCATCCTGGATTCAATTTCCCAATGCAGCATGGTATGTGGGTTAAGTTTCTTGACTGATTCTCTACTCAAGATGTTTTGTCTGGCTACTCACTATGAGTTGAGTTAGGACAGCTCGAGAATAATAATTACACTTGGGGATAGCATCCCTTCTTTTTGTTGAATGATGATGCTGATGTTTGCTTGGGTCCTTTGTGTTCTGAATTAAGCCCCATGCAAACAGATGCAACAACTCCCTCCCAACATTGTTGTTGGTTCTGCAGATATTGGATGGTGTTGGCAATTGTGTGCAAACATGCAGACGCAACAACTCCCAAGAGCGTAAGGACATGCAGTGTATTATGGGAAGGATACAACCCATAATACTCTGTAAACTTACAAAATTTAACTGACATCTTGTTTTCAACATTTTAATGTGTTGCTATCTCCATACATGTATGTAATACGCTTGCATGGCTTCAACAATGTTGGAAGAGCTGTACATATGGATCCAACATATTTTGTTGTGCTATGCTTCAGCAATCAGGGAACAAAAGTTCTAAATGTTGGGAGTTGGTGGCTCAAACGTTTGACCAGAATGTTTCAAACTTCGTGCAACAACTCCCAACAACACACAACAACATGCAACAGGGTGCGCAAATGGACTCAACATGAATCACCCAACAAATTACACAATGTTGTGTCTGTTTGCACAGGGCTTTTTTTGGTTATTGTAATACATGTAGCTGTGCACTGACACTATCACTCCGCTGCACAAACAACGACCTCTTTGCATGTGGTTTATATGTAACTCACTCACCTGGATCAGAAAATGATGCTCTGGCATGAGATATCGCAAGCAGAAGAACTATCACGTTAAATAGGCAAACATGTAAACTTCCCCAGATACTGTTTTCCAATGTAAAAAATATATACCGGTATTATTAGTAAGAACGGTTTTTACAAAAGTGGGAAGTAGTTATGTGATCATGATTGCTAATGCTTGGTCATCAGCCTAAACTACTTAGCAAGCTTTTCTGGGTTAAAGTAAACCACCAATGAGCATTTTTATTGAAAACCCTGTTACAACACTCAAGTTAAACTCAAAAACCACTCTATCACAAACCACTAACATAAATAATGGTGTCAAGTTATCAGATTTTTTTCAGGAACTTATTGTACACATGACAAAGTGACGTGAGGTGAAAGCTACTGTAGCTTTCTTTTAATGAGTGGTTATTATTTATGGGGTTTGGAAGGGTTGGTGAAAGAATGGCGGATTATAAAGAGTGTCTGTTCACCTGTTTGTGGCACAAAACTGGGCATTACTAAACCACGAAAGCAGCGAAACACTGAAACAGCCAAATGGAACACTAAAACACCATGTATGACCCCACCATACACTGAATACTAACCGACAAAGGTTGGATTTGAGATTAAATATCGTTTTAGGCCCAAAACGTTATTGCTCCTAATTCATTGAGATTAAGATTAGGATTCAGATTAAGACTGAGATTAGGAGCAATAACTCATTACGCCTAAAACGATGCTTAATCTCAAATCCAACCTTCGTTGGTTAGTATTCAATGTATGGTGGGGTCATAAATGGTGTTTTGGTGCTTCGTTTCGCTGTTTCGTTGTTTCGCTGTTTCGTGTTTTGGTGTTTCGTTGTTTAGTTATGTCCCACAAAACTTCAACTTCAACTTTATTTACACTGTTCAGATGAATTAATCCTACAAAAGTTAAGTTGAAGTTTTGGGGGCATCAAAAATGTTGATACTTGTTGACTTCTCCCACCCACTAACCTTTCCTCACTCCTAGTGAAAAATTACCACTCCCTTCATTCGGCTGGTATTTTTTACAGATCACAGGTTACAGGTCACTGTTTTACCAATACAGAAGTTAGTATCCTAAACATTTCATAAAAGCTAACCTTAGGCCTCATTAGGTCCAAACAAAAGTTTTAGGCGTAAGGTTAGCTTTTATGAATGTTTAGGATATTCTGTATCTTGGTAAAACAATGACTTGTGACCTGTAAAAAATACCAGCCGCTCTTCATTAACTGATAAGA
>NC_090895.1:27152452-27179952 GCF_036669925.1 Montipora capricornis | reverse complement strand
GACTGTTCGCTGGAAAAACAGCAGTGTCATCATAACAACCGGTGGAAGGTTTGAAGTGTTCATCAATGGATCACTAAGAATAAACAATTTGCTTAAGAGTGATGATGGCAGCCTATACATCTGTGAAGCTGAGAATTCATATGGAATTACAACAGCAAGTGCAGCTTTACAAGTTCATGGTATGCAGTACTGCTGAATATTATTTGAGATGGAAAAAAGCTGGTGTAGCAGGTGGTTTGGTGATTTCCACCACGCACGCTATACTTCTTCTTCTTAATCTGTCTGCTGCCTTTGACGCCATTGCCCGCGAAATCCTGCTTAATAGATTAAACTCTAAATTTGGAATGAGCGGAATTGCTCTCAGCTGGTTTCAATCTTACCTTACCCGTCGCACTTAATCTGTTCTGATTAATGGGAATAAATCACAATCTCGTAACCGCAGTTGTGGAGTACCCCAAGGTTCTGTGCTTGGACCTATTCTCTATTAAGACTATTTACTGTATACTGCACCATTAGCTGACTTATTTCGACACCATAACTTGCAATTTCACCTCTATGCTGACAATACCCAACTTTACGTTTCCTTTTCGACAAATAATGACCTGGAACTGACTGAAGCTGTTGAACGTATCGAGCTATGCCTGACTGATTTGGACAAATGGATGAGTGTCAACAAACTAAAATTGAATAAAGAAAAAACTGAGTTCCTCTTTATTCACTCAAAATTTAGACTACAGCAATGCTTGCCATCAATCTGCTTTGGTCAAGACACCGTCCAGCCTTCTCAAACTGCCAGGAATATTGGTGTCACTTTTGACAGTACCATGTCAATGCTGCCTGCATTCTATCACCTTCGTAATCTATCACATATCAGAGAATTTATATCTATTCTATGGAAACTGCCAAAACACTTGTGCTTGCCTTTATCTCATCCAAACTTGACCACTGCAACTCCCTTCTATACAATCTCCAGAAAATTATTATGCTGTTAAAAACTACAGTATGTACAAAACGCCCCCACACGTTTAATAACATTTTCCTCGAAATACAACCATATTGCTCCCATCTTGAAAGATCTACACTGGTTACCAATAAATGAATGCATAAAGTTTAAGATTTTAATTTTCACTTTCAAGGCCTTGCATGATTTGTTAGCCTCATACATACAAGAACTGATAAGTCTCCACTGTCCTCCAAGAACCCTCCACTCACCTACATCACTCCGTCTTAACCCTACCAGCTATAATATGAAGTCTTATGGATCTAGAGCTTTCACTGTCACCTTGCCACAACTTTGGAACGATTTACCAGAACACATAAAAACTTAAAACTCAAAACTTAAAACTTATTTATTCGTTTACGGATTAATTTAAATTTAAATTTTTCATGACTTCTAAAGGGCTTAGATCATGTCTGGATAAGCACTATAAAAGGGTTAGGAGAACACTTTTTTTCACTTGGTGAGATTTTTGTTATTCTTAGTCCTTGATAATTATCTGGAATATGAATGCCATGAGCTAAAACAGGACAATCTGTAACTGTATACACTTAAGAACTAGAGCAGAGTTTTTTGCTGACCAAAAGAATTGGTCCTTTTGTGACAAGAACATCTATAAATCCTGAGTCCGGTGTTACAAGACACACATACATGTAGCCTGGTGGGACACATACAAAGAGGACCACAGTCTACAGATCCACATTAATTTCAACATTGGAAGTTTATATGGCAAGCAATGCTCAGGCTAATTGGAGCACTCTGATTGGCTAGTTTTAGGTCAGGGTTTTATAGTACGGACCATAACCATGGAAATGGTCCATTTCCATATTTTTTCTCTTTCTCTGGAAATTCAAAAAAATTTATGGACCTCGCTGCACTCAGTCCAAACTGCCACAACCTTGGGCCAATATTGACCCCAGTGCAGCCCTCGCACTCAGTTAATAAAAGGTTAGTACTTAATCTGTTGTTAAATTTTTCCAGACCCTCCCACCCCTCCATCTTTCACTGTAAAGCCTGTCAATCAAACTGCTACTGAGGGAGGTCGAGTAACATTTTACTGTGCAGCGTCAGGAAATCCTTCCCCTAAAATCACATGGAGAAAGTTAGGGGGAAGCCTTCCAGCTGATCGACAACAGGAACCTTCACCGGGATCACTAAGGATTGTTAATTTACAACCCGAAGATGATGCCCTTTATCTCTGCACCGCACAGAATTTAGTGGCTGATATAACAGCAGCAGCATTCCTTCGTATTGAAGGTAAGTTTGTTCAACTTAGGAAAAATGTAATTATTGCTGGCCAGAGGGTAAATGCAAAAGTTAACCATAAAAGATTCTTGTCACCTCAGCTACCTCTGTGGCACCCACCCACATGTTGCCTGACATGCCAACAAATCTTTGCACTTTCTTATTTTGTGGGCACTGAGGCGTTGAATGTGTTAAGGATACCCTTATTTTTAGTGCAAAGTAACTTTTGTATATGGCAATAATGATTGGGCAACCGTAGCAATAATTCAATTCAAGACTGTACTGCTTGGAGGTTGAAACAAAAAAGAGCTTATGGTACATGTAAATCTGTAATTCATTTGTTTTGTCGCCCAATATGAAGGAATCTTGAATCCAGGAAATGTGAGACTTTGGAATCTGGAATCCATTGTATGGAATCTAGAATCCATAGATTTTGATGGAATCCAAGATCCATTTGGTAGAAGCAGTGAGTTTGGAATCTGGAATCCACAAAGTCCTTGGGATTGGGGATCCACTATTCGGGATCCGGAATCCATGGGATGGGATCTGGAATGTGACAGCCACCTGGATTCCTTTACATAGGGCGATGTTTTGGATGCAAGCTCTTACTTTGAATCATTTTCAAACAAACTTGATGGTAAACATTAAGGCTTTTGCCGCTTAGTGAATACACGCAACAAAAACTTCCATACTGGCACACTCAGGGACATCTAAAACAAAGCAAGTTAATTTAAATTTTGTTTGTTTTAGATGTCTCAGTGGGTAATTTAAATTCCAGTCTGGTGGTTTTTGTGCAATGTGATCACAAGCTGCCAAAAAAGGCCTATTAAAGTTATTTTTTGTTGGAGCGGAAGTTTCATGTTGAGACCCAATTTCTCAACTTTTTAATATTGAGGCACAACTTGATATGCATGCAAATAACCATACACTCTAACAATATACATCAACGTTTCACTGGAAATAAATACAAATTACGCCAATTTCAGAAAGGATGAGCAAATGAACAAACCAAATTTACATACAAGAGAGATACAAGTTTTTCATGTCTTATCAGGATAAAACTATGAGTAATAATTAAAAGCACAATAACCATGTGCTTTAACAACATTTTTTCTTGAAACATATGGACAGTGAAATGAGGCCTGCAGCTCCTCCTCCTCCAAACTGAAAAGACAACAAACTCAACTTTCCTTCAATCTGCTAGATCTTTTTCCTCCTTTAGGATATCCTCGCATAACAGCGGGACCATCTAACAAGGTGGTTGTAGAGAACTCATCACTACAGTTCCATTGCATGATTGAAGGCGACCCTACACCTTACGTGGAATGGACCACACCCAGTGGTGCAATGGTAACCCTGCTATCTCCACTCTCCAATTCAACTAGAGTTCTTGCAAACAACTCCTTGAGTATTGCCATGGTAACAGAAGTGGATGCAGGAAGATACATGTGTACTGCTGTGAACAGAGTTGGTCGTCGCTCTGTCGAAGCTACCTTGACAGTTTTAGGTAAGGGGTTTCACTCAGCAATCTCTGTGATCAAGGTAACACCTGATAACCACTCAGTCCAAAACAGTTGTTCTTTGAAAATGATAATAATATTATTGTTGGTAGCAATGGACATTTAACATTTATTATAATTCAATGAGTGTACATTGGATAATTATGAGATGGTAAATTGCCAACAAAGTGCGAGTAGCACTAAGCAATGGCTATAATAATTTCATATCTAGCAGGTGTAAATCGAATAGTACTGGTAATAATAATTATTATTGTTTTAATAAATTTCATTGAAATTTGAACTGTTTCAATTTAATGGGAAGTTGATTTGATTTTACAAAACTGGTGCACGCCAGTTTCCATATAAGGTCATACAGTACATGTGCTGAAATTAAAATTGAGTGAGCCAATCAGAGAGCTAGAAACACAGTATCTGAGATTGAAAATTTAATAATAATTGAAGGGCTGGAAGCAAAAACCCAGTGAGAGACAATGTTCGGCCAATTTTTAGTTTTGCACAAAACTAGCCCAAATTTTGCAAGTTGACTGGAAATGAGCTTAAGAACATTTCCCCATTGAGCTTTATTTTTGAGAAATAAGCTATGCAAAAATACTATCGGCATCGGGTTTGAAAACAATGGAATTAGCGAAGCAGCAGGTACCTTTCATTGTTTGATTAAAATTTAATACATTTGATAATAAAAATTAACGGTAAAAAACTACGACGTTTCGAAGTCTCCATGACCTCATTATCAAGTATAATGTTAAAACTGATGTAAAATTGTAGGTCAGAGATTATATACAAATAAAATGTGATAAACTTCATTAGAATAATGAGCGTTCATTGTTATAGGTGTTTAACATAGTCTGATTCAATACGTGCAGTCTGATTCAATACGTGCAAAAGTATCTATTTAAACATATACTGCACGAACTGACACGTTAAACACCAATAACAATGAACGCTCATTATTCTAATGAAGTTTATCACATTTTATTTGTATATAATCTCTGAGCTACAATTTTACATCAGTTTTAACATTCTACTTGATAATGAGGTCATGGAGACTTCGAAACGTCGTAGTTTTTTACCGTTAATTTTTATTATAAAATTTAATAGCATTAGCTAATGCAACTGCGTGCGTCGGTAGCTCATCCAAATGATGCACGCAGCAAAGTACACGGCAGGTTGGTGGTTTGAGCCACCAATCTGACTTATTATTTTTTCTTTTGTTCACATAGAGCTGTTTCTCTTTTTTTTCTTTTCTTGTTTTTCTCCACGATCTTACTGATCTTTGTGAAATTCAAGTTACAAGAGATATGCTCAAAAAATAAAATAAATAACTCTGATCAGTGGCTCAAACCACCCACCTGTTGTGTACTTTGCTTCGCTCACATTGGATGACAAAAATATCAGAGCAATGTTCTTACATTCATTTCCAGTCAACATGCAAAATTTGGGCTAATTTTGAGCACAAATAAAAATCGGCCGAATATTGTCACTTACTAAGTTTTTGCTTCCAGCCCTTCATTATTATTGTTAATTAAGGTTCAACTACGGAATTAGTGGTAGTGAGACCATCTTTTGCTAGTAAATAAACTGCTGTTATTTTCATTTCAATTATTGACTGAATCATTTGCAAACAATGTTTGTTTTTCAGCTCCCCCAAGATTTTCTTCTCCTTTGAAGAACAAGACGAGCAATGTAAACAGCAAACTTGTTGTTGACTGTGGAGCCAGAGGAGTGCCTGTTCCATATTACCAATGGCTTTTTAACGGCTCGGTTATTACCCAACAGCAAACCTTGAACTTAAGTCTTGTTAACTTTGCCAATCAAGGCTTCTATATTTGTATTGCCAACAATTCTTTGGGATTAGTTGAGGGAAGCTTCTACTTAACAGTTCAAGGTTAGGGTTAGGGTTAATTGTATTAATAAAATAATATTATTTATGAGGCTGATCTGTGCCTGTATTAGAAGTAAATCTCAATACTGATTTAAAAAGAAGGTAGCAAAAGGTTTCATGGCAGGCCTTGAACCCCTGACCTTGTTTATACCTTCAGTGTACCACCAACTTTTAGTCACAAACATAAGATCAATTTAAGTACAAAGACATGCTATAGGCACTTGAGGATCATCTTGTCAATCAAATCTAAGATCATGGACAAAAAAAGTTGAGTTTTTTCCCTTCTTTGAAGTCTTGGACCATAACTTGATATGATCGACATTAATGCTCCCTGGCTCCCCACTCTACCAAATTGATCACGTACTGTAGAACCGCGAATAGCTTTGTCCCAACATTGCTTTTGTGGGGAGGGGGAAGGATGTAACTATAGGATTTTTTTTGTGTTTTAACATAATGGACAAGAAAGTTTGAGGTGTATGAAATATTTTATTGTTTGTGTTATATAATATCTGTATACCATGCATTGCTCAAATTTCTCTGTAATCCTAAGAGTGGAATCCATAATTGTGGCACCTGAACTTAAATGTGAATTAGTTTGTTTTCATAACATTGATCGTTTGTTCCAAAAGGCTTTTTTAACACCATTTTTCAATATTACAGCACCCCCAGTTTTCATAAAATCTCCCAAGAATCAAACAATTCCCAAGGGACAGACTGCTACATTTCCATGCTCTGCAACAGGAGATCCCACTCCATCAATCAGCTGGTACAAGTCAAATTCCCTTGTCAACACTCGTGCAAACTTTGTCATTTTGTCCAATGGCACTCTGTTGGTAACAAGAGTAACTCAGCTCAACAGTGGATGGTTCACATGTCAGGCAGAAAACCAAGCAGGGACAAGAGAAGTAAAAGCATTTCTATTAGTAGCTGGTATGAAAAATTTCTGCATCATTATGTTAAAAATTTTCACTGTCTTCCCAATGTAGATCAAAATCCCAAAAGGTCAAGGAACTTATTATTGACAATGAGTGAGTCTAACACTTCATTTCAAAAGAAGGACAACTACATTGCTAGTTCCATTCTGAGGTAAAGGAATGGCAGTTGCCCCAGTGGTTAGCTTCGTTGTTTTTACAAAGTCTGGAAAAAATGCCTTTGACTTGCTATGTTCCACAATTTTTCATCTTTGGTTGTGAGAAATTAAAGATTCCAGCTGTTCTTATCTCTTGATAAATTCCTGTCACTGAATTTTGGGAAACGGATTAAAGAGTGTTAACAATCCGTGCCAAAATGAATTATTTCAGATTTCCCTGTCTTCACATCAACACCAATCAATACTTCAATTGAAGAAGGAAGCAGTTTAACACTTTCATGTCGTGCACATGGACCGGACAAGCCAGTTATAACATGGTTGATAGATGATGGCAGTGGACTAGCAGTCATTATTGTAATGGGCATTGAAGTACTGGTTGATTCCAGCGGAGATCTGAAGTACACAAAGGTGACATCCAAGAACAGAGGATTGCACATCTGTAAGGCTTGCAACACAGCTGGTTGTAAGACTGCAAAGGCCTTTTTGGATGTTTTGTGTAAGTCATTTATTTACTTATTTATTGATTCAGCAAAGGCCTGGTAAAATGGTAAAATGATAAATTTAAAGAATTTCTTATTAAGTCCCGTACAGGGTGAAGTGCCATTTTACAAAAAGCCATCAATGACACCCCACCCCCTTATACTTGCATCATCCCTCATTAAAAAGACAGCTAAAAATATTTTTAGGTTTTAGGTTTGCCCAAAATATCTCACATGTAGGTGTTCTTTTCAAGATGGTAAAGTGTTCTTGTTTCAAGAAGTTTTGGCTTTTTTCTTTCTTTTAGTTGCCCCAAGGTTCCCAGTCTCTCCACCACCAGTGTATGTCCTCAAAGGAAGTACTGCTGTCTTGGAGTGTAGACCAGAGTCCAATCCCCCTGCAGTCATTTCATGGATGAGAAATGGACAGAATCTGCCTGGAAATGGAAACTTGTACAGTGTTTCAAATGTGCAGCCAGCAGACGAAGGGATGTACAAATGTAAAGCAAGAAACAATCGTGGAACAGCAGAAGGAGATGTTCAATTGGCAATTGGAAGTAAGTTGTACTGTTTGCAAGCCTTAAGTAAAAAGTTTTACCATGGTGGTGGGATGTCCTAAGAATGTCAAAAAAGGTGCATCTTGGCAGTCCTAGGCAAATTCTACATTGGTATAGTCTCATGCACAATATTATTTTCCCTTTTTACCATCCCCCCCCCCCCCCTTCCCGTTCGGCATCGCTTCCTCCTCCTCCTCTTCTACCCCTCCCCCTCATGTCAATTTTAAACCCAAAGAATGAATAATTATTATCATTTGCTGAAATATCCAACATTGAATAAGAAAGGAGGAGAACAACATCCTTCTTTAGATGTTGCATAGTAATTATAATAATAATAATATTGTTGCACAAAACTTACTCGAGTTAGCCAACAGATCATTTTTGCAGTTCTGTGCTCAGTTACCAGGCCCTTGAAAAAAAGTGAAGCTGGAGTTGACCTTTTGATACAAACCTCCCTGCTTTTCTTACATGTATGTAAATGTAACTTGTTAGAACTGTGAAATGGTCTATTAATTCGTCTGGGATTGTAGCAATATAGAATTTATAGGATGAGGAACAACATCTTGGAAATAGTACCCAAGTTTTTGCATTTGCTATTGACGTAAGCATTATCTCTCTTACTCTATAAACCTCCACGCACATCAAAAACTTGATTTACACCTGCTATACATCAACTAGTTTTTAAGTAAGAAGAGGTGTTCAATTTGGTTATCTTCAGCGACAGCAGAGATTAATGACTTCGAGCAGACCTTTTCAGAGTTTGACAAGGTCCTGATGCATTGCATTGTGGAAGGGAATCCTTCTCCAAAGGTGACCTGGTACCTAGGAGATACAAAACTTCCAGACAAGCTGAAGTATGCTGACTATGATGTCACAAGTGACGACAAGCTGCGTGTGCCTTCATCTTCTCGTGGCAGTTTATTTCTCTGCAATTGTACCAATCCACTTAATTCAGTGGCAAAGCTTGCAAAAAGTAAGTTTCTTAGACGTGTGTTTGAAATACTTAGATGGTGTAATTTCTTGTGCTGATAAAGGTGATTTTAACTATAGAGTCTGAGTATGAAATTGTCAAGTGTGACCATCGAGAAAACCTTAGTCATAGTTTGTAGCTACAGTTCTCTGGTTTGGAAGTTAAAGTAACTTAACAAAGTTACAGTTTAGTTACAGTTGGGTCTCTGAACTGTAATTTTGTTAAGTTACTTTTAATTCCCAATCAGAGTAGCTACAAAATATGACTGATTGTACACCTGGCCTGGGTTGTTCAAAAGGTGGATATCGCTATCCAACAGATAAATCACTATCCAGCAGATGAACACTATCAATACCAATTGAGTTATCCGGTGGATAGTGATTTATCCAGTGGATAGCGCTATCCACCTTTTGAACAACCAGGACCTGGTTGCCATGTGAACTTAAACTTATCTTGATTATGCTTTTCAACAGACTATATTGGCAATTTCTCAGTATTGGACTGGAACTAGCTTGTAATGGAGGCTAATGTGTGGGAATATATTAAAGAGTATTTGCATTTGAAAAGATTCCCTAGTAAGCTAGTTCTAGTCAAATACTGAGAATATGAATATGGTCCATTGTCTTTAACGTTTCAGGGTGAAGATGAGCTCTTTTAGTCTTGTTAGCTACTAAGCTGTAGGGGGTAGGGAAAAGCAGTACCTGGAGGGAAAAAATCCTCTCATAGCCGAGTAGTGAACCAACAAACTCAAGCTACATAATTATTAGGATGTCAAATTTGGGAATTGAACCCTGGACTCATTGGTGGAAGGCGATTGCTATCACCATGGTGCCAGCCCTTCTCCCAAGAAAAACTATTAGTTAACTAGTTGTTTTCTTTTGCTGACATTTCACAAACTTCCTTATTATATGCTACCAAGCAATCTAGCCGTCATTTGCAACTGTGCAGAGTCTTTAAAAGGAGCAATATGTATGAGGAATAATCTTTTCATTAAAGTTCCAGAATCACCTTCACAAGTATCAATCACAAGTATTATGGAAACATCATTAGAAGTCACCTGGACTCCAGCAGACCCATTGGACCTTGTTCTACAATACATGGTTGAAGTGAAGAATATGTCAGGTGCCTGGAAACCAATCACTGAGATCATTCAAGGGACTTCAGTTGTTGTGAACAATCTGAGGTCTTTCACTGCTTACACGTTTAGAGTAAGAGCCAAAAATGGCCTGGGAACCAGCAATTACAGCCAATCATCACGGAATGTGACAACATTGGAGGGAGGTATGGTAAAATCATTAGCCTGTGGAGAATGGGGACTACCCTCCCCATTCTCCGCGCGGCTTCGCCACTTGTTGTTTGCCTCCCGCGCCAACAATCACGCCAGCTACGCAGGCTATAAAAGAATATGAGAATGAATCCTTCATTCTCTGTCCTTACTTCACAACCGCACCAATTCAGTGCTAGGATACTTAACCCACCCTGCGAGCAGAGCCTCCTTTCGTCTTTTTCTTTACTGAGGAGGAGAAAAGGAGGCTCTGCCCGAATCGCGTCAACTCTCTGAAGCCGCCGCAGTCCGAACTTCTGGACTAGTCAATCTTGTTTTCTCTCGTCAAACCGGATTTTCCAGTGCGAGCGTCCGTTTAGTAACAAAACCGATGGTTATAATTGAGCCCGCTGTACCGTGAAAAACCAAGATGGCGGCGAGATCTGGCATATTAGGCTTGGGTTCGAAACTGTATCCTGGCAACATGCAGCGCATATTCAATAAAGATCTTCCTCAATTCATGCACAGTCTTTCTCGAGAACGCCAAAATTGAGCAAGCAACAAATTCATTACCATTTATTCATTGCCAAAGGCTCTGCTAGCAGGGTGACTTAACCCACCCATTTGGAAGAATCGCAAAAGCTTGCGATAGCACGCTGTTACAATTCTTAATTGAATATTCGACCTTGGATATCGCATTTGTAGTTTTTGATTGGTTCACTCAGTCTCGGTTATCAGCTGATATACCGTATGACCCATATATGGAGACTGATAGCGTCAAGTGTTGCCTTCCTGAAAACGGATTACCTTTAATTTCCAAGTGTCCAAATTTAATAAAACAATTATTACATTCGCGCTGGTTAGATATGGGAGTGGCTTTAACCCTCGCGGCGCTACGTGCCTCGTTGGCTATTTACCATCTCGTATCCAGCACGCGCTCATGGAAGAATTGTTAAATATTTTCGTTGTCATTGCCTTTTTCGCTACTCTGGAACATCTCGCCTCCTTATGATTCCTCAGTTTTGTCATTTCTTTATTTTTCAGCACCGTCAGCCCCTCGAGAACTGGAACTAACTGCCAAAAATGCCAGCGTTGTTTTCACATCTTGGCTCATACCAGCTATGTTGAATGGCTATCAGCAGTCCATATTGTACCGAATTCACTTCACCCCTCAGAATGGTAACACTTCAGGTGACCTTTTTGTTCCGCATTCGACACATGGAAGCCCACAAACCGCGACCTTGCGTGGGCTGTTTCCTGATAGCGTTTACAGTATAAAGATCTATGCTGGGAGAAGACGAAGCGATGGTGTGGAAAGATGGAGTCCGCCTTCTTCAAAGATAGTGAGAACTTGGCAGTTAGGTAAGGAAGATTAGAAGACTACTTTTGTAGACTTCATTCTAAAGTTTCCACATTCTGATTTTATTTTGGTGCAAAATCTTCACTGCTGAGGTGTGGTCATTTTAGCCAGGCGTACAGATTTATGCGGGCGTGTTGACGGCACCAATTGGAGTACATGATGGGTGGTAATAAGGTCCAACGGTTCCTTATAATAAGTGTTAGGCTGAGGCAAATTATATTTTTTTATAGTTCCCTTTACACCGCCTTTGGATTTGACTGCGGAATCCAATGGAGCTTATCAGATTATGGTCAAATGGAAGGTAATCCGCACACTTTTTTTCTCAGTTTTCTTCTGTTTTAGTAAATCAGTGTTTTGTTGGCATTAACATTTTTAATCGCTTTTGGTTTATGTTGAAGTGTCTGAATATAACTATTTCCCAACCTTTTTCGTTTACCGCGTGGTTGATGAAAGACGGCAGTTAGAATAGAAATTCTACCGAAAGGGACAGCGGCCCCTGAAAGTGGGATGTTCTTGAGTTTAGTAAAATCCAAGCTACAGTGATTCAATACAAATCCTCAGTCCAACCGACTAAAGTGTGAGCACATGAGGTCATGGAAGCGATGTTGAGAATCTAAAGTTATCTTCGAAAAATTGAATTCGATTAATTTGTAATTTTTTTTCCATTGCGAGTAAAGCATGTCGCCGTTGATCGCATCAGTGAATAGAATAGGCTCTATATCTGCATCCGGTGCTATGCACGGAAAAGTAGTGCGCCTCTCATGTTTGCTTTTTCATTTGATGCGAGAGACTTTTTGGTCAATCACTCAAGCATAGCAAAGCAGGGCCAAACCAAGACTCACTGACAATTTTAGCGCGAACCTCTTTCCGAAAATAAAGTGTAAAGCTTTAAATCATCATTTTTTTTTTGTAGGCTCCTTCGTACTCGATCGCTGGCTACGATTTGCGGTATAAAAAACACAAGAGCACAGCTGCTTATACGAAGTTACAGATTGTTGGCATGTCTAACACAGTGCACCTCATTCTGGAACTTGAACCCAATACGGAATATGAAGTTAAAGCCCGGATGTACAGCAATGCTGGGATTGGTCCTTTTTCTGAAACGCTAGTCGTCAGGACGGATACCAGTGAGTTCATTTACTTTAGCCTGACAGGTCGTGACTATAAAATTGTAATCTACAAGAAATAGCGGTTGCGTCAACCTCGTTCTGACGACCTTTCCCTCGCTTTGAGGTGAGGTGGAAAGGAAAGGTCCTGATAACGAGGTTGACGGTTCGTTGGGAAGTGAATAATGAATATGTTTTTACCTCGATAAAGTGCCTTTCAATTTTTATTATCTGTGGTGAGCGGTTTGAATAATCGGCTAAGATTGTGCATGATTGAGTAATAGAAATGTTTTGGTGGTCAATTTATTTCTCGATGAAAAGACGATATGGTTTACAGCGGATTTCCTGAAAAGTGCAGAACGAGTAAAATCTCTTAGGGGATGCTGGGCGGGAGTTCACTGTTTAAAACCACACGTTGGTCATTTTTCAGAGCTTTAAGGATATGCTCGATTTTACGTAATCTCCATCTCACGACTCTAAATCCCTCTAAAATGCAACTTTGATTTTTCGGTGTGAGCCTTTGCAATGCTTTCTTTCTTCAGATGCTTTTGCTGAGTCTTCAAAGATGGGCAGCGAGGAGGAGTCTTCTGGTCTCTTAGTTGCTGTCATTTGTGCGGTGATTGGAGTCCTTCTGTTACTTGGGCTCTTTGTGTTTGTTTGTGTAAAACGAAGACAATCCAGCTCATCACGTATGTAAAATTTGGTCTAAAAAGTTATATCCTGGTCATTGCATATCCAGCATAGTATTTTGAGTCATCGGTCCTCTTGCTTAGAGGCGTCAGTTAAGTTGTGCATGCCCAATTGGTGGTATTTGAGGTCGGTGCTTGGTATAAGCCTGCGTATAATGTCCCGAGCACTATACAATGCAAAAAATGCATTACCTATGACGGAAGTAGTGCAGGTAGTAGCTGGTAGCACTAGTAGTTGCTGTAGTAGCCATAATAATAAATTGATGTAGTGCCTGTAGTTGCTGATGCACCGGTGGTTGCTGTAGTTGCTGAGGTACCATGTACTGCTGTAGTTAATGTAGTACCAGTAGTCGCTATAGTAGCTGAATTTGCTGTAGTACTGATAGTTGCTGTAGAACCGGTAGTTCCTGTAGTAGCTATAGTACTGGTAGTTCCTGTATTTGATGTTCTCGTGGGGTAAATACCACTTAAACAAGTGGGTCTTGATTTTTTTTTTCAAGTATTACAAAAGGATGAAAGACTCGATGTGGGAGGTCAGCGCTTTTCCCCAGCTCTTTTCCTCTCCTGTGTTACCTTTGGCGAAAAGAACTTTAGTTTCGAGTTCGCCAGCATTTGAGGTTACATTTGGCGAAGCCATATTATCATTCGCGTAGTCGCATTTTTAAATTGAAAGATTCAGCGAGTTTTCTCTCTTTGATACGCATCATATAGGTTTTTTGTTTTACCAGACAACTTACTCCAACGTAAATGAGTAACCTCGTTTTTCCCTGTTGTTTGTTTATGGAAACCACTTACAGCTAAAAAGCTGAATTAATGGTTTGGTAAGTATAAGGCAATTTAATTAATGAACACAGGTAACATGCAGAAACAGAAATGAATCAAGTGTCTGCAATAACCCTAAACCTCCTCACAAGATTCTACCCGCGGGGTTTGTAGGAGTAAGATTACGGCTAAATTACGACAGAATTTAAACCTCCTGTCCGTCCACTAGAGTGGAAATCCTAGTAGCAACTAATGCCTCATGCATCATACAATATGCAAGGACACGTTATGGAGAGCGCGGTCTTCTTTATCTTCTCTATGGCCACGTCGAATGCAGTTTTTAGGGAGCTTTTAGAAAACTGTTCTTTGCAGGTACACCCTCTCAGTTTTTTTTTCTACGAAGCGCACTGAGATAGCTGGTGGTGAGAAACTGGGCCAAGCGCGTTCGTATCACTGGTGCGGTGACTGTTTTGTTCTTGATGTTTCTCTTTCAGTCTTTCATTCTGATGTTGACATAGATTTCACATTTCGTGTTTTAGGCCAGAGCTTTCATATTGAGAACCTATCAGAAGATCCATCTCTCAAGTACATCATCCAAAACAGAGATCAAAGAGGAAGGAGCACCTCGCGCACATCGACGAGTAATGAAAGCGACGGAAGTGTGGAAGGAACGTACAACTTTGCGGCCGTAGATGACGAGATTGATGAACAAATGTTCGCAGGCGACAGAAATTCAATGCCAGCGCAAAGTTTACGTCTGCGTTACCTAAATCCAACGGAGCCAAGTCACGCTCCGTTGCCATCCTCTGAATATACTGAAGTGGAAGCTGCTGTCCGCTTGCAGAACTACCAACCTCGAGTTAGTCCTGAGGCATCACACAAGGATGGCACAACGGTTGTTGCAAGCGTTGAAGTTAACCAGGGACCTGGAGAAAGCTCTGGCCTTGCAATTACAAAATCAAAGGACTCTGCCGCGGTGGAGCGAGAGGGGTCCTCCAGTGAAGAGGAATATGGGCCGCCTGATTGGGTCCCTCCTCCACCTCCAGTTGATACCCACCAGCCCCAGGTCCACAAAGACCTTGAAACCCGAAGGACTGGTCCCGACATTTCAGCGAAGGACCCTGCTGAGTATTCTGCAACGGGGCCAACATCAAGTGAACCCCCAATTTATGCTCAAGTTGATCTTTCAAAGAAAAAAAATCGACTAGCTACTAAGGAGTCTCCTCGAAGGGCGAAAAATGAACTCTTGACAAACGGATCTTCACAGTATGACGGTGATACGTCGGAAGATGATTCTATGAGTTGGCCTCCACCACCCCCACCCCCACATAAATCAGCAAATCCTACTGCTGACCCAGAGTGGGAGAGACCCCTCCCCCCTGAAATTATGGCTTTGCCGGGGAAGAGGAACCGCGTTGCGCTGTGGGCCGACAGCGATGATGAATCTGAAAACAATGATAGTGATATTTTTGCTAAGATTTAGACACCAAATCAGTTCTAGGTAATGTTTTAGTCAACATAAATAGTTGTATATTCGTATTTTGACCAGCTTAATTCAAAATTACTTGCTTAGAGGCTTGGCGAGAATTTGGAAAGGGAACATCAACTCGTTCATTCAATTCGCAAACCGACTTTGTCTCCTCAAAGGTGGCAAGTTTTTTCTTTTATACAAAATATGAACTAAACGTATTTGGCAAGCCATCCCCACCCCCCTTACCCCCTCATTTTATTGCGATACGGGCCTTGTTGTTTTTGGAGGAGCGAATTTTAATAGACCTTATTCACGATGGCCACCATGTTGGATTTGCTATTATCATGCAAAGTAGCTACACATAGTAGTCATACAAAGTAGTTACTTCGATGTTTTTTTAGTGAAAAATGAGCAGATAACGAAGTAGAAAGTCAAAATCACGGTCAAAGGCAAATATATAATTATTATAAAAGGTACTTAATTCTAAATTCTAAAATGTACTTTTAGCAATGTTATTTCAATATTTCGACGAGCCTATTTTCCGCAATTTGCCTTTTTTCCAATGTTTTTCCCCCAGCATAACACATGGCCAATTTGCATGACAATTTGAAAAACAACATGGTGGCTATCGTGAATAAGGCCTATTGTGTTGTCGAAGCTGTTGTCGAGCTAAAACTAAAAATGTGACCTTGGCCAATCACAGCACGCGTAGCCAGTCAAATGAACCAATCATGTCGCAAAGTACTTAGCGCGCGATAACAAGTGCTTGCCAATCGGAGGCAGCTTAATTTGCTTCCTATTGGCTGAGAATGTGGTCAGTGATTTAAAACCAAAAATTACGTTACGGTAACAGTCTCGGTGCATGCTTAAATGCCAAACCACTGAGCAAAAGAATGTAAATTTTAAATATTTTACGCCGGAACAAATTAACACTTTCGTTCCCACGATCGAATCGTTCATTCTCCTAACTAGTACCATAGTTTTCTTTGTTGGTTAGTCGTGAGAATTTGGTATTATATCAAGATCACACCTTTTAAGCTGATAATAGTGTTCATTCTCAATACCTGTCTGACTAATATTTCATTGAAATTGTGAGGAGAATTCAGGTACTGATCACTCCTGGGTGTCAAAGGGTCAAGCGCTGAAGTATTGTAAATAACATGCGTGCGAGTTACGTATTGGTGAAAAGTTTACAAGTAACTTTTTTTTTTTAGAAAAAATGAAAAACATGGAAGTTTTAATTGTGTGAAATTTTTTTTTGATTTACTTGCTTTTTTATTTACTCAGTCGAGCTACTCAGTCGTACATACAGATCGTTGCCAGCTCCTCAATCGTAATTTGTCAAAGTAACGAAGAACATTCCATACTTAAAGCAGAAAATCTGTGGAGCGTTTTACAATTTTGTAAAAAGTTTGAATCTTACTGATTTGTCTTTAACTACATTCGTGGAAGTTATTGTAAACTACGCCTTATTAAAAAAATGTTGCGTGATTCTCTTCTCAGTAGACGTGCGAAATGAAAAACAACTTTAAATGGTTCCTGTCCGTTTTTTTTTTTTGTTTTTTTTTTGCTCCTTCTTTGAAATGACAAATGTCAGAATGCGTGATTGTTACATGACCCTGAGAGGAGATTCTTGTTCTAAAATAACTTACTTTATTTGTTATTTTTCTTGAGCAAAGTTTATATTCCCTAACTCAAAGTTTTGGCTCGTAGGTGCGTTTCGCTTGGCCGAAGATCCACTTGAAGATATATAGCTATTGAACTTTCCAGTGCCTCTTGACGCAAGCGGACATAACACAACTTTTATTCCTGAACGAAACCGCTGATCTCTTATAGCGTAGATCACTGGGTTCAAGCAGCCATTCAAAGTGGTAATTGTTAACACTGCGTTCAAAACGTTGCTAGGTACATCCCATGATCCCTTGGTCACTAAGGCAGCCAGAGTAATCATTGTGTAAGGAATCCAAGACACCACAAACGCTCCCAGAACAAGCAGAAGAGTTTTCAAGGCTTTTGTTTCGAAGGCCCGTTGATTCGACGCATCAGAAGAGGATCTGTTTTGAACGGAGTTCTCTTTAATGCATTTGACGTGATATCTGGCCACAAAGAATATTCGACAGTAGCAGAAAACCATTAAAATCACAGGGATGGTGAAGGCAAACAAAGCCATACCCAGTGCATATATTCTGCTACTCAGCCCCTTCGCGCCCCAGTTTGGACGGCAGGTGGAAGTCTTGGAATAGTAGACCACCTCGCCCCAGCCTATTTGTGGTGCAACGGCCCAGAAGATGGAGTGAGCCCAGCCACCTAGGAGAAGCAAGGCTGAACGACCAGTTGTCGACGTAGTCTGATACCTAATCAAACAAGGAAGATTATTTGAAATGTAGAATTATCAAGCTCCTTAGGTAGAACAATAGCATGTCGAGGATTTATGTCGTTGCAAAAACGACTTGGACACCTACTTACTCACTCACTCTTACATCACGACGACATTTGGGCTTTGCTTCGTAGCCACAACGAGACACTATCCACAGAAATGCGTTAATATTACATCTCAATGACAATGACGTTCTCTCAGTCCATTAAAATCCGTTGGAGTACTTAATTTTTTTGCTCAAACGCGTAAGTTACGACTCACCGTAAGGGATCCGTTATGGCCAGAAAGCGATCAACGCTTACCAAGCACAATGTCATAAGCGAGGCATTAAAACTCAGTGAAATTAACGCTGCGTGCCATTTGCACCACGTAAATGACAGCTGCCACTCTTGCGCTAGTGTTGAGGCGATGTAAAACGGTATGTAGATCGTACCGACCAGAAAATCCGCAGTTGCAAGGCTGCAGATGAAGTAATAAGTCGGTTTATGTAATTTGTAGTTGCAAATTACAATCCCCACGACAAAAGCGTTGCCAAAAACACTGCTGATGGAGATTATAACCAAAACGGTTACTTGAGTGTAGATTTCCAGATTGCTCCTTGATATAACGAAATTTTGTAATGTTGTGGTGTTGTTCCAGTGGGTTGGTTGGGTTATGTTCATTTTAAAGCTGGTGTTCCTGTACTTTCCTGTTTCACAAAGTCAGTTCGTCCTTCGAATGGGCTGTCCGCTGTGGTTTAAAATTTGGCCACAATTAATTGATCCACACCTCCAGAATTCGCAACTTTAACAAAGCTGTTGAAAAGTGAAGGGGTTGTGTGTTAATTTTTGAACGGAACTGATTAGCCCTTTACATTTAGGTGTAGTTAACGAGTTTGCCAGCACATGAAATCGTTTAATTCTGAATTTGAGAACTAAAGCATACCCTTCCAAATGCATTCTATTAATAAGAAAAAAGCGCTTTGTATAAAAAAGTTTTCTTTTGCTTCACACAAACAATTTCTCCGTTTAAACTACTTGAACTGAAAAATAGTGCTATTTGTCTTCCTTCCGTAACAGGTTTGAATGACGAACGACTTTTCGTTTGCCCACAAAAGATCTCATAGCTAGGAGGGCATGGTTTCCTTACTTTGATAAACCCATGACCCATGACCCATGATTTTGTAGGTACCTTAGTGCGTGCAATGTGCAAAGAGAATGTCAATGTCTAAAAAGGAGAGTCATCTTTTCTAACTATATTTTAGGCCAACAGCCATGATATCTTGCCTGTAAGCTTTTATTGTCAACGCACGACTTTATTTCTTAACTTGTTTTAATTCAAAATATTGCTTCCGCTCTAGAAAGTTTAGGATTGCTTTGAAATTAATATGGCATATTTAAAATGATGGAATATCATGGAATCAGCAGTTTGATTTGGGTGTCACAATTTTCTCAGTATCATAAAATCGAAGTTTTTTCAAGTTAACCCTGGAACTTTTAATGCTGTACAATCATCCTTTCTTACGTTGAAAACATGTTTAAAAGACCAGTCGTTTGGACAAAGCGAATAATAGTTCTTGCAAATTGTCTTTTCTTTCTCGAGGCCTTAAAAAGATCTACATCGTTATCATTTCAAAACAAGGCTCCCGGCAACTACCATAAATCCGATTATCTTCTTAATTGCTGAGACTGCCTTTTGTGTTTAGAACTCAAATCGAACGGTAAATTGCTAGGAAAAAACTGGCAGTGACTTTGTCTCCTTTAATTACGTTCGAAACATGAAATTTCTTCCGGAAACTCCCTTTTCCACGCCGTTAACATTAATATATCTTCGTCTTCCTTTACCTAGCTGTATTAAAATTCAACGATCTCAATTGCTATAAGTGCAACTATATCACCTACCGATATAACGGTCTTAGCAAAATGTGGCTCTATTCAAACCAATGCCTAGTCAAATAAAAAAAAAACCTGTTAATGTGTAATTGCGAACAAGCCTGCGCAACAACTTGATATACCTTTTCGAATCTGCGGTGAAAATTCTACTTTCTTTCATATTTTTAGAGTTGAAATATTTGACTTTCTAAAATGTAAGCTGGCTTCTTTATTTTAAGAAACTCAGGAGTTCAAACATTGCAGAAAAGTGGAAAGAAGTTCTTATTTTCCTTTTTAATATTCAGTCATAACATAAGATCATCAACAAGAGGTAATGCACCGATCAAATCGAAACTTCAACATCCCCCCCCCCCCCCCCCGGGCAAACCCCGGGCATTTGACTATCTTCTGTGCCCGGCGTATGGGGAATTTGACCTTTGCCTGCATGGGGTGGGGAAATTTTAACTGGAAGAGTCAGGTGTCAAATGATTTTATTTTTTTCGGGCGCCGAGGTCGCCAACAGCCATAAAACACATGTTTGGACGAGATGGAAGAGTTTAAAGGAAGAGATATAGCATTTGTGAGCGATTGGCTTAAAAAAGGGTGTTCAAAAGTTGGGGACAGATAGACAAATCCGACGACACGGTAGGGCATTTGAACACTATTTTGGCCCGAGGGGCTGGGAATTTTAACGATCCAATCTTCAAAAATGCAAATTCCCGTGGTTTGCCCTGGGAGAGGGGATGTTGAAGTTTCGAGTTGATCGGTGCATAACTTCTTTCTCAAATACTCTAGAATAAACAAGCAAAATATGTTTTTTTCAAGGAATGGTGTTAGAATCTGGAATAGCTTATCTAATGAATTTCGTCAAATGCCTAAAACGAAATTTAAACGCAACATTTACAATATGCTCCTTCAGAAACTCTCGGAGGCAAATGACTATATTTGATTTGTCGGATTTGGATATGCCTTGAAAACCGAACTTATTATATTTGCATTGTCCTTCCAGCTTCTCATGTAATTTGTTTAACTTTCCTATGAATTCCTTTTCTTGGCTTTTTTGGTTTCATTACCTGATTCGTACTTCATACTTAGTTCAGTAAGTTATTTTTATATGTTGTGAAATAACATTTAATTCTATGCCTCAAACCACTGCTTGCGTCGAATAGCTGTAGCTAACTGCGAGCGGTGGTACATCATTTTTTGTGTTCCAAGTTAATTTACCTTTTCCCTGTTTGGTTAGGGAAATATTTTAATACTGATTCAATGTAAATAGACTGAAACCACCCCATTGAAATTGCCTTTATTTTTCCGGTTTCCTTTACATTATCAAATGTAGACGATAATATTAAACATTCTTTTTTCCCAAAGTTTGGATAATTATCGGTAAGAGTCACGTCGCTCGTAAGAATCCTACAATTTATTGGAGGCTCTATAAACTCATTTTAAAAACAGTACAGTTTTTTTTTCTGACTGAAGCCAATATATGAAAGTCATACTGATGCGAACTGTCGATATAAAACGATTTCCTAAGCAAAGGTTATCGCACTTAATGAAACAACTTAGGAAGTTGTCTTTAATAAGAAACCTGAAAACATCTACTCTTCAGCAGGACTCCAACATATCGGACCGTGCGATTCCAATGCTGACTCTGCTCAACCACTTAACTATTTCGTCTTACAATTTGCCAGGTATTATTCGTATTATAAGTACTTTCCTCCAAAGGGGATTTTACAATGGTTTCTGAACGCTTCAGTTCTCTCGTACCAACTTGGCATCGAAAAAAACCAGGCTTTCTGAGTTTTTTCCTGTTAGTCAGTTTCAGGGGCACCCAACGTCAATTTTCAAAAAATATTTGTTCGGAAGACGATTTGAGATCTAGAATTTTCGGAACATTTGTTGTAAAATTTCTTGCTTGCCTGCCTGTCCTAGGATTTTCCAACATCCAAAAAATGGTATCATTGCCCATTTTTAACGGATTTTTACCCTAAAAAGGTCACCCAGAATTTTCGGGAGCCTTTTTTCTGCCTGAAATTTTCGAAAAGATAAGTTTTGATTTCTATAATTTTCAGATCACTAGACTTTCAGCAAGGAGATCCGAACAGATGAAAAATTTTTAGGGGATAAAAATATGGCTATATCTACCGTTTAAATACTAAAATACGTTTAACAACTGTATTTTTAAGTGGTTTTGAACAATATTCTTGTTGGGTTCCCCTGCAGTTTAGCTATTTTAGTGACTTCTCTTCAAAGGGCAAACTGAGTTCGCCCAGTAAGCGTATTTCGTCATTTTGTTTTTCCATACAGATAACCGAAACCGGCTGAATAAAGAAAGATCATATAACTTTTAAAAGTTCATTCACTCATACCTGTACTCGACGGGTCTCCTTTTTTTTGACAAAGATCTGTTTAACATCAAATTGCTTCCACTTTGCACCAGCAATATTTCCCCGCCTTGCTAGCTCAAGTTATCTCTTTTGATCAACATTCAAACAGGAAGTTATATTTTGGTAATATGTACAGAACACCTGTCTTCGTTTAAATGTAATTTACCCTCACGACGGAAAATGTGGATGTCCTTGGGAGCTTTATAAAAAAAACATATCATTTTTCGCGTATGCAATTTCGAATTTAATCTTTTGCCCCTTTGTCCGCATTCTGTTGAGGAGAAATGCATAAATTGCACAAATACGCTATCGACTAAGATCTCTCTAATGCCAAACAAAATGTTCGCAATCAACAGCCGAAATTAAACGGATAATAGAAGATCCTCGGATTTCAGATAAACCGGCGCTACTGAAACAGAAGGCTTCCCGGGAAGCCATAACTTTATAGATATCGGCCATCAAGTCAACCAAGAAATGAGCAATATGCGAGTTTATGAAATGCCAGCAACGGCAACAAAACATAATACAAAAATGCATGCATGCATTTTAATTGCGGAATAAGTACTGTGAAAAGAAGATCTTTAACAGCTTTGAAAAACGCTTGTAGGATATGGCTGTTATTGATGACCAAGTGTAAATGACGGGCGTTTAATTTACTAATATTGTACCATCCTTTTTTTTTGCTTACCCAATAAGAAGTCTGAGAAGTCGTCGTTCATCATGTTAAATAGCTCGCTTCATCTTTCTGTTCAAAGTGAGTTCAAGTAGGTAATCTTTGTTGTTAAAATTTACTTCCAAGTTTGTGAACACGGAAATATCGCTTTCTGACTCGATTTAATTAATGAGGCCATAAAATTGTCGCTGGCAATGGGCTGTAGTTACAAATAACTTAGATGAAACACATAAGTCAGATACGAGGAAATTGACTACGGTACGAAAATTGAAAAATTCTCACGACCGGCCCTGACGTTTGGAACGTCAGCTGGCTCATTTGTCAATTCGTGGACCATGCTTCACTCACTCACCAACACAAGTACGGCGCCATAGTTTCAGTAAAACTAAGCCTGTTCATGTAGTTACTCAGTGAACAATCGTAAGGTTTCTCAACTTTTTCAATAGTATTGTCACACTTCTGGATCCAACTGCGTCGATATGTGGTATCGCTTATTTGAAACCGTGACTAGAATCGAGACTAATACCAGTTATTCACGAATCACATTTACTTAGCCCGTTACGAAGCAAACCGAATTCAAAATTAGCCTACGATTATTTGAATAAAAGACATTTCATTACTGACTCAGCTGACATGAAAAATTAAAAAACCAGAGCACTTGTCATTACTATACTGCCAAAAATTATATCTTGGCAACGAATGATCCTTTGAATATTGTCGGCTGTGAACACCTGTTACATTCACAAGCTTAAGGGTTTGTTGTTAATAAATGGTTTCCTATCATCAAAGATATTTCTGAAATTTGAAAAGTAGTCGTTTCTGTTATCGGTTTCTAAATCGATCATTGACGTGATTTATGGAAGGAAGGATATCTGCATGATATTTCATTTAAATTCAAAAAGCAAATTCATACAATCGACTTTAAAGAGGATCAAAATGATCACTTTTTATTGGAGCACTCTTAAAAACCGAGGAAAGATATAGGAACGATTATGTCTTAATGCCTCAAGGCGTTTGGGGGTGTTGAAGATCTCACCTCGGGCTAAAGTTAAAATTATTATTTGAATCCTTTAAAGTTTTATTTCCAATGTGGACAAAATGTTTTAAATGGCTATGTATAAAAATTTTTATTGAGAAGGTTAAAAAAGTTAAAACCGTTTTCTAGTCTCTAGTTGTAAAAAGACTTAACCATACTCGCAATACTCGAGTGGCTTAAGGACGGTACCTACTATTGTTATTGCGCATCCGTTCTCAAGATATTGATTGGGGTTTCCTTTTGGTGGTGCTTACCGTGAATGCAAGGGTATTTTTGCGCAGTTTAAAACTATGCGGAGAAAGCAGAACTTAGCAAGTGCTCTCGGTATCCGAAAAGAAGATTGTGGGTAACCACGCATTTTTCAGAGATTCAGTTTTGGAAAAGAACACCATACATTGCTTTGCACTTCAAAGCTTTTTTGCAAATATTGTTGATTAATTGTCTTTGTAAAATGCGTGGTTACCCCGAATTTTCTTTTTGGATTTCAAAACACTTGTTAAGATCTGCTTTTCCCGCATAGTTAGTGAACCGCGCTTAAATATCTTTGAATTACATGTAGTAGGCACCGTCCTTAAGAATTTAAATATTGTATTTTTAACTATCCATTTTACTCTATTTTTCTCCATATACGAAAAGTATCTGATGAGTCTCTTGGCCGAGACGGAACGCCGGTTACCGGTCATCTCGCCACCAGGGAGTTTCGCCACCTACTAACTCGCCACCAAGAAACCACCTCACCGCCAACCAACTCGAAGTCACCTCGCCACCAAACACTAGAGTAAAGTAGTCGCGGTGAATTAGCTGTTCAAAGGAAAGTAAAGTAGTCGCGGTGAATTAGCTGTTCGAACGCGAGAGTTATGTGTTGCACCAGCGGTAGCCCTATGATATCAGCTTACTTTGTATAATAATGAAGGGGGTAGTTTCTAAAGAAACTGTGGTGCTGCGTCGGTGGGGAAGTAGTATACAAAAATTTGGTTTTATCAACGGAGTTGTCATACCAGCCACGAAATTTAAATTCTTCACAAGTACTTGACAATCTTTTATTGCATACGAAAGCTAAAGTTTAAAAACATTCATAATTTTTTTTGCGCTTCCCGTTCACGATCACCATCGTTAAGCGATTGATCCTTCTGTGTTTACTTTCACTGCCATTTTGTTATATGTGAATCACAATTTAATGATATATCTGATAAAGGACCAAATTACCAAGGAAACCACCCGGAAGTGATCGAAACTTGTACCCAGCCTTCTTTGAACTGCGCCGAGCGAGGAACGCCTGCTGAAAATTGCTCACCGCTTTGAAGAACTTGTCGAAATCGGTGAATATTGTGCGATTTCCACTCCCTGGGAAGATGTGGAATGGAATATAACTATATCTCCACTGACAGTGAAGTTCATTGAAACATCTGCTGTTCAATTGAAGGATCGAATTGATAAATTTATTCCAAATTCTTTAAAATGATGTCTGGTAACTTAGCACCCGATCGAAAACTGGAGTTAAAACCTGTGGGATGTCTGTTGTGCACAACGGCGGAATGGAGAAGAGTTGCATTCTCCTGTTTGTCTTGTGTTTGTTGCAGCTTTTTACGGTTGAAAATGCAACGAAAACAGCGCCGAGTGTTACGCTAGATATTCCTTTGGACTTCAACCAACCTGTGAAAAGTTACGATGACTTTGTCAAAATAGTGGATACACCGTGCAAAACGCAACCAAGTTTCGAAATTGTGCTCAATTACAGGACGAAGGATAAAAGATTGTTGACGCTCGAAGTAACCTCAACTGGAGTTCTAAACAGCCAGCGAACAGAGTTCAAATATGATGTTGCGATCGCTCATCGTACTGAAGTAACACAGACTTTAAGTATAAAAGTTCATCTTCGGGATTCACTCGTATATCTAGAAAACAAAGCTCTAAATTTGTTTCCTGATCTATTTATCGAAGAAATTCAAATCACTGCGATGCTTTTAGACCTTTCCCCTGATGGATTAGACTTTAAACCTGTGTTAGCGGGTGATTTCAAACGCTTACCTTTAACTCCACCATGGAGTAGGCCTTCCAAACCTGGATTCAGTTTTAAATGGCCTTGGAAACATGTAATGAGAAGGAAACAGAAGATAGATAAATGTCACAGTCTTAATGGTAAGTTTGAATTTCAATATTTTCCACCAACCCTTTAGGTTTCATTTTTTTTCTCTGAGTGGGCACTTCATGAAAGAGAAAGTCTATTCTAAGGTGCCACTTGCCAGTGGAGCAAATTGTTTATATTATGTGGTTGTTTGTTTCACTTGTTGATGTGATTTTTGAACAGATCTAAAACTATGTCAATATCCAGTCTTTTCATTGAGATAGCAAGAACTTTTCTGACTTCAGGCTTTAGGTTATTCAAAGCTTGGTTTGTATAAATTAACGATCAAACCATAAGTGGTCAATTGCCACCTACAGAATATTGTTATTGGTTGCCAACTTGCAGAGTTTTGTGAAAAGGAATTACATGATATCCTTCAGCACTGTCCATGAGTTAATAAGTAATCAAGTGAAAATAAAAATAATATTGTTATTGTAATTTTATATTATAGTGTCAATGGACCTGCTGTCGTTGTTTATTCAAGAAAGCGGAGGTCCATACAGCTGAATTCTTTTATTTATCACTTTCATTGTCTGACACTTTGGTGAATAATTTCTAATTTTGGGTTTAGAATACTTGTATGCACCATACTAACTAAAATAATGTCTAAAGAGGTAAAAAACTACTTACTCAATACTGGAACATTTATGAATTCAGGAGGGTGTTAGTTTTGCACATTTATGAAAAGTACTTGGTTAATGTTAAGTAATGTTATTCAGACAAAGAACAATGGCAAAGGCTAGTCGCAATTCTTTATCACAACAGACACAGTCAAATGGAGTAATACTAACTTGCACGAGAGGACTTCGAGACTGGCATGTCATGCTATAGCTCACATCGCACTTATCACACATGTTAACCAATCATGATATCAAATGAAGCTATGATCCTCACAGTTATGAATGCAATTTTTGCAATTGCATAAAGAAGCCTGAAAAATTCAGAACCCACAAATGACCAGCTCCCAAGGTCGTTGGAGTCCTGAATTTTTCAGGATTCTTTATGCAATTGCACAAATTGCATTCATAACTGCAAGGATCATACATGTAGCTTCACTTGATTTCATATCTGCAGTTTGTATATGATCCATTTCATATATCATTTCATTGTTCAATCATAATATATACGGTAATAATGATACATTTTTCTGCGCCACTGATCAAGAAATCCTTTCTTTTACAGACATCATTGACTTGATCACTTTTCCTGTTGCTCTGACTGGGAAGGAGACAGGAGTTAAAAGGTAACACTGTGTTTTTGTTCATGATGCTCTTCTAGTTTAGTACCTTTCTGTTGTACCACAACTTCCTAAAATAAAAATAAATACATTTACATTTAATTTGCTTGAAACAAGGACACTTCCACCATTGGCCTGGCCTAGAGAAGAACTAGCTGAGGAACACAACAGGGCAAAGCCAAGGTAGGATTTGTTAACTGAAGGCATGTGTGTGTTCGCATGTGCGTTCACTGTTTTTTTGTGTGCTTCAAATGGTTTTTTCACCCAGGGGTACAGGAGTGACTAACAGATACTTGACCCAGGCAGACCCCATTCTTGAGTTTAAGTACATGTAATAGAGCCTTAATATGCAATCACAGTCGACAAGTAAAAGGCATTGTTTTGTTAAGTAAAACAAAAGATATAACAAAAAATGGAAGTTAATTC
>NC_090895.1:27092452-27147452 GCF_036669925.1 Montipora capricornis | reverse complement strand
TATTAATTATGCACCGCTTCTCATTGGCTTTTGAAAGCTAATTTGCAGGAAAGGCGTATCTAAAAATAACCTTACTTGTGAAAACGCCGTTGCACAAAAATAGGTATGTTGCACGCTCCGGGTGATGGGCTCCTGGTGGAGTGGTCTCTCCTCGTCCCATTGCTCTTGTGTATTTATCGCAAAGGCCTTACTGCTATCTTTTCCCTTTTCAAGACGACACAATTTAAGTTCAACACAGGAGCCGAGGCCACGTTTCTCAGCCTCTGCCTTTATTCCGGCAAATTCCGCGAACTTTTTAGTAAACACTGCCAAAGATGAATGTTCGTCTGTAATCGGAAAGCGAACTCGTTCCTTCTCAAGCAAATTAAGCGAGCCCACAGACTTCGGGTCCACGTAAAATATAATGCACTTGACCCTCATCGACCTCATCGTACTAGACGTACTTGTCCCTGCCATGTCTCGGAAGTTTTGATGTTGCGAATCACTGTCCTTTGACCTCCCGTGACAGGGGAGACGATAGGAGTCGACATCCGATCCATGATAGGTATGCAAAGCACGTGAATTTGCACAATGGATTACTTTACGATATATTATGTGACGTCTTGTCACATTTGATGTTTTCAGTCTAAGAAATCTTCCAGAGAACTTGCATCTCAAAAATCACGCAGAATAGAGTAGTAAAATCACGAATATCGGTTAATAATTCAAGTTCTTCACGAATCACGCAAGACGTTCAGGTCACGGATCACGAATAATGATTTATTACATTCACTTTTCACGGAAAATAAAATCAGCTAATCACGCATCACGAAAATACCCCTGTACGACCCTCATAAGACGTACACTGTACGAGTCATGGTGATAGCAAGACAAATGAATGAATTGAAACACAAAAAACTAAAAACAAACAACAAACCTGATGATGTCAAACAATTTCAGATTCTTGAGATACGTCTACTTTTTAATGATGTGAATTTGGAATTAAATTTTGATATTATTTTAATTCTTACTGGAATAAAAATGAAACAAGCCATTCATATTTGATGGAAATGTGGAACTATATGTCGATGGTCTGAATGGTAACACAAGCCGAGAATAAACAACATTAAAGCAAGTTGTGCCTATGAGCCTCACACATTAGTTTTCTCATTAACTGTAATGCACGCTGTAATGCTCATATAGAACACAAAAATGTAGCTGGAAATTAGCTACTGAAACTAACAACAGCAAATTAAAAAACGAGAAAGGGAAACAGGTTCACTCAATCAGTTCTTAATAATTATTACAGAGCCGTCCTAGTAGGCTTTCTTGTTTAAGCTACCTAATGGCTGGTCTGTGATCCAGTCTGTGATCCAATCCGTGATCTGGCCCAGGCTGTCAAGTCAAGCCAATTTTTATTGAAACTCACACAGAATATTAATACAATTCAGTATTTTTAAATATAAGAATAAAAGATTGTAATAGAAATAAAGAAAATTTTCAATAATTTTTAGGTCCCATTGTGTAGAGTTTGGGACCCCTAAGTAGTTCATAGAACTACCCGAGTAGGTGATCCAGTCCAGGTATGGTCGCCGCCACATAGTGTTGGTTTTGAGTGCATGGAAAAATTGAAAGTTTCATTCCACACATGACTCGTTTAAGTGAAGGATGCAAGACTGGGTGACATTCTTGGAAGGGAAGCACTCTTGCCACAACATCAACCCACAATCTGTAGAGGGAAATTCTTATTTTGATCTTCATGAAGGTTTTAATTAATTAATAATAACATACAAAAAAGGTGCAATGTACTGTATACAGACAATTTGCACCAGAGCTCATTAACTCCTGTGGCTAATAATAGTATTGTTGTCTGATATTAGTTTAAAAAAAGATCCCTCGATCTCTATGTTTTAAATTAAATTAATTTTTTTTTGTTGATATTAGCATTGATGGATGACTCAGTAAAATGCAGTGAAAGGATCGTGACATTACATGAAGCCACTTTAGAGAAAATGCAGATGGCATCAGAACAAAATGGTAATTGTCACTTTCTACATGGTGAAAACTTTACCCATGGCTAGGTCAACTAATTCTCTGGTAACTAGGACAGCAGTGGTCTCAACGTTACTGGTTTATGGATAGTATGGATTTTCTTTACCAGTGAATTTGATACAGCATTTTAAGTACCATATCTCTCTCTATTTTAGAACACTGTGTTGCTGGGCGTAGATCCCTTCTGGATCTTATCACTCTCCATGACAGTACAGTTCGACAGTGTGATGTCCCATTGTCAGGAGAGACCCCAGATGTGGATGAAATTGTGCAACAAGCCATCAGCCATGATCACAATAACATGATCTCTGTGGCCAATTCCTTGTATCAGCTGGCAAATGAAAAACTAGTAAGTTGTTTTCACAGACCTCAAGGAAAAGGATGTCATCTACCTTCCTGGATATAATAGTTCAGTATTGAAGAATACGCTACAAATAGCCTTTTGTTATGATCTGGGCCATCTCCTTCTATGTTTGCACGAAGCAGAAAAAGATATGTCCAGAAATGCAGACAATGACATTAATTGGGTGAAATTTCGACAAGAGGGCAACGTGTGGTAGATTTGGCAGAATTTTGCCAAATCCTCCATTTTCGCCAATTTACCTGCACATGTAAGTGAGCAGAAATGGAGAGAATAACATTTGAAATAGTCATTTTAAATCATGCATACTTCTCACCAACAATTTTGGAGGGCAGTACTGGAAACATTAATTTTTGTTCCAGTTCAATTTATGCTCATGAACTAGATTAAACAAGGAGCTGTACAGTGCACATGTAAGTCATACATTACAGCCTGAGAAAATGACGTTATTGAGACATCTTTTTTGTCACAGCATATAATTATTATCTGAGAGATATGACAACAGACCGTATTCATGAATGACAGCCAAAAAATTATTATTCTTTTGTCTTTATGCTACTCATCCTCACTAGCCTTGTTAGCACAGAAAAAATTCAAAAGAACTTTTGCTCCAAATATAACTACTTTAGGTATATTCCAGACAAAAAGTGAAAGCAACAACAGAAGATCACTGCTTGAGATGAAGTCCTACTCCTTTTAAACTTTTTTTAGGAGAATGATGTGAAGAAAACACCAAATGTATTGAGCATCTTGAGAGTGGCAAGTTGCATGGGACACTCCAAGTCACAGTACGCAGCCGGCATAATGAATCTTATTGGTCTCGGAGTTCCTCAAGATAAAACTCAGGTATGACATTTTTGCTTTCTTCAACCAAGAATAGGTTTGACAATAGACAGACCTTTATTTGCTTCTTTGCGTTAAGCTACAGTGTACCTTCATCTTTTTGGATACAAACTGGACTAATTTTTTGAAGAAGTAACTCTCTATTTGTTCCTCGAAATTCATCTGCAAGTTCACAAAAATAAACAAAGTACAGAAAAAAATACTTTTATAAAGGTTTGGCCCCCAACAATAAGTTATTCATGTACTGTCTTTCAAAGGCCTTGTGTCCTGATATTTGCCAGTCTCATGTCCAGAAATACTGCCAATTAGATGCATGCATAATTTTGATAAAAACTGTGAAGTGACAACATTATTAGTGCAAGTCTTTACTCATACAGTTAACATTGGGTCGTTGTTATTAGGGTTATCTCAACTACTAATGATTGTTAACATGTTAACGTGTAGGGACACTTCAGTGACATTTCACGATGTATTTCTAGTTTAAGAGAAAGGTCTCTGTTGACACCCAGTGGCACTGTGCTGCATGTTTGGATATAATTATTTTGATCTTATCAGGGCTGGAAGTATCTGTTGCTTGGAGCAGCCAATGACAATGCATTATGTCAAATGGCTTTAGCCTACAGACACCTCATTGGTGCAGATGGATTACACCAGGACTGTGATGTTGCTATTGGTAATTTGTTGTTTTCCCGGTATTTCATTCCTTCAAGATATAATTTATGCACCACATCTCTTTTGTTGAGGGTTGTGCAATCACTACACGTAGTTTTCTTGACCAGGATCATGTCATATGTAGAGGATATTACATGGCCACACGGACATGCCAAATTTCTCTTTGAATGTTGAAAAATATTTCACGAGTGAGTGCAGTGAACGATTGAAATATTTTTCAACAGGAGAAGAGAAATTTCATGTCTCCAAGCGGCCATGTACATGTAATATTCTACTTATTATATAAAAACCAATGAAATACTAAATCACTTCAAGAAAGGCATCGAAAGGCGCAATTTTGATATGTAACCATAGCAACATGTTATCTTCATGTTTGTTTTCGCACGAAAGTTCACTTGGTATTTCATTGGTGTTTATATAATAAGAACAAATTATTTCATTTTTAGGATATTACAAAGCGGCTGCTTTGACCTCTGACAAGCTTCTGCAACAACACCAGGAAGTAAATGTGAGTCTTAGATGGCTGTTTTCTCGTATTACTTATTATTATGCATTAAAATCATGATCTGAATCCTGATTGGCTTAAGATGTACACTCCATTTTGGAGAATTACGGTACTTTCTATACATGGCCTACAAGTTTGCTAGCTCTAAAATCTATCATTGTAAAAATAATTATTGATTGATTCCTTATTTTTGTATTTTGGGCACTGTTGTTAGACTGAATCCAATCTTTCTGTCACTAGACGCATGCTGAAGCTGTTCGGTTGGATGATTATGATGAATTGGCCAAGCACAAGATCGACGAATCCGATTTGTTCCAGTGGCTCACCCATCAGACTTGGTACGGCTTATCAGATGCTCAAGTATGTATCTGCATATCTATACTTATGTTATGAATTGTTATTTGAACCTTCCCCCTCTTTAGAATTCTCACAATGTTTGCGTAAGGTTTTCAAAATAGCTTCGCTTGAAAATGGAAGCATACAGCAATAGACGCTATTCATACGCAAAAAAAGTGGATGGATGGACAGATATTCTAGAATCTAGTCTTAGACTAGCTTTTTGAGGATTTGGCCAGGTAAAATAATGATAAAAGGAGGATGTATACAGAAGACAGTGCTAACGGTATTATTACATGTAAGTCTAGGATGTCGCTCACACGTATGTGTGTAATCGACCAATCCTAGGACGCTTTCCATTTGACAGAACTGAATGGCCAGACTGGGCATTTGGAAGAACTAACTCTACAACACCTTCAAATTAACACACTTCAAGGAAGATAATACTCTTCCCTGTATATGAGGGTTTGTCCCATTTTGAGGCGTAGAGACAAGCCAGGGCCCAAGAGAAGCGCCTGATAAGGAAAGAAAGGGGAAAGGAACCCACACCGCTGACTACTGCGAACAAATGTGACGAGAATGGACGACTATGCGCATCCCACATAGGACTGATTAGCCACCTGCGGGTCCATAAAACACGATAAGAGCCACCCCTTGCTCGAAAATCCTACTTGCAGTCGAGTGATACCTGATAATGATACTTCTCCAGAACAATGCGAGGGGTTATCATGCAAGTGTTCTTCAAATTGTTGCATTTTCTTTGCAAACTGATGGGTCTGGCTGGCCAGTTCTAACAAAAGGAAAGCTCCCCTAGTTTGAGCTACATAAAGCCTCTTGAAGAGATCTATTTATCGATGATGATACGGGGATACTCGGAAAAAATCTGAGTGCTCCTCTGCTCCTCCGAGTCACCACTGATGAGTCTTCCATAGCTCATCGGTAGAGCATCTGAACTAGTCATCAGAAGCTCGTAGGTTTGGTTCGACACCTGCAAAGGAGCACTCTGATTTTTCCGAGTATTCCTGAGTTATCATCAATAAATTTTGTAGAGCTCTTCACTTCATTCCCCAGGATTAGCTTGTAACACCTCTTTCAAGACAATCGCGAATAAAGGCTCTTCTTTATTTTTGTTTCAGAGCCTACTTGCAGATTTGTATTATTACGGTAAACGTAATTTGCAACGTGATTTGGACAGAGCCGTGAAGTATTATCAGATGGGAGCTGATAAAGGAGATCCCGAGGGACTGTATAACCTGGGAATTTCCATGCTGAGGGTACGAAATGCACTTATATATCCATGTCTCCGCACAAGCTGGCCAATGTAACAATCGTATCTCCCCTTTTTCTCAACTGACAGGGTGATGGAATAGAGCAAAACGAAACAGAAGCCATAAAACTGATTCAGCTGTCTGCGGAACAGGTAATGCTTTCTGTATATTCGTCTCAGTCTTCCTTTTAAAACGATACTAAACTGTAAATGATCTATAAACACCCACTTTCTGACTTTAGCGGGGGAGAGGGTGTCTATTTGAGAGGGGCATTTATTTCACATATGGCACCTTAAATTAACTCCTTTTAAACAATGGTTTCCATTGTTTTCCATTGGCTTAGGAATACCAACAAAACAACCTGCGAATAGAGCAGTTTTGCAAAATAATATAAACTTTGATGATTCATAACGGTTACTATTACAACGATTTGAACAGAAGGTGAAACTGTTTAATTTCCGTGGTGTTATTTTGTTACAGATTAATATCTAAGAAACTTTGGCCAATCACAACAGACGTAGAGAACCAATTGAGCCAATCACAACGCAAAGCAAATACATGCAGATGGCACTGAGTGCGCGGAAACTTTTGTTTCTGATTAGATAGAAAAAAAGAAAAGTATCGCCATTGTCTTGGCCAAGCACTAAGCTTGGTGATTGGAAATCCAAAGCACTGGGAAGTGACTTTGAATGCGTCATTGAAACACCGAGAATTCATTCATTTCTGTTTCGTTTTTCTAGGGCTTTCCTCCTGCTCTCAACGCATTGGGTTTCTATGAAGGAAACATGCGCCAGAACCACAGTGGAGCAGCGGTTTACTTCAGAAGAGCTGCAAACAAAGGAGACAGGGACGGGCTGTCAAACTTGGCTGTTAGCTATGATAATGGATGGGTTGAAGGACATCCGCCCGATAAGGTAAGAAATAATAAAGTTGTGGAACTTAAATGCATTTTTCACCACTTTATGGGAAATTTTCACCCTGTTTACAGCAAAAATGGCGGGGCAGTGCAAAATCTTGTATTTCATTAGCCAATAGGATTCACTAGTGCTCCTGGAAAAAAATGTGTGATAAACACAACTCGTCCCTTGCTCTTCTCGAATGTTTTGTGTTAATGCAACTAACTTAAATCCTATTTTCCAATGATCCAATTAACTACAAATGGACTGTCTCCCAAGGAAGCCCCTTGCTTTTCCAAGGATTGGATGATTGTGAACCTGTGAATTCCCGCATGAATGCTTATTGAGACAGTTGTTTATATAGTAATAAACCAAGAGAAAATGAGGGAGAGAGAGATAGAGTACGGACGATTGCCAGGATATGTGAATTTCTCAAAAGTTATTTTTAGATCGAAAGTCTGTTTCCCGAGACGTCCGGGACTATTAAGGATGACGTCAATAAACCCGCTATTCCACTCGGAGCGCCATTTTGAATTCTCTACCTTCGCGGACATTTCGGGAACCAGACTTACGTTTTGTGACATCTAAAAATAACTTAACTGAAATAGACATATCCCAAGGGCTAGTCTAGGAGACTCCCTCTCTGCATCCTTAATTTTCTCGTGAATAAAATCGTAATTGTTTTTCTTTGTAGAAAGAGGCGTTTAAGTACTGGTTTGAAGCTGCTACCAGGGGACACCCAGGCTCATGTTTAACTGTGGGGGAAGGTGTAAGCAGTGGTGTGTACGTCGAAAAGAACTGCCCTTTGGGGGTCGTGTAAGTAACATTAAGAGTGTTTGTGGTGTCCTATAATCTGTGGAATACTCCACTCCTCTGGAATGCAAGTTCATTGTCCTGCTGAAAAGGATGATATGGGATTTAATTATCTTTGTGAATGAGGTAGAGTTTTGTAACTGCTTTTGTCCCAAACAAGGAAATTTACTCGTGTGAATCCAGATGTCTGGCTGTTCAGATGTGTGTCAGTTCAAAAACGCACTTTCATTCTGCGAAGAAGCCCCTTGGACATGCTAACCCACCTGCTTTCTCCCAACCCCCCTAGCGAAGCAGGTAACATTGACCTGCGATCAGGCTCTATTTGTAGTTTCGCACGGTAAGTACTATGGAGTTGGCGAAACGAAAAATGGGCATGGTTGCAGGTTAGGTAATATTCAATAACATTCACCGATATCTCTCGTGAGATTTCCCTGCGTTTTATGCAATGGTTGCGGTTGCATTAGGGAGTTACACAGTAGTGTTAAATCAAGTTCAATAGACCATTTTCAAATTCTCATAGCTGGACTGGATCTAGCTTGAAATTGAGGCTAATGCGGGCAAACAGCCCTTTTCACAGTTAGTTTTTCTCATTCGCATTACAATATAATCTAGCATGTATGTGAGGCAATTTCGGGCTATTTTGTAGTTTTAACCCGAAATTGCCTCACATCCACGTTAGAGTACATTGTAATGCAATTAAGAAAAACTAACCGTGAAAAGGGCTATTAATTTGTGTGTGAAAAGATTTGCCCGCATTTGCCTCCATTTCATGCTAGATCCAGTCCAGCCGTGAGAATTTGAAGATGGTCTCTATTATTAAGAGTTCCCCTAGGGATTCAAAACACCAGACAGCTGACACTAGAGTAGTATCAACACTAGTGTTACACTGTGTTTCTCTCAAGTGTGACCCCAACCAATGTGTGTTCCCAACTTTTAGGGCACTTTGCACATGAAACGAAAATCCTGGGCATCAGGTGCAGAACTGAAAAGATAGACAGCCGTTTAGAAAACAGGGTAACAGGGGCTTGGTGTTTTTCCATAGAATTGGAGTAGTTAGGCCGATGCACCAATTTCAAAACGGTTAGCCTTTCGGTGATATTGTACCTTGGTTAAAATACTTTTGAAATACTTTTAGAATTCTAATCGCTTGCCTCATTAGAGCGAGTTTCAATCAAGTGTCGTAAAACCAAAATCAAAGTAATTACTTTGGCCAATCAAAAAGGACGGAGACAATCCAGTAAACCAATCAACCGACACAAAGCGCAGGAAAATGTGCGCACGCAAGCCACGATTGGTTTTGTTTACACTTCTGATTGGTTGAAAAAGTGGCGCGAGAACTTTGAACCAATCACTAAGTTAAGTAATGCAAAACCAAAGTAATTCCCTAATTGCTTTCGACACTCAATTGAAAACCACTCTAGTCTAGCGGATATTGACAATATTGTAAAGCGAAAAGTACAGGTTCAAGTGTCTCACTCTTCTGATTATTTTCTTTGTTTTCATCTTTAAAAGATATTTCCAAGTACAAAAAAAATAAATTTTATTTCATGTAATTTCACCGCAAAGGGAAAAGTGGTTTTGGTGGGTGTGGTCCAATGTTATCCCAAGGAATCCTTTTACGTATTTATTCTTTGGTGCGTCTTTTGTTCCCTTCGTCTCGCAACTACCATCACTAACGTCTATAACAGGCTATCTCAATTCCAGAGGATTAATAGTGTGTTACTACATACAGTGCGTCAAAATGTTCAAAAATACCTTTTCCTTATTTTTAGATATCTCCGTTTTGTTGCTGAACAAAATCCGGAAGTTGGACGATTCATGAGAAAAGGACTAAAAGCGTACTACAGCGGAGAAACGTATGATATAATATTTGTTTCTTAATTGAAAAATTTTGAATTGGTGTGTAGGATGAACCAAAGCTATTTGGCACTTAAAGATCTACGATTGCGACGCTACTTTCCTTTTCATAAACAAGCGATGCCATTTTTGACAGTCGATGCCTTTCTTAGTAACAAAGTCTTTATTCGGTTAGCTTTCAAGAAATTGTTAGGATTAGCTTCATTTAAATACTTTAAAATTGCCAACTTGAAGCTGTTGTTTTGGTAGTGTAGAAGTTAAGTGCATTTCCTCTTAAGCCATTGAAGCGAGTTTGACATCGTTCGATCAACTTTCTCTAATTGACATACGGTACTAATCTAGTCCTAGATTAAGTATTTTTTTCTTCATTTGCAAACAAGAAACTTAACAGTGAAAATTGTTTTAAGTCTCGTCCAAATGGCATCCCTTGTTTTTGGAAGGGAAAGTTGCGACAGCGACATCCACGGAAACGTCACCTCAAAATGTAACTTTGCACTATCGTAAGTTTCTTGCGGTTAGGCCATGTTGTATGCGTCGTACGATGTGGGCGTATCCTAAAAATAAATCGGTATGACCGGTTTCACAGTAAAAATAGAGACTGAAAGATTCACATTTGTCCTCTCGCGTTGTCGTCAAAACCTCAAATTTGGTAGTTTCACGTCTTTGCTGTGCAGAGTGCCGCTTGTGCAACACGATTATCGAGTTACCGGTTGCCTCTGATTCAAATTGAGTCTTGGTGCTCAACTATTCAAATGATGAGTTTGATTTGCATGAAAATACACCACTCATTTCCATTTGAATGGTTGTGCACCAGGACTCACTTTGAAACCGAGGCAAACAGCAACTCGGTAATGGGCTAACAGCTTAAAGCAAATAAATGTAGCTGGCGCTTGGTGCGGGAAAAATGCACGCGAGTGAATCATGTGGTTTTGATTTTGGTTTCGATTGGTTGATTTAAAATGGGGTGAGTAAGTGTTGTTGTTATTTATTTAACTATGCGAGAGCGAGTCCACTGAGTAGGACTAAGAAACTAAATGGTCTCTTCTGTAGATACAAATCATTTGTGAACTTCGTGTTTGCTGCTGAGGTCGGTATGGAGCTGCCACTGTACAATGCTGGCCTTCTATGTGAAGAAAATCAGGTGAGATACCATTCAGACTTTTTATGTTATAAGTAACGTTTGTTTGTTTGTTAATCCTCTCCCATCCCCTTTCAGAAACGAAATCCTCTGCTGTTGGCTAAAGGCCCGTTTTAAACGTCGCATTTTACATGTGCCGAATCCAATCCAAATGAGCAAAAAGTATAGATTTTTCTCATTTGCATTAGATTCGGCAAGGGTAAAATATGACGTTTAAAATGGGCCTCAGTGCTGAAATTATGCATTCTTTTTGGTAGAGGACGTGATTCTTCTGACAGGCAAGTGCCGCGACCTTTAAGGGAATTTTAAAAAGGCGACATCAGCGACAATGAAAACGTTAAGAGTTTGCATATTTAATGAGTTGTTCAAAAGTGGATAGCGCTATCTTATCTATAAGTCACTATCCATTGGATAGTGCAATTGGTTTTGCTATTACTTATCCACTGTATAGAAATTTATCCGGCAGATAGCGCTATCCATCGTTTGAACAACTGGGGCTAGGACTGTAGCTTGCACGCACTGCACGTGTGTTTCCACATTAACTTTTGATACATTTCTTTGGCGTCGCTTGTAAAATAGAGAGCTTTATAAATAAGCTCAATAATACACACATTTTTATTGGTTCTCACCTTTGATCTATTAGAGGACAGACGCGCAACTGACATCATCATGCCAGTGGCGTGACTGTCTCAACCAATATTACAGCTGTACAGTTCTTTGTTAAGCACAGCAACCAATCAGTTGGCTTTATTTTGTATAGACAGCAGATTACGTCAAAGGGCTATTTTCGTGTCTTCTCCAGTGGGGAAAGTAACCTCTTTCGAATACCTTAGAAAGATCTTGAAATAAAAATGCTTCTTTCTGTTTATTTTAATCAGTTATTATGTAAAGCAAATAGATCTCATGTTGCTGTATGTCTGTTCAGTAATAGATCACGTTAAAATGTGGTAAGCTATTGCTTCCTGTACTTCTTTTTTTTCTTACCGCATTTTGACGTCATCTGTGATTTCCCTGCTAGCAGAGGTGTCTCATTTTTGCCTCGCCGTGAGAGACCTCTGCTAGCAGGGAAATCTTTGATCTGTTATTGAACAGAAACACAGCAACATGAAATCTATTTGTTAACGAGCAAATTTTGTAAAGTGAAAAAAAAAGTTCTAATAAGAGAATTTTATGCCTTTATGGGAAACAGTAACTTACCGTTTGCAGTTTCGTGTAAACGCAATCGTTAATCTTTCTTGTGACAACTTGAAATATCCAAATGAATATGAAAGTTTGGGGAAAACGTCAGCCTGTGAAGATAATTTTTCATATAATCACCTAACAAAGCGTTGTTCATACTAATTTGATTTCTGGGTAAACAGCATTATTCTTATGGTATTAAAAGGGTTGGAATAGTCACAAAGTGATTCCAATAATGCAAATTTGCGTTTTAAGGTGACAATTTTGTTGGCTTTGCCTTCATCATTCATTAATCCTAATAATGACCTCTGCGTGGCTCCGAAATACGCGCAGTTGTATTGCTACTCCCTTTTTGTAACCGTTGCTAATCACTGCTGTTTCATATAGTAGTGTCCAAAGCTTTTTGATTCAGTCCCGAGGGGCGTCTTAACAGATGCAACCTAACTTACAAGTTTAACTTGTTCTGACCTCCCACCATAATGTTTGTCGCATCTAGTCAGCACCAGTTAGTTTGTCACACCTTATTTTTGCCTCGCCGTCGCTGTCAGTTGTCGCCGTTGCTAATCACTGCTGTTTCATATAGTAGTGTCCAAAGGTTTTTGATTCAGTCCCTAGGGGCGTCTTAACAGATGCAACCTAACTTACAAGTTTAACTTGTTCTGACCTCCCACCATAATGTTTGTCGCATCTAGTCAGCACCAGTTAGTTTGTCGCACCTTATTTTTGCCCCCCGTCGCTGTCAGTTAGTTTGTCGCACCTTAACTCCCAGTTAAGGTGGTCATCCTCCCAGCCGAGTCAACTTAAGCGAGCGTCTATAGAGCGTTTTCACTCACGTGACCAGTAGCCATATTGGATTAACAAAAGAAAGTATTTGCCGAAAAATAGAGTTTAGTTCCCGGAGGATTAGTTTGGTACACCATCATGGCTGCCATGATGGTGGCGGGTGTACCCTTCTAGCCGAGCCAACCTTTTTTTCCTCATGTAACCGGTTCACTGCTGGCTCACCCAGGGTAGCTCGAGTAGGCGAGTCACCCTTCTACCTGGGACAACTTTTCTCCATATAAAGGGGGCCTTAATTTTATGAAACTATTCAGCTGAATGTTTTCCATATTTCCTGGCCACAAAGGACAAACTACAAATATACAAATAAAGGAAAAAAGAAGGAAAATTAGTGTTTGCACCAGTGGCGAGGAGGCCTAAAAAGAAACTACGAAAACAATTTAATTTAGGTTTACTGTTAAATTAACTTTTACAGGAAGAGGTTGAGGATGTGACGTCAGTGGATTGCACATGGCATTATTACAACCGCTCAGCTGCAATGGGATGGGTGTTCGGTGAGAGCTCTCGTGTTTCTGTTTATTCTAGCACTCAACAACGTCCTCACGTCTTAACAAGTTCCGTGTGGGTTTACAGTGTTGGTTTTTTTCGATTTGCCTTTCAATCGTTCGCGAAAGGGAACAAGGTCAAAAATTGAGGGAGAAACACGAAAGGGTGAAAGGATCACGCTTTGAAATGCACTAGGGCCAACGCTCAAAACGTCAGGTTTTACGCTAGCTCAACACTGGTAATTTTTTTGTTTTTGTCAACTCAGTTGATCAAACTAAATTTGCTGTTCTGTAGTAGTAGTTTTGTTTATTGAAACCTCTTGCAGATTTTAATCTGAACTACAGGTCTGGTCAGATATAACTATAGGAATAAATATATACTTATAAATGCTGAATACGATATATATACATAAATAATACAACCTACACTAATAAACATATTACATCAAGTCAGTAGCGTATTTGTCAAGGTGACAAAGTCACCAAACCAATTTGCGGCAGTTGTCTTAGTTCTTACCTTATCTGTCGATCTGAGTGAGTAGTGGGCGGAAGCACTCGTAGATTCAAATCTACTATCTACTAGCTTGTAAACCGGGTTTCTCTCACAAGTGAGCCCGCTGGTTGGCAGTAATGCCTCATTTATTGATTACTGTTGAGATTGTTGTTGTCGACGGAAAATAAAAGTTTTTTGATAAAAGGTCCTGTCTCTGCGCTTTTCAGCCATGGTCAAAGTGGGAGACAATCACTGGTATGGAAAGTCAGTTCCCCAAAACATTACATTCGCTGGCGAGATGTATTCAAGGGCTGCAGCCAAAAATGGTCTTCCACAGGTAAAGTTTCTGCGCAAACTGCTTGGCTGTAACAGCTGAACCGTATAACAGTATGATCATTGTAGATGTGGTTGAAAATCAACGCGCTGTCTCAAAGTGTTTCGGAGGTGAGACATTCTGAGTTGAAATGGTCCGAGGCTAGACCGTCCTTATATGGGACATGCGATCAATTAACAAATTAGGGACATTACCTGCATGGTCTGTTCACTGTTCCTAACCCGTGAGCATTGCATTACATTTTTGCACTTAAACGGAAGAAAAGCAAAATTAGCCGGGATTTAGTTTAATTGGTTTGCAGTTTCCCGCTCTTTTTACTTGTGAGGTGATTTTTGCCGTCCTTTTTATTACGTCAGTTGCATGTTTTATCTTGCTTTTAATGTTTTCCCGAGCTTGGTACCGATTCATTTTGACTTCTTTATCTTAATTACAGGCAATGTACAATTTAGCTTACATGGTTGAGTACAATTACTCTTTGAATGGAATTCATTGGAACAACCAGGATAAAGATGACATTCTCCAAGGAAACCTCACGTTTGCTGCTTCACTTTATGAGAAGTAAGTCCTCAACTCATTAGAGCTGTTAGTTCTGCCTGTTGGGGGATTTCAGTTTACAATTTTTGCTTCACGAACTTTTGACCTTTTTCGTGGTACATGCGTGGTTGCCACAGTACTGCTCACGTCCAACCAGAATTTTATGACGAAAGTTAGTATGTGAAAACCATATATACGGTAGTTGAAATGTGCAATTAAATTGAATTGCAAAACTGCGGAACTATATAATTGATTATATGAAGGTCATATATATTTGAATTACTTGAGTAATTTTGTTGAGTGTATCACAAGCGGGAAGCAAGGGATCATCAGCTCTCTAGTGAAAAGGATGAATAGTGGCCTCATTACAGAGCTTTGGATTTTTCTTTGTATTCACTTCAACTTACTGTGACGACGCAGTCTTCATTTGAATGTTAAAGGCAATCCTGGATTTTCTTTGGTCTTGCAATACAACACCTGCGCATTGGTTCAAAAAATCCTAATACATTTTTCAATTTTTTTTCCACCGGCATAGTCCTTGGAGGATGTTGTTGGTTGACATTAGCTCATTTGTTTGTTTCCCTCCTTTTCCATTTGGCAAAAGTGGTTTCTTTGTTCTCTGGAACTTAGAATCAACAGAGGTTAAACCCTTTAAAATGCTTCGACCGCACTTCACACTTCAGTCTTCTTATCTTTATTCAGTCGGCCATTTCCGATTTCATGTCTGCCTCCTCTTCAAAGCGAGTCTAAGAGCGAAGTTTTCTTATGAAAATTAGTTTTCATTCATATGTAAAGTAGAACTAATTACCATCACAAAAACTTTGCAATTTGACTCGCTTTGAAGAGGAGGCAGACACTTAAACTCGGAAATTTGGGACGGTACTGAACAACATTTTCGGAACTAAATAAATCAGCGTTTTTGTTTTGAGTCTTTTCCGCCCTTCCTGCGCTTTCAATATAGATGCCGAGATTCTCAGGAAAACAACAATGAATCATTCCTACCTTGCGCGTTTGGAGTGATAAGAGTAAAGCTAAAAATTTTCTGGCAAGACAGAACCATCACAGCATTGGTAAGTAGGTTTGTAACTTGTAAAGAGAAACCGTTTTGCTTAAAATATATATTTTATGAAATTCTTCTACTAAAGAAGAAACCCATCTCTCTTGAACCTAGGGCGCTTTCCTTTTGTCAGAACTGGCCGGCCAGACCCATCACTTTGCAAAGAAAATGCAACCATTTGAAGGAACACTTGCAAGATATTCCCTCATATTCTTCTGGAGGAGTATATATGATCCTCGAATTGTGTTAATTTGAATGTGTTGTAGAGTTATTCCTTCCAAATGCCCAGTCTGGCCGGTCAGTTCTGTTAAATGGAAAGCGCCCCAAGAGTTCCACTCATGCATATAAAGGCAAGTTGCATGAGAGCCATTGTAGTTAACATGGCCGAAGCTTAACCCGGTTTCTGTGGCATTAAGTGACTTAGAGCATTGCTACTCCCCACTGGACAGCATGCTATTCCATCGCTGGTACCCATCTGTTTAACTTGGTTGAGAGAGACAGTGTGGAGCAGTTTCTCGTCCAAGGAGACAACACGGTGGATTGAGCTAGGCCCTGACCCAACGACCTTCGGGAGGGGATTCCTACGCTCTAACAACTACTCCACTATGTTTCCACACTTGGACTACAATTAACACTTTTCGTGTGAAAAAACATAATCACGGAAATGGACTGAATTTTTTGTAAATGTAGTGTAACCACCATACCCAAATAAAAAGGATAGAGATCGTCCTCACTTTTTCAAATTTCATCTATTTCTATCCTCAAGCTGTTAGAACGATTTCAGGATAGCACTGTGCCTTAAGAAACACACAAAACCGTACACTTGAGCAGACGAAAAAATTCAAAGACGTTTTTTATTTCGCCACGTACGAATATTACAATGGTATAAATAGAGGATATTAGATGGCCGTGCGGAGATGCAAAATTTCTTTTTGAGTGTTGAAGAATATTTTTCAACACGAGAAGAGAAATTTCGTATCTCCAAGCAGCCATGTAATATTTTATTTATTATTAATATAAACACCAATGAAAGTAATACTAAATCATTTCACAAAAGGCATCGAAAAACGCGATTTATGTATGTAACCATAGCAAGAGTGATCTTTTCAAGTGTGAAAATAACATGTTATCGTCACATGTGAAGATATGTTTTCGCGCGGAAGCTCACTTGGTATTTCATTGCTGTTTATATACATAATACACATCAGTTTAAAGTTGTTATCAAGTGCATTCGTTTTATATGTCTCTCGTGGCAAAAACGTCTCGTGTTGAAATACGACACTAATTCAGTTTTGTCTTTTGTTGCAGACTGGAGCTGGGATACTGACATTCATTGTCGGCATGTCTACAATGTGGTTTTTTTTCTCAAACAACCTATAATGTTAATAATAACTATATAATTATATAATAACTATATAAGTTTGAGTGACTCTTGAAAAATGTTCTTTTTACTTTGGATTGTTATTGGAAATTGTGTTTGCAATCAAATTGGTTTGCAGATTTTCAAAAAAGTGTTCTCTCTAAAGGAAAAAAAATATATAGAATGACTTATTTTCACTTTTAAATTTCCGTGTGCCGCTGTCTTGAACAACTATGGCGAGTCACGGGTTGTGCAGTTATTCTGGCACAGAGCTCTTTACAATAACAATATGGCAACCACACGTACAACACATCACATTTATTCAAGTCGGAGCCACCAAGGAAATTTTAAAACAAAAAAAGGTGATTTTAATTAATTTTCTTTTCAGATATAAACGCAAAGCGATTTGATTGTAAATATTCTCTGCATGGTTTAGTTGTTGGGTTGGAAGTCCCTTTTAATGCTTTTTGTGTATCTTAAAATCTGTGCATTAGACTAGCGTCCTTGTGTTGCGCTCGTCACAGCTTCTTGCCTAATTGTATTGATGTTTAAAAACCTTAACAGTTCTCCTACACTTGGAAACTAAAGTGGAATTTTGAACCATCGAAAGACTGATTAATTATTGGGTTGCAAAAGTGCCAATGACAGCAATGAGCCCGCACATTCCTTGTTAAATTTCAAATTTTTGGGCTGCAGTTGCCGTAAATATTATTAGATATATCGATCTCAAATGTTTACATTTAGCCCATTTCAAAATTCTGAGCTGAGTTCTTGGGAGGCGGATAAGAGTACGAAGAGCCATATTGCGGTTACGCTCCGCCATTTGAAGTGGCTCCCTGTTATTAATAATGATGTTTTGCTTTGATTGCGGAGAAGTTAGTGTATCGACTGCTTACGTTCTGTAGAAATATGCAATAAATTTATAATTTATTATTCATTTTACGCTACTATGCATTGTGCATATTGTCTGTTTTCATAGTTAATCACTTCCAATTCTTCCTCTGCGATAATTCTTTGCTCTTGTCCTCAACTAATTTTTGCTTTCCTTTATCGTAAAATTACAAGGTTAAACAGGATTTAGAGCTGGGTTAGTGTTTAAACGCGGACCAGGAAAAGAAAGGAAAGAAAGGAAACGGGGTCCACACTGTGCACTGACGTACTTGTAGACACTTCTCTCATTCAATGACCAACTGAACAAAGTATTAGTGCGGGATCTTGAGAGATCTGACCAGCAAATAATTTGTAGACTAAAAGCAAAATAATATATAGCACTCTCCTTCCACCAATGTGGCCTGAGTTCGATTTCCGGACTCAAGTCATTGATACTTCTATAATAACTGCAAGCTTTAGGCAATTACCTGTTTTCCGCTCTTCTAGTGAGTTGCTATCCATCGAACACAGAGAGCCCACACAACAGACACTAATACGTCATAATATAAACTCTTTGACAAACCTTTTGGACTTTGTTGTATTTTTTTAGCGAATAAACAGTGTTTTTAAATTTTATCATTTCGTTCGCCATAACTTTCCTGTACGGTGGTCAATTTGCATTATCAACTCCGTTGATGAAACCAAATTTTTGTGTACTACTTCCCCACCGATGAAGCACCACAGTTTCTTTAGAAACTACCCCCTTTATAACTTCCTTGAGTTTGGATGTTAGAAACCTAAAAGTAGTTGGGCGGTTGGGGCTGAAAGTGAGAATCCCCAGAATTTTTTATTCATTAAGATCGGGGTGGATGCATCACTTTTGACACTTTTAGAAATAGGACTTTTAGAAATTTATCCTTATATATGCTATGGAGTTAGACATTTTTGATGACAGCGTTATGGACTGAGGAAATTCCCAGGGTCTCTCGGAAGCGAAAAAGGAGACACCTTGGGAACGTGGCTTAATTTCAACATGGCGTGGCGAGGCTAGATTCACGAGGAGGAAATGGGAAATGTTTTGCGTCGACTTGAGCTGGCTTCAAAATTCAGGTATTTAAAAAACAGTTGTGCATTTTGCTTCTTTTTTTTTTCATTTTCCCTTGAGTACAATTCTCGTTGGTCGGGGAGTTAAACTTTGTTGAAGTGCTGAGACAACTTACATTTTAGCGGTGCGCATGATCAATGAACTTTGAAATTATAAGTAACTTGTATACCAACAAAGCCCATGCTGACTATAAACTTAACTTTTTAGGAATGCTTTTTTATTTTATCTAGTAGGCAATCTGATAAGGTTTTCTCATTTTATTCATATTGCCACGAATTTAAGGTGTATTTAGTGGAGCAATAATCGTGCCATTATGTTTATAATTATTATTATTATTATTATTATTAGTGTTATTGTTATTATTATTATTATTATTATTATTATTATTATTATTATTATTATTATTATTGCACCCATTTTGAAATGAAGAGTGGCACAATCCCATCCTTTTTCATTCCATCAAAATGCAAATATCTGGTTCTTGCTTTTTAAAACCTGATATCCTGAGGTGGATAAATGAATGTTAATATTGACAAAAAACACTGTATAATTAAGCGGTAAGTGAACTTTGTGTTGAGTGCCGGTAATTTGTCTTCTCTTCCATGTACATAGACTGTATTCATAAATGGTGGTCAAGAAATTATTCTTTTGTCTTTGTGCTAATCATCCTAACTAGCCTCACTTTGGAGCAAAAATTCTTTTGAATTTTGCTCATGTTTGCGAGGCTAGTTAGGATGATTAGCATAAAGGCAAAAGAATAATTATTTAGCCGCCATTTATGAATACGGTCTATTGGATGGTAAAATTAAAAGTAGTCTAAGAGAAGTGAGGCAGAGAGCCAGAAGATGATTTTTCAGGAAGTAGTTTTTGCTTTTCAATAATATTGTTTTAATAAATAAATAAATAAATAAATAAATAAATAAATGTTTTTTTCAAGAAGAAAAATCCTTCCAAGGAGTGGGAACTTACTGGTTCACCAGGTTTGTTTTGAAAGGCTGGTGTTTGGGAATTTCGAGAGAAAAAGGGTCAGATCCCTTTGAAGAAAAATAACGCATTAGAGTAATGAAAATTTGCTTGCACATTTTGATGCTTTCCATGAGAACTTTGTATCTTGCAGATCTTCCAGGTGTGTTTGTTATATTTTCCCCTAAAAATCCCTTGATTTATCCTAAAGTTATTTTTCTCTCCAAACAGTGCGTAGCACATAAGGTGGACAACTTTATATAAAAGAGGTACTGAAGAAGGTTAGGAGGAAAGCTGGACACTGATCCATATACAGGTTCTTAAGGTGAGTTAATACTTTTCAGCTGTGAATTGTGAGGAGAGGCAACATTATCTTTGCAATCAAATTTACTTACTGCCTTTTTTTCCTTGCTTGGTACGATTTTTTAGCACATGCAGCAAGCTTATGACAGGCCTACCTACAACATCACTTACGATTATTGCAGCGCTTTAAAACATGTTTTAAAATGCTACGATATTTTTTCTGACAAATAATGAGTTGTAGGCCTGTTGTAAGCTTGTCACATGCAGCAACTATTCACCTCAGTGTCGGTAGCTAGTTAACAACTATTCACTGAAGTGGAGGTGGCTAGCGGTGGATATTTACATGGCGAGGTAAATATCCAACGCTAGCCACCGACACTGAGTTGAATAATTGTTTTAGCATATACTAAAACAGTGAGATAATATACAGCACAAAAAATTATCAAAGCAAAAACATGCTGCTGTTTTTCGTCTTCTTTTTTTTTTTGTTCATGCAGATATAATACTTATTTAAGGAGATGTGGTTGCTCTCTAAGCTGGTCATTATTTGGTATTGAAGCAGCTTCCATTTTTATTTCATTTCATACCAAGGTTTCTATTGTTTAGTCTTAAGGATGGTGCCTACTAATTAAAGATATTTTTGCCCTGTTGTGTGATTATGCAGGAAATGTATATAGATCTTAACAAGTGTTATTGAAATCCAAAAAGAAAATTGGGGGTAACCACACATTTTTCAAAGATAATTGATAAATAATATTTGTAAAAAGCTTTAAAATACAAAGCAATGTATGGCGTTCTTTCTCAAATTGAAGCTTATTTATCTCTCAAGAATGCATGAACCCCCGATTTTCTTTTTGGATACCAAGAGTACTTACTAAGATCTACTTTCTCCGGATAGTTTTAAACCACGCAAAAATATCCCTGTATTAGTAAGCGTCACCAATAGGAAATCCGAGTATCTCGAGATGTGCAGAACGTATGTGCAATAAAAATAGTAGGCACCGTCCTTAAGTTTTCAGTTTGAGTGGCAGGATAAAAAATCAAATTGTGCCTTCCGAGAGCTACTTCAAGGCCCCTAATTTCCTTTTTTTTCTCCATTTCTCTATAATAATTCTCAGGCAAACTGTTAGATCAGAGTGAATGAGGCCAAGAATGGACTTAAAGTGATCAAGCTCACAGACCAGAACTTTAATTGCATTCATGTTGGTAAGCCTGTGCTTCTGGAGAAAGTTGGAGAGACCCTTGACCCAGCCTTGGAACTAATCTTGTTGAAGCAAACTTTTGTTCAGGTAAGATGGAGATTACAGTTTTCATGACATACTTCATTTCTACGGTATCTAGCTGTAGGACGACACTTATAAAACTTCCAAAGTTTGTGACTCAAGCCCTCCCCCAATCACTCACTTTTTACATATTTTATCAGCCTCATATGGCTATAGGTTTTAAAAAAAGGCCTTTGAAATGTTTAGTTTTCAGTCCCCCCTCCAGGAGCTCGGTCACTATATTTAACATTTTACATCAGTTGCAGTGACTGACACTTCAGAAGAGACATCCTGTTGCTTTAATTTCATACATTTTAAAATCTTGATCTTCTTATGGAAAAATGTAGTAATCCACCTTAAATTGTCAAGTTAAAAGAGAGGATCACTTCAATCTAGTTTTGTTATTGTAATCATATTTATGTTGGGGAAAGACAGGATTTAAATCAATGAATAGTGTATGAGCTTTTTGTTTCGGCTTGTAAGTTATTTGTTGCTCCATATGTATTCTTGTGCTGTTTTCGTGATCATACTTGGTCCCTGACATTCGCTGAAGTGTGGGTCATTTCCTGTGATTCACATGGTCACATTTCTGAGTATTGTGCAATTTTTGAAACATTGTTTTTCTGACTGAAACCTGTCCTTGTTTTTGGCAGTTGTTTGATACGTGCATTGAAAACAGCGAAAAGACAGATGACCTGGATAAGAGGCTTGAAATCCTTCTCTTGCACCAACTCAGTGCATGGTAAGTTTAGTTCTGTAAAGGGAGTAGGGACCATTTTGAGGATGTTGGCTTGTCTTTCTACCTCCCACCCCTGTGGTGTTTTTGTGTTTGTTTCAATCTGTTTGAATTGTTTCCTAAGCGCTTAAATATAGTTGGATCGTGATAGTGCAACCCTGGTAACTATTTTCAAGGTCGTCACAATTCTTGAAACATTCTGCCTACTGGCCGAAGCGGAAAATACCATAATACTCTTTGTTTGTCCACCCAAATTTGAATAACAATTGTTTCCAGTTTCTCTTGGGACTTACAATGGTCCCAAGAGAAACAAAAACAATGCTTGTTCTAAATTTGGGTTGACAAACAAAGACTGTTGTGGTAAATTTCCGCTTTGGCCAATTTGTTTTCACTACAAAAGTTTTTTTTCTTTCATGAATTTTTATGTGGCTTCATCAAGACAGCCATTTACTTCAGCTTCTTGGAAATGAAATTAATTCTCAAAGATTTCGTACTAGGTCTGTTTTTTTAATAGGCTGGATTGCATGAGCTTGGTTTAATTAAAAAAAGCTCACTGTGTTTTGGAGCCTGTGCTTTTATGATGCGTGAATAGTTCTTGGATGACTAATTCCTTTTTTCTCACCTCAGTATTACGAGGAAAAGAGCACATACATTTCAATGAGACATTGATTTAATTTTTCTGTTTTTTATTGCAGGGGCTTGTTTGAGAAGGACAAGTTGGTGTTTTTGTTCATGCTGTGTGGCGAGATAATGCGACAGAGAAGAGGTATCTCTGAAGGAAAATGGAGTTTCTTCCTCAGAGGAAGTGGGAGCTTAGATAAGGTGAGAGGTGAAAGGAATTGAGGGACATGTGCGAGGGATTACACTTTTTGAACTTGCGTAGTGTGAAGGTGCAAACTTAAGATTAGCAAAGCAAAGGCAGAATATCGAGTAGAAATCTATAATATGATATTGCTGGGACAACTCATACTTTCCCTTGTCGTTGTGGTCTGCAAGCAAGTTCATAAGCAAGGACACAATGAATATTTGCATTCAAATGTCACATCATGTACAAGTTGGTTTATTGTTATGAAACTAGGACAGTTCTTGAGAACAATTATAATTGCCTTTCATTTTCCTTGCATTTCAATAACAATAAAAATCATCGTCGTGGTCATGGTGTTCGTCATCATCATCCTCATCATCGTCGTCGTCATCGTCGTTGTCATCTTCATCATCGTCATCAACATCATCATCGTCATTATCGCCTTCATCGTCATTATCACCGTCTTTATCATCATCCTTGTCACCAATCCTTATTGTTATCCCTCCCTGCAACGTCAGCCCGATGATAGTGTGGTGGTTATAGCTTTTCAGGGCACAAGGTTGATTTTATGTTCGTTCAAACTAGCAATGCATCCATTTTTATGTTCGATTAGAGCAGTTTTAAAAGTAGCTTGTTAAGAATGAGAAGAAAGGGCAGCTCTTTGGCTATTTACAAAGCGCAGTGGATTCGAATTCAGGACAACCCAGGGCATTGGTTGAAGGAAACCTCCACTTCAACAAAAAAATAACTTTAAATCACTGGAAGTAACTGTTACAGTCCAGTCAATATAAAATATTTTCAAACAAAGTGTTTGTATCCGGAAGAAATAAGTTTTAGAATCGCCTAATTTTGATTTCAGATTTCGTGGGTGCCAACATCTTGAATATATGTGACGCGTTACTGTTGCCCTGTTGTTATTAGACAAAAGCTCTTTGTGTCAGAACAATAGGGCAACCGTAACACGTCACAATTATTCAAGATGGCGACGCACACAAAATTTGAAAGTGAAAATAAGCGATTTTAAAATTCCCTTTTCCTGATATAAACACTTTTTTAAAAAACAAATTTCGAGCAAATACGTTTTTAAACATAATTTCCTTCGTTTTAAACTTATTCTGTTGTAAGAGTGGAGGTTCCCTTTAAAGCAGGATTCGAACACAGTGCAGCTGCGACCACCATTGTGCTAACCTGCCTCCTAACTGGATGGCCTAAGGTCATTTGGCTTCACAAAGTCCTTATCCGTTACAAATACAGCGAGCGCAGGACAGCCTTGCAATATTCGCGTTCTGTGACACCAGTGCATTATACACTGGGGATCCACCCTAAGATAAGAGACTAACTGTTGCTTTTCGTACCCCAGCTGATAATGGTACAAAGCAGTTATATATATGGGAGAGGGGTGACATCACTGATGTACCAGCTAGAGTAGGGTAACAGTGATACATGTACCCGTTGTTTGATGTTACATTTGAGCTACGCCATCATTTTATGACATTCCGTTCTCCTTCCTGTACTTTAGGAACGTCATCCTAAACCTGACATTCCTTGGCTAAATGAACAGAAGTGGGACACTTGCTGCAATTTGGAGGTGCGTGACAGTTTTGCCACGATTTATTGTAACTGATTTTTGAGACTTTGTTTGGTCGAAACAGAAGTAGCATTGCGTGACTTCTAGAAAGTACGGGGAGACGTCTTGCGTGACGACCATGATTAAGAAACGGTGTAGTCTAAAGTTCAGGCTTGGAAAGGTGCTGCTGCGAACAGCAGTGGCTACTACCTCCAAATGTCGCATCATCCTTTTGGTTTTTGTTCATAGGATCGGACCATCGCAGTGGATCAAAGTCGGGCCTGTAAAAATGATCCCCAATGCAACTAAAACAGGCGACTGCGTCTTCCTCCAGGTAAGGACCAGTGGAAAGTACTCATAGGCGAGGTGTTTTTTTTAGGGGGGGGGGGGTGGGGAAAGACGGTGACACCTGCTTAACAGAAGCTGACAAACTCTTTCATTCAAACATAAGCTCTCTTCGCATAGAGAAAAAATTACAATTTGGGTTCACACACTATTGTTAGCTTGACTTGGTCTCTATTTGGATCAGTCATATTGGTGATTGACGTACTTGTTAACTGTCATTTTAGTGTCAAATGTACCTTAATAGGCCTTTTGCAACAAACGATCACATGGTACAAAATCCGCCATGCTGGAGGGCAAGCTCACTCATTATTATTTCCCCACTGGGACATTAAAACAAAGAGACCTGAAACCAGTCAAGCTTGACTTGCCTTGGTTTTAATGTCCCAGTGGATGAATAATAATGAGCTTGCCCTCCAGCATGGCGGATTTTGTACCATGTGATTGTTTGTTGCAAAAGGCCTATTGCTAAAGTTGGCGAGAACGAGGGCAAGTTGCAGGGAAACCGTTTTTCCTTGCTGTTAGAAGACGCCCAAGTTAGACAGCTCCCGAAAGAATTGCAATATTTAACTTTTCATAGCGTTTAAGAGGCTCCATGATCTCAAGTGCTTTTTTCTCGTCTCCTCTCCACTGCTTGTAGCACAAGCTTTTAATTTTATTTATTCATGCATTAAATTTAGTTTATCAGCCGTCTAGAATGATCGTTTTATGATAAGATTAGTTACAGGGGTTCTTGGTTTTCATTTTCTTTTTATTTCGTTTTATGGAATTGCCGTCTTTCCGCTTCCTGGATGTTAGCCATGGAAACGCTCATCAAACACCTTTCCATCCTGGAAGCAGAAGTATGCAAAGACTTCCAGCTGTTTCTGAGTTTCATGTCAACTTAGCCCCCGTGACGGTTTGGAAGAACAGTGTTAAAGTGACGAATAAGTCACCCAAGAGACTCAGAGCTTTTGGTGAACTCACCGCTGAAACATTTGAAAATCAGTAAGTTCTTTCGTTTTTGGTTCTTCTTATGGTACTTGTTCGGTAAACACTATAACCAATTACAGTACAATGTACTGTCCACTATACAATCACAACAACACTGATTACAATAACGATATTAGCGAACTTACGCAACAGGACGACTGGAAGACTCAGGACGACAGAATGGCGAAAAAATGTCGCGCGAGAGTGTGCATTCCCGATCTTACACGACATTTTTTCGTCATTCTGCCGTCCTGAGTCTTCCAGCTGTCCTGTTGCGTAAGCTCCCTATACTAAAAGATGACTCCTGCTTTTAAGTAATTAATTAATACAACAGCTATATCATTTGTTGAGTTAAGTTATGTTGAGCGCCGCAAAGAGAAAAAAATTGATAATAATTTAGGAAAGAAAAGAAACGATAGCGTGAACTCTGTATAGGGGCTGGGGAGTGAGATAGTACAATTTTTCTCAGAAACAGTGACTTATATAGAGTTAAGTATACGGATTAAACGATCCCATTTTACCAAGTTGGATCCAAGCTTTTGATTGTCAATATTAAATTGTAATTTCAGTATTGCCAAAATTTTTTATGCTAGTTGCCCAGCTCCTCGTCCTATCCACGCCTGAGATTTATTACTTTTATAGCCATTTTCAAACTTTCTTTAAGGCGGTGAATGTTGCAAAGGAGCAAAAAAATAAGTAAAACTGGTTGCAAAGAGATCCCCTCTCCCCAGTCTCTTCTTGCATCAGTGCTCACTACCAATTCAATCTCTTTCAACATTTTTGGATTCAAACGCCTTATTAAACTGGCAACCAATTTTTGCAACATCCTAGGGAAACAGCCTTTTTGCAACCTCTAAGACTATGAAGGAAATTCTTGATTGATTCCCAAAAAACACACTCGAAACCCTCTCTTCCCCACCCACGTGCGTCATGTTAAATTAACCTGGGTTTACTCGTAAATTTTGCCCATCTTCTTTCTTGTTTGTGTTTCACAGTTCGTGGTGTGACTTTGCGTAAATTAGTCTTTGGCATTTGCTTCTTTCATACAATCATTCAGTAAAAAAGACGTTTGGTCCACTGGGCTGGAACTTCAAGGTAAGAGTTAAGCATATAAGGAACAACTTCGCATCAGAGGGTTTTTGTACTTAATTCAAAGCAAAAAATTTCTGTTATGGTTAATACACTCGAGTATACTTTTCCTGGTATACAGAAGTAGAGAAGATTTTTGTGACAATAAGATGTTGTGCATGTTGGTGTAGTGGTCAGTGCCTTTGCACATTGTACTGGGAACCTCTTCTTTTTCAATAATTTCGTTGTCACCTCTCTCAACAATTTAAAGAAAAGCGTTTGACTCGAATATCGAATTTCAAAATCGCTTATTTTTGTTTTCATATTTTTTTGGATGTCGCCATCTTGAATAACTGTGACATGTTATGGTTGCCCTATTTTAATTATGCAAAGCTCTCCCTTCCCTAGGTGGCACCTGAAAAGGTATTTGAGGTTTTTGAGAAACGTGCCCCGGTTATGCTTGGCCAGGTAACCTCGACGAAGTTGTTGTTGTTGTTGTTATTGTTGGAGCAACATTCGTATGACCTTGAAAAAGTGTGCACAAGTTGTTTCACGGACCAATGTTTGGCGAGATTAAAACAAAGCTTCTCCTTATTCCCGCCAAGGAAACTCCTAATATGGGCAGTAAACAGTTTGATTACCCATTCAAATGACATCAAAGTGAAATGCCGATCGCTTTCCAGAAAGTTCCTTGGAGAGATGACGTTGTTTGCATCCGGGTTTGCTAAGCCAATGAAAATTCTCACGAGTTTGTTTTTGTTTGATAAGCCAATTGGATGTTTTACATTTTTGTTTACATCCTGTTTTGTACGTTTATTTTTCAAGGTCTTACGAACGTCGCTCAATCACTACTATTCTTGTTGTTATTGCTGTTATCATTATTAATTATAACTAATTAATTAATTAATTACAAATTTTGGCCTCAGAACAATCGTCATGCTAGTACTTATCTTTTGTTCCTTTCATGTTTATTAAACAGTCTGTGTTCAACAACTCGGATCGAGAGAGCGCTCTGGACAATTTAAAGATGTTCTTAGCGGAAGGACAGATTCCTTGGGATGCTCTCACCCTTATCATTGGCCAGGTAAAAAGGTTTATTCTATAAAATGGAATTTGCAACTGTTCTTGAGAACTATAAAGTTGCCTTAACGCCACGGAGGAAAAACAGAACGGATTGAATTGAATAGTTTTTTTTTTTTTTTGCAAAGAAACAGTGAGTTCCTATCTGCACGGTAACACATCCATGATTCCATGTCGGAACGCATGAAAAGTAGATGTTTATTTTCAAAAATTATCCGAATTTGTTTATCTGTTCTGTCCCGTTTATGCTCTGTCATGGGAATGCACCTTTAAGGAGGCTCAAACCAGTGAAACTACCATTTAGATTGAAGGGATTTACACATCAGTTTCAAGTAACGGCAATATTATGGTACCTTATAACACCAATAATTGCTTAACAAGATACATCGGAAACGAGACGTAATAGGTTACCATAGCATTTCTTGTCTGTAAGCGCTTCGATTGCAAAAAATGAACTTGTTGACTCCCACGTTTTATTACTCGGAAGTGATTACCAAGCTAAGGTAAACCTCTGCAAAGTGAAAAAAATCCTCTGGTGTGGGTTCCGAACTACCTTCACAGTTGGAAAATGTTAAGGTTGTTCTGAAAATGTGTCAGAGAATTTTATTAACTTCTCAAAGGATTTTACTTGCCTGGTTATCACTTCCCAGCAACAAAACTTGGGAGTCACCGTGTTTGTTTTCTGTATAAGCGTTTGAAGACAATAAAGGGTGTATTTGGAGAGCTTGTTCGTTTCTATGGTAACCTGTAATGTCATACATATAAGGTCTTTTAGCTATAATCGGTAATTCATTTGATACCATAACATTTCCATTAGGCAAAACGGTGTTGTAGGGCCAATCCTTCTATTAGGGCATTCCCTTAAGAATTGTTGAAACTGGTTTGAACCATTTTTCTTTGAATGGGCTTTTTGTTGGAATTATATTTGGGGCGAAGATAACGGATTCTTGAATATCGTAGATAATTTGTTGGGGATGAGATGTTTAACAAGGTCATGGCATCACGAGAATGCAGGCAGTCTCGTTTTCATCTTTGACAGTCAAGTAAGAACGCGATCCTTGCAAGGTGCGTTACCGGAACACGTGAAAAACGTTGCGAGGATTGCTTCCTTGCGAGACGGGCAAAAAGACTGCTTGCAGTATGGAATGAACTCAAGAAAGGTGGACTAGACCACTGGCTTTATTTGATATTTTTTTCAGCAATAGTTCACTCACTAAGCGAGACATTACTTGCATTATTAAGAACTGGAACTCAGGCGTTTTAACATCTGCATTATTTGTTTGTTTTTCGTAGATGACATGTGGAGGACAAGTTACTGATGCTTGGGATCTTGGAAAGTTCTTCTCGTCCGCGATTCTTGAAGTCAGTTAAAAGTTCTACAGCCCGGGTGAGAACATAAGTTGTATCAAATGTTCCGTTTACCAATTTCTTAGGTTTAAAACTGAAGTCCATATTCTGGAGAAGTCCATATTCTGGAAAAGCCCTAAGCCTTGACCAACTTATGAAAACTGTGTAGTCGTTACGAACTGGGCTTTTGAAAATTCCTTTAACAAGAGAGGGTATTTAAAAAAGGATACGCACCCCTCCATCCCATTGGGCCTTTGAAATTTCTATCAGTATACTATAGCTTTGTAGCAATCATATTAAGGAGGCTCAAACTATAATCTTGGACAAAACTCTTGGGAAAAATTTAGCTTAAGCATCATTTGATATGCACTCGCAAAGTATATTGGTCCTTCCTTTGCAAAATACTGTGCAAGCCTTTGGCCGTTTTTTAACCAACATTAGAATGGGGGGGAGGGGGGAAAGTAGGAAGAATTTAATTTTTATCACACAGACAAATTAGAGCATCACATTTTCCCAACGAGTTTTCTCCAAGATTGTTGTTTGAATTCTTTCAACAAATTGTACTATTTTGAAGGAATGAATGTATACAACTGGTCCCAGTTGCTCAAACGGTGGATAACGCTATCCACCCGATAAATCACAATCCATTGAATAGCGCAATTGGTTTCACTATGACTTATCAACTGGATGAGGATTTATCCGGCGGATAGCGTTAGCCATCCTTTGAATAACCGGGGCCTGTTTCACAAATTGGCAGTTAGTTATGGTGCAGTTGGGCCATCTTAAGGGAATCCCTCTCCTTTCATTTGTGACTTGAAACCGTAGTTGGTAATATGTACAACTAAATTTGTTGTAAAATTCTTCCAAGAAAGCGTTTTTACTAGAAAAGTAATTAAAAGTGGAATCGCATTCTTTCAGTGTCAAATTTTTCAGGCACAGCCATTTTGAATAAATGTGAAGTGTTATTTTTGCTGCATTGTTCTTATACATACGTTCCCTGTAAATATGACATCACAAGTATTCAAGATACAGCGCCTGAGAAATTTGAAAGTGAAAATAAGTGTTTCTAAAACTAATTTCTGATAAAAGTGTTCTTTAAAAATTTAAAGCGAATTTTGTTGTATGTACTATTTCCAGCTCTTTACAGATACTAACTTTAAGGCTGGTTTTCAAGCGCAAGCCACATTCAGAGACGCGTATAAACTTGCCATTGATTAATGTCTTTCATTTAAACATAGTTTTCTGCGTCAATCCTGAGAGCCATTTTAATAGCTGCGTACTGACCCATTTAATTTCTTCCTTCTCTTTCTCCTTAAAGTTCTGTTTCCCCTTAAGGGCAGTGCCTACTAATTCAGATATTTTTTACCTGGTTTATAATTATGCAGGAAATGTGTTATTAAAATCCAAGAAGAAAATTGGGGGTAACAACGCATTTTTCACAAATAATTCATGAACGATTCTTGTAAAAAGCTTAAAATACAAAATGTATGGCATTCTTTCTCAAAATGAAGGTATCTTATCTGTGAAAAATGCATGATAACCCCCTATTTTCTTTTTGGATACCATGAGTACGTACTAAAATCTACTTCCTACAGATAGTTTTAAACTGCGCAAAAATATCCCCTGTTATGAAAACCGAGTATCACAGAATGCGTTGTTAAGCGCATAACCATGATTTTTAATATATCTTTATGATTTAGTTGGCTTAATTTTAAAATGTCCCTTTGCATTTTTAGGTCATTTCAACTTCTGGGTTGAAAAGGGAACAGCTCTGTCATGTCAGCTGAACGACTTAAAAGAAAACTTCTTGCCTTAGCTTTTGCGTTTCTGTGAAATCAATTCATTTGTTTATTATCATTCTCATTTGGTTGGAGAGCCTAAGGAGAACGCATTTCTCTAGGTGTATTTTTAATAATTACGGTTTCAAAGTAAGTCATTTTATTCTTAATATTTAAGACGTGAATATCTACGCATTTTTGTTTCATAATTAGCTTGCCCAGATAACATTGTATATAGATATTTACTTTGTCTTGAATAGAAAGAATCTGTACATTTTACGTTTGGTGTTTTTATGATTAAAGTTTAGAATTGAGATGTGTGATCTGTTGTTTCACTGTCTATCAATCGATACATCTGCAGGAAATGAACAGGAATTGATAAATCGATGCATATGCATGAAATGTACAGGAATTTACCATTGCGCATGACATTGATAAATATTCATGAAAGCCATGAATGTGCATGAAATGGACAGGAATTGATAAATATGCATGAAATCAATGAATGTGCATGAAATGTACAGGAATTGACCAATACGCGCATGAAATTGCTGAATATGCATGAAATCAACAGGAATTGATAAATATTCATGAAAGCAATGAATATGCATGAAATGGACTGGAATTGATAAATATTCATGAATGGACAGGAATTGATAAATATTCATGAGTGGACAGGAATTGATAAATATTCATGAAATGAATGAATATACATGAAATGTACTGGAATTTATAAATATTCATGAAATCAATGAATATGCATGAAATGTACAGGAATTGATAAATATTCATGAAATCAATGAATATGCATGAAATGACTGGAATTTGTGAATATTCATGAAATGAATGAATATGCATGAAATGGACTGGAATTGATAAATATTCATGAAATGAATGAATATGCATGAAATGGACTGGAATTTGTGAATATGCATGAAATGGATTGGAATTGATAAATATTCATGAAATCAATGAATATGCATGAAATGTACAGGAATTGATAAATATTCATGAAATCAATGAATATGCATGAAATGACTGGAATTTGTGAATATTCATGAAATGAATGAATATGCATGAGATGTACAGGAATTGATAAATATTCATGAATGGACAGGAATTTATAAATATTCATAAAATGAATGAATATTCATGAAATGGAATTTACAAAAATCTCTAAATATGCATGAAATCAATGAATATGCATGAAATGTACAGGAATTGATAAATATTCATGAATGGACAGGAATTTATAAATATTCATAAAATGAATGAATATTCATGAAATGGAATTTACAAAAATCTCTAAATATGCATGAAATGGACAGGAATTGATAAATATTCATGAAATGTACAGGAATTGATAAATATTCATGAATGGACAGGAATTTATAAATATTCATAAAATGAATGAATATTCATGAAATGGAATTTACAAAAATCTATAAATATGCATGAAATGGACAGGAATTGATAAATATTCATGAAATCAATGAATATGCATGAAATGGACAGGAATTGATAAATATTCATGAATGGACAGGAATTTATAAATATTCATAAAATGAATGAATATTCATGAAATGGAATTTACAAAACTCTATAAATATACATGAAATGGACAGGAATTGATAAATATTCATGAAATCAATGAATATGCATGAAATGGACTGGAATTTGTGAATATGCATGAAATGGAGTGGAATTGTTAAATATTCATGAATGGACAGGAATTTATAAATATTCATGAAATCTATAAATATGCATGAAATGGACTGGAATTGATAAATATTCATGATATCAATGAATATGCATGAAATGTACAGGAATTGATAAATATTCATGAATGGACAGGATTTTATAAATATTCATAAAATGAATGAATATGCATGAAATGTACAAAAATCAATGAATATGCATGAAATGGACAGGAATTGATAAATATTCATGAAATGAATGAATATGCATGAAATGTACAAAAATCAATAAATATGCATGAAATGGACAGGAATTGATAAATATTCATGAAATCAACAGGAATCAATAAAGATGCATGAAATTAATGAATATTCATGAAGTGGACAGGAATTGATAAATATTTATAAAATCAATGATTATTCATGAACTGTACAAAAATTGATAAATATTTATGAAATCAATGAATATCCATGAAATGGACAGAAATCGATAAAATGGACAAGAATTGATAAATATGCATGAAATTAATGAATATGCATGAAATGTACAGGAATTGATAAATGTTTATGAAATCAATAAACAGGCATGAAATGGACAGAAATCGATAAATGGACAGGAATTGATAACTATTCATAAAATCGATATCAAATATTCCTGAAATGGATAGGAATCGATGAATATGCATGAAATCGATAAATATTCTTGACTTTGATGAATATGCATGAAATGAAGGACTTACAAAATTTCACCCTTACAAAAAAAAAAAAAAAACAATAGTGGTAGTTAACATACCTGATCTGTTTTACTGACCTTGTCTTTACTTGTTGGACAGGATGGCTTTACTTGTTGTCTGGTCTGGTTTGTTTATTGAAACAGCCATTTTAGAATATTGAGCTTGCTTGAGGTGTCGTTATTAAGGGAAAATTTAAAAAGGCATACACACGATTACATGGATCAATTGGAAGTTGTACTTACAGTCTGAATCGTAGTAGATGGTTTTGCGAGTCTTGATTCTCCACTGCTTATAATCTGCTTGAAATTCTCTTATTGAAGTTTAAATTAGGGGTAGTGCTCATTGAAGAGCAACAAAATGGAAATACTTACTATAAGTAAATGTTTGATAAATAAGCTACCGGGATTGAGGATGGGGCAAGGGAAGGTGAATGGTCAACTGAGGAGGAGAGGAGAGGGTCTCTCTCAGATTACATGTACTTATTATGCCATGGTGGTTTTCAAATTCTCCTGCAAATTAATCATACGTGGTGTACTAAAAGGCTAATATTCGAAAAAGGATGACAAAATTGGTTAGCCTCAATGGGTCAGTAACTCCCCCCCCCCCCAAGATCAGATTTTTTATATCATTTTTGGATTAGAGTGGGAAGAGTAGCAGGGATGGGGTAGAAGCAGTTAGGAACTGAGCAGGGAAGGATGGAGGAATGGTTCGTCGAGGTTAACGAAATGTGTGAGGAGTGTTTAAATTTCGCACAACTGGTTTAAAGTTGAGTTTTTTTAAAAAAAATGCATTTTAAGTTGTTATAAATTATTTTTTCCCAGCTGCTAATGCCTTCTTCAGCTCTAATTTAAAGTTAAACAGAAATAAGTTTTTAGAATTAATTATGAATTGGTTTCCTTTGACATATAATAATAGGCAACAAGGAAATTGTTTAAATTTATTGTGACAAAAGCAGAAATAGGACGGACAACTTTGGCTTTGCGCCACCGTTTAGAATTTTATGACGTCATAGAAAGAAATGTTGATGTTGATGTCGAAGTATTAGTTGCTGTTGTTAACGGGTGTCGTCTACGAACGAAGAAAGGCAAACAAGACATCGGGAGAATGAGGTTAACCGAAATAAATATGGATCAAAACATTAATAGTGCGATGTACTTACAGTAGGAATGTTGTTAAGTGGATTGAAAAAGGTCTTAATTTTCCAGTTGCTGTTATCTGCTTGCATGTTTGCAACTGAAAAAAGGAAATGTGCTTGAAAGACATTTGAATTATTAGACCGGTAATAATTAGTATGTTTAAATACTACGTGCATACAATAAAGTTTTAAAACGTCTCGCGTAAGAAATGTGTCTGTGGAGAAAGTAGCAATCATACTTACGCTTTTCCAGAAATTACGATTTCCCACTTCTAAATGACTGTCAGCTGTAAATTAGCAGTTCTTTTGTGGCGGGAGCAATTCTAAAAAATGAGCTTCAAATGGTGTTAAAAACCAAATGCAATCCATGTAATTGCTTTTGCCTTGCAAAATGAATATTTATTTAATGAAGAAAGTAAAAAGATAACAAGCTTACTTTGTATGGGCTTTTCAAGGGAAATGAAAATATAAACTTCATTAAAGCAACAAATTGAAAAACAGAAATGAGGCTAGATAATGAATGGTATTGAAGGCATCGCCAATTTCGAAAAATCTAACATCATCTTTACTTAGAAAGCTGTATCTTACTCTTTAGTTGAAGTAGTCATTACCTGGCATGGTCTTAAGAGTTCTGCTCTTTCCCTGCCTCAGTCGTGTCTGCTCCACCTGCACAATCCTGGATGTAAGAATGAAAGTACAAATAAATCTGAGTCATATCAAGTGTTTTATGCAATGAAGAGGGCAATTGAAGGCGTACTAGGATAGTCTTCTGCTATTAACACCTGCTTGATTTGGGGTTAGAAGTAATTTATATCACAAAAGCCGTTAAAGTAAATCACTGGAGATTAAGTTTAGGATTTACTTGATTAAGTCATAAGAAATGCTTATGGTTGAAAAAGGTCATCCACTGATGAGCTAAATTCCTCTTTTGATGCGAAGTGTGATGAAGCCATGTTAGTTAACCAGCCGAAAATAAACATTTCATTGGACAAGGGGGTTATTTAAATGCGAAGTTGAAGATAGGAAGGTGTCATTAAGTAGGTAGGAGACTACAGTTTCCAGAATATTCTTTCAGGTCATTAACAAAGAAAATACTGAGGAAAAATATGTTGCTGTAGAAGAAGATTCATATGTCAAGGAAAAAACCAAGTTGATTGCCCTTGATAAAATGGTAAAGTTATCTAATTTACTTAGTTTAAAATGCCAAGAGTGTAATTTCTGCATTTCTTTATTTATTTATTTATAATTATTCCGATGATAACCAAGTGTGTAAAACGTGTTGGTTTCATTAAAAGAGTTGTTTGTTATCGTTTTAATCTTGCTTCAAGTGGTTATTAGTTTGTGGTCTGTGTTGAGGTTTTTCTATTAGATTTCGTCTCATTCTTAAAACACCGTAACTTTACATCACGACGGGAAGGTATGTGGGGAGAATATGGAAGGGAACGTTATCAAGAGAAAATTGCGTTATGACCTCATGTACGTAAAAGGGTATTGTGCTACCGGGATTGGGGGGGGGGGGACATGAATGGTCAACTCAGGAGGAGAGTAGAGGATGACCTTAACATTACATAAACTTATGATGCCATGGTGGTTTTCAAATTCTCCTGCAAATTATCTATCATACATGGTACACAAAAAAGCTGACAAATTGCCTAGCCTTAAATGGATCAGTAATCCTCAGATAGACCTCTTTCATAATGGCGGCCAAATAAAATATTTTTTTGTTTTATTGCTAATAAGCCCTTCTAGCCTCGCTACGACGAGCAAATTTTAAAAGAATATGTTTCAAAATGAGGGCAGTAGGTGTAATTAACAAATACAAAAGAATATAAAGTAGGTCGCCATTTATGAAAGTGGTCTATTTTTTATATCGTTGTTGGGTTAGGGTGGGAGGATTGGTAGGGGTGGGGTAGGAACAGTTTGGAAACTGAGCAGGGAGGGATGGAGGAATGGTTGGTTGAGGTTAACAAAATCTGTGTAGAGTGTTTAAATTTCGCACAACGGGTTTTAAAAGGTGATTTTTTGACAAATGTGTTTTAAGTTGTTAGAAATTACTCATTATTGTTTTTGTCCCGGCTGCTAATGTATTCTTGAGCATTCATTTAAATTCTAACAGGAATAGGTTTTTTTAGAATTAATTATGAATTGCTTCCGTTTAATATAGGCAACAAACAAAATTGTTTAAATTTGTGAAAAAAGCAGAAAGTTGGCTTGGCGCCGCCGTTTAGAATTTTATGACGTCATAGAAAAGAAATCTGTTTTTTTTTATGTAGAAGTATTAGTTGCTGTTTTCAACGGGTGTCGTCTATGAAACGAAGAAAGGCAAACGAAATAAATAAGCACCAAAACATTAATAGTGCAATGTACTTACAGTATAGGAATGTTGTTAACTGGATTGAAAAAGTCTTTTTCCCTGTTGCTGTCATCTGCTTGCTTTTTTTACAGCTGAAAAGACGAAATGTGCTTAAGAGAAATTTGAATTTGGACGGGCAATAATTACTACTTTTAATACTACATGTATACAATAAAGTTTAAAGGCGTCTCCAATAAGAAATGTTTATGTCGAGAAACCGGCAATTGTACTTACGATTTGAAATTTGCGATTTCAGACTTCTAAATAACTGCCAGCTGCAAATTAGAATCGCTCCCTCCACAAAAGATCTGCTAAAAAATGAGTTTAAAAATGATGTTAAAAACCAAATGTGATGATTGCATTTCCCGTGAATATTTTGTTTAATGAAATTCTAAAAAGATTATGCTTACGTTGTAAGGGTTTTTCTAATGGGCGTTTCATTTGACGATTTTTTTCTAGCTGCTATCTTGCAAACGAATCAGAGTCGGTTACAGGAAAACTGAAATGAAAATATAAATTTCATTAAAAGAAACAAGTGGCAAAACAAAAAAGGAGGTAATTGAAAAAGTACTTGCATTTGACTGTAATCCTCCATGTATATATTGTCGTTGGTGCCTGCTTTAAACTCAGAGTGGGATAAATCAGGTGAGGTAATGGTATTGAAAGCATTGCCAATCTCGAAAAATCTAACATCATTTTAGTTAGAAAGCTTTATCTTACAGTTCAATTGAAGTAATCATCACCTGGTCTTGAAAGTTCTGCTCTTTTCCTGCCTCGGTCGTGATCTGATCTACCTGTAAAGTGCTGGATGCGAATATGTAAAGTACAAATAAAAGACCGTCATTTCAAGTGTTTTATGCAAAGAAGAGGGCAATAGTAGTCTTACCATGATAGTCTGCTCCTGATTTGATGCGATGTGTGATGAAGTGATGAAGCCATGTTAGTTGACCAACTAAAAATAAACGGGAGCAAAATGAACGTTTCATTGGACAAGAGGGTTATTTAAAATGCGTAGTTAAGATTGGAACGTGTCATTTAGTAGGTAGGAGATGAAAGATTACATTTTCCGAGATGTCAACTTCCAGGATATTCTTTCAGGTCCTTAGAAAGAGAATACCGAGGAAAAATATGTTGCTGTAGAAGAAGAGATTCATACGACAAGGAAAAAAAACCAAGTTGATTGCCCTTTAGGTAAAATGCTAAAGTTATGAAAAATTTACTTACTTTAAAATGCCAAGAGTGTAATTTCTGTATTTCTTTATTTATTTATTTTTATTCGGATGATAAACAAGTGTCTAAAACGTGTTGGTTTCATTAAAAGTGTTGTTTGTTATCGTTTTAATCTTGCTTCAAGTGGTTATTAGTTTGTGGTCTGTGCTGACGTTTCTCTATCAGATTTCGTCTCATTCTTAAAACACCATAACTTACATCACGACGGAAAAGTGTGTAGGGAGAATATGAAAGGGAACGTTATCAAGAGAAAATTGCGTTATGACCTCATGTACGTAAAAGGGTATTGGCTACCGGGATTTGGGGGGGGGAGGGGGGGGGAGAGGAGCATGAATGGAGGAGAGTGGAGGGTGACCTTAACATTACATATACTTATGATGCTATGGTGGTTTTCAAATTCTCCTGCAAATTATCTATCATACATGGTATACAAAAAAAGCTGACAAAAATGGATCAGTAATCCTCAGATCAACCTCTTTCATAATGGAGGCCAAATAAAACATTCTTTTGTTTTAATGCTAATAAGCCATTCTAACCTCGCTACGACGAGCAAATTTTAAAAGAATTTGTTTCAAAATGAGGGCAGTAGGTTTAATTAACGTAAATACAAAAGAATACAAATTAGGTCGCCATTTTTAAAAGTGGTCTACCGGTATTTCTTATATCGTTGTTGGGTTAGGGTGGGAGGATTGGTAGGGGTGGGGTAGGAACAGATGGGAAACTGAGCAGGGAGGGGTGGGAGAATGGTTGGTTCAGGTTAACGAAATCTGTATAGAGTTTAAAATTCGCACAACGGGTTTAAGAAGGTCATTTTTTAAATTGACAAATGCGTTTTAAGTTGCTAGAAATATTTCCACCATTGTTTTACATGTATGTACCGGCTGCTAATGTATTCTTGAGCATTCATTTAAATTTTAACAGGAATAGGTCTTTTTAGAATTACGAATTGGTTTCTTTTAACATAGGGAACAAGCAAAATCGTTTAAATGCAAAAATTTGGCTGGGCGCCGTCGTTTCGAATTCTATGACGTCATAGAAAAGAAATCTGTTTTTTATGTAGAAGTATTAGTTGCTGTTGTCAGCGGGTGTCGTCTATGAACGAAGAAAGGCAAACGAAATAAATAAGCACCAAAGCATTAATAGTGCGATGTATTTACATTTGGTTTTTTGTTAACTGGATTGAAAAAGTCTTTTTCCCTGTTGCTGTCATCTGCTTGCTTGTTTACAGCTGAAAAGAGGAAATGTGCTTGAGAGAAATTTGAATTTGGACGGGCAATAATAGTACTTTTAAATACTACATGTATACAAAAATTGTAAAGTTTAAAAAACGTCTCCTAGAAAAAAAATGTATTTCGAGAAACCGGCAATTGTACTTACGATTTGAAATTACGATTTCCGACTTTTAAATAACTGCCAGCTGCAAATTAGAATTTCTCCCACCAAAAAGGTCTGCTAAAAAATGACTTTAAAAATGATGTTATAAAACAATGTGATAATTGTATTTCCCGTAAATATTTTACTTAATGAAAATAGTAAAAAGATTATGCTTACGTTGTAAGGGTTTTTTGAATGGGCGTTTCAATTGACGATTTCTTACTACCCTCTATCTTGCAAGCGAATGTGGGTCGGCTGCAGGAAAGCTGAAATGAAAATATAAATTTCATTAAAAGGAACAAGTTGAAAAACAAAAAAGGAGGTAATTGAAAAAGTACTTACATTTTACTGTAATCGTCCATGTATGTGTATGTATATATATTGCCATGGACGCCTACTTTAAACTGGAATAAATCAGGTTAGATAATGAATGGTATTAAAAGGTATCGCCAATCTCGAAAAATCTAACATCATCTTTACTTAGAAAGCTTTATCTTACAGTTCAGTTGAAGTAATAATCACCTGGTCTTGAAAGTTCTGCTCTTTTCCGGCTTCGGTGATCTGATTCATGTGTAAAGTCCTGGATACGAGTATGTAAAGTAGAAATAAATGACGGTCATTTTTAAGTGTTTTATGCAATGAAGAGGGCAATGGAAGTCTTACAATGGTAGTCTTCTCCTGATTTGATGCGATGTGTGAATGAAGTGATGAAGTCATGTTAGTTGACCAGCTGAAAATAAAGATGAGAAAACTGAACGTTTCATTGGACAAGAGGGTTATTTAAATGCGTAGTTACAGATTGGAACGTAGATGGGAGATTAAAGATTACATTTTCCTAGATCTCAGTTTCCAGGATATTCTTTCAGGTCCTTAGAAAGAAAATACTGAGGAGAAATCTGTTGCTGTAGAAGAAGAGACTCATACGACAAGGAAAAAAAACCAAGTTGATTGCCCTTAGATAAAATGCTTAAGTTATGAAATTTACTTTAAGATGCCAAAGAGTGTAATTTCTGCATTTATTTATTTTTACTCTGATTATAACCAAGTGTCTAAAACGTTTTGGTTTTATTAAAGTGTTGTTTGTTATCGTTTTAATCTTGCTTCAAGCAGTTATATGTTTCTTGGGTGTGTTGAAGTGTTACTATTAGATTTCGTCTCATTCGTAAAACACCATAACTTACATCACGTCGGGAAAGTGTGTGGGGAAAATATGGAAGGGAAAGTGATCAAGAGACAATTGCGTTATGACCTCATGTACGTAAAAGGGTTCTATGCTACCGGGATTGAGGGGGGGGGGGGGGGAGGCGAGTGGGAGTATAAATGGTCCACTATGGAGGAGAGGGGAGGGCGCCCTTAAAATTACATGTACTTATGATACCATGGTGGTTTAAAATATACTGTTAATTAGTGATACATGGTATACTGAAAGACTAATATTCGAAAAAGCATTACGAATTGGCTAGCCTCGATGCATCAGTGACTCCTAGATTTGTGGAAAGCACTTTAACGAGAAGCAATTGCGTTGTTCTTGTCCGTTTATGCAAAAAAATGTAAAAGGAGGATGAGAGGTTGCCTCTTTAGGCAGTGAAGAAAAACGAATTTTAGTTTAAATATTGTATAAAATAACTGCTTGTGTTCTTGGTGATTTGAGAAAAAACGCAGTTTATTTGTATGATAATTAGAAAGCTTTGTGTGCCCGATGGTCATGTTGGGTTAAGGTGGGAGAAGTGGTAGGGGTCGGGTAGGAACAGTTTGGTAAATGTGCAGGGAGGGGTGGGAGAATGGTTGGTTGAGGTAAACGAGATCTGTGTAGAGTGTTTAAATTCCACAACTGGTTTAAAGTTGAGTTTTTTTAAATAACGTTTTAATTCAGTTGCTATAAAACGATTTCTTTTTTGTCCTGACTGCTAATGTATTCTCCAGCTTTCATTTAATTTTAACAGGAATAGGTTTTTTAGAATTATCAAAAAAGGTTTACTTTGATATCGGCATCAAAAGAGAATTGTTAATTTATTGTGAAAAAAGAAGAATTTGGATTGGAGCCGCCGTTTAGAATTATGACGTCATATAAAAGAAACCCGGATCTTGGTGTACAAAAAAATATTTTATTGGTAGTATTAGCTGCTGTTGTCAACAGGTGTCATCTTTGAATGAAAAAAGCAAAACATGATGTCAGGAGAATAGAGTTAATAGAAATAAGAAATGATCAAACATTGATAAGTACATCGCACTTACAATACAAATGTCGTAATTTTCCAGTTGTTGTTATCTGCTTGTATTTTTACAGCTGGGAAAAAAAGGAAATGTATTTTAAAAAGAAATTTGAATTTGGACGGGTAAAATTTAGTATTTCCAAGTAGTGCATGTATAGAGCTACTTAAAAAGCTTAAAATCTCTCTTATAAAAAATGTTCATGTAGAGAAACTGGCAATTGTACTTACGATCTTCAACTTCTAGATGACTGCCAGCTCCAAATGATCTGTTCAAAAATGGATTTGATGTGTTAAAATCAAATGTGACATTGCATTTGAATTGCGAAATGGATATTTCATTTAACGAAAAAAGTACAAAAAGATTATGCTTACGTTTTAAGGGTTTTTAAATGGGCGTTTCAATTGACGCTTACTTTATGGCTGCTATGTAAGTGAATTTTGGTCGGCTACAGGAAAACTAGGATGAAAATATAAATTTCATTAAAAAGGAACAAGTCGCAAAACAAGAAATGAGGAACGTAATTAAAAACGTACTTACGGTTGGCTGTGATCCTCCGTGTATATATTGCTATTAAGCTCTGCGTTAACTGGGATAAATTAATTAGGTTACATAATGGTATTTAAGGCATCACCAATCTCGAACAATTTAACATCATTTTAGTTAGTAAGTTATGTTTCAATGCTTGAAGTAATCTGATTACGTGATCTTCAAAGTTCTACTCTTTTCCTGCATCGGTCGTGATTTTGCTTCACGTGTAAGGTCCTTGGTGTATGTGTTAACTGTTAAGTACAAATAAATAAAGGTCATGTTAAATGTCTCATTATGCAATGAGTAGGGTAATGGAAGATTTACCATGACGGTAAAAATAAACAATAGATAAATAGGCAGTGCAGATAAAATGATGTGACAAAGTCGTTTTTAAATCTGTTTAATAGTTATTTCTTTTTAATTTAGATTTTTAAATTTTTATTTTTATTTTTAAATTCTATTAGGAGTAGATGGTGTGCTGAAAAGAGGAAGAAAGATTTCGCCAGTTTTTGGCAAATAATGTTCATTTATCGCAAGAGTTCATCATTCATGGTCGGTGAATTGTCAGAGTAGCTTTGAGGGGCTTTGTGATGAAGGAGTTCCCAGTGACTGGTAATGCATTGGTTGAGCTGAAGGAGAGGAGTATTGCTTCAAAGAGCGGGAACGCTTAATTAGTGGGAAAAGTAGTGCGAGATTTGAGGGAGTGTTTAATTGCAACAATTGTAGTAATATAAGAGACGTGGCTGAAATCCAAAATGACTGTAAGAGAAACTGTTATTAAAAAGAGGTACTCACTGTGCGGACGTCATTAGTGGGTGTGACAAGTAAAGAACTACATTCACTGCCTGCTGCGGACAAGACGCATCTGAAAAATGATCCAATAACGGAACACATTTAATATATTATTCGGATGAAGAGTGTCAAAAGAAGTACTTACTGTTGGATGTTGACAGTCGTCAATAACGGTGGAAGCTTTTCCTGCTAAACCTAGTGGGAAGAAGAAGCAAGTTCGGTGTGAATACTTTATATAGGCCATTAAAATTAAGGCTGGTCACAAAAAATGTACTTACGGTTTCTATGGCAATTAGTGGCGTTTCATATTTTCGATTGAATGCGGCTAAAAGATGAAAGTAGACAGGGATGACAAAATAAAAGTAGTAGTATCCAATTTTACAAGTTATTTGAGTACCTAAAGAGCTGTTAACGATATGCTTACACTTTGCTGGGAGATCTTTACCTGCCATTTTTCGGTTTTGTTTCCAAGGCTTGCAAATTTTATGGAAGCTGTAAATTATGACAATACATATCTAAGAAAAAGGTCAATTAGTGATTTGGCATTTTGGGGCCTGTTGTTTTTACTCTCTAATAATTTAGGGTGCAACAGTACATAAACTAGAACTGTGCTGGTCGAGGTAATTTCTTGCTGTATCTGAGGCGGGATTGAACTTGGAATCCGGGGTTCGAGTATTGTTGTCAGTGGTTTAAGAAATTGGCCAAGAACGAAATATATTTAAGTGATTGTGGTTGGGGAAGAGTTTTAGTGTAAAAGAATATCAAAATGTAATGGACATAGGAGAGAAAAAGCTAGTGAAGATAGAACTTGATGAAATCAATTATTACTTTTTTAAAATTTGTTTTAAAGTTTATAATTCACTTTCACTGTAATTAATTTGTTTGTGTTAAATTTATTATAAGTGGAAGGTATATGCGGAATAGACTGAGGAAAAAGGAGAAATATGAAAGATTTTTATTTATTTATGGTAATTTGATATTATCGAATGAAATTTCGGAAAATTTGCTGTTTGTTGTACTTTATTTAAGAGTCGACTGAGTAGTATTTAGCGGGCTCTGATTAGGGTGTTCTGAGCGGTTGGTGCATCTGTATAGTTACGCAGGTGAAGGAAACGAGCAGTTTTGGAAAGCACAGGAAAATGTGGGTAACCGGAGTTTTTCTTTAGTTGGAAACGGAAGCGGATCATTTTCGTAGGGGTTCTTCAAATGCAACAGTAAAATGGAGTGTTCTTACATGGAAATGGCTGTAATTATGAAAAGAAATACTCACTTTGTGGACGTTACAAGTGGAGTGATAACTGGAGAAGGGCATTGACTGCCTTTTGGGAATAAGACGTATCTGATAATGAATTGAATAAAAGGATACATTAACCCATTTTGCGGATGAATTGAGTCACAGAAATACTCACAGTTCGACGTTAGCAGTGTCCAATGACGGTGTAGGATTTGAATTTCTGGCAATGTGCTGCTAGCTACTGTTAAAAAGAAGTTTGTTCAGTGTCATCATACCGGAGAATACGAACATTTTTCGTGGTAGATACGAGCGTTTTAGTTGTCTATGTGCTGGTTTTAAAGTTAATAGGGCTAAAAAATGAAAATAAACAGGTCTGATAATATTAACTTGATCAAGTAGTATTCCTTATTAAACTGTGTTTTTTTAGTAGGATAAAATGATGTGATAATATATTTTTAAGTTGTTTCTAATGGGTTTAACAATTTATCATTTATTTTGGGAACGAATGAGATCGAAATCGAAAAGGTGGCCATAAAAATAGATATTTTCCAAAGTGGCGCAGAAGTACTTACAATTCGATGTTAGCAGTCTCCAAATATAAGCGTAGAATTTGGAATTTCTTGTAATAAGCGTCCAACTACGGGTAAAAATAAGGAAGTTCAGTGTGAACAATAAAAAGGGTAATAATTAAGGCTATAGTGTTGACCAAAAAGAGTACTTACGGTTTCATGGCATTTCATTTTTCCATATAATGGTTTATAGATGAGGGAAAACGGCTGAAAGTCGAAAATAAACACGATTGATATTGTCAAAGTAGAAGAGTAGCTGTCTTATTTAACTCTACAAGTTATTTAACAGAAAGCGCACAACTTTTTCCTGATAATGTACATTTCTCTTTGCTGTTTGTTAGTTGTACAGTTGCAGAACCAATGACTTTTTTCTTCACGCGTGTCGCGCTTCAATTGTCGCACTACAGGAATTGACCCTTAATCTGCATAAGTTCTTTAATCTGTGTTCTCTGAAGATGGACGTGGTCTTCTGACTTGTTATAAGGAAGCAAAGTTAGTAAAAATTTACCAGGAAGGTACTCGCTAAAACATGGTTGGTACAGTGTATTGCATTACTGATTATTTATTTTTCTTAGGAGATGGACGGATAGCGTTGATGGAAAGAATAGTATAGAACTATGGAGGTCATTTGTATATACGGACAGATCTAATACTGTCATTATTTTAAGGGATAAGGAAAATGCTTACGCTCCGAGTTCTATTAGTCCTGATTGTGTTCTGGAAGATCGAAATATTCCACAGGAATTACAGACCACATAACGAATTTAGTCATAGTTTGTTTTAAAGTCATGATTTTGCTCGCTCCTAAAAAGGTGAAGCGATGTTTAATATGTTATCTAATCGAATGATATTCCCGATTATTTAAAAAAGGTCTTTTGTTGCCAATTGGCTGGTTGTGCATAACGGCTCCTTAAAAACTGCGAGTGTCTTAAGAACATGCTATATAAATTTAAGTATAGGGGAAGGATTAGACAATGACCTCATGAAAACTATAGGTCTATAACGACCGTGAGGGATGCAGTGCAAGAACGGAATGGTAAGAGACTTACATGACCTCATGAAGTCTATTGCTAAGGACTATTCAGGGATAAAAAGAGTAAAGGCCCAGTAATACGGGCAACAATTTTCGTACAACTTGTCACGCAACAAATTTCATGTTTCAAAAAGTAAAACCGACGTCTCCTTTTTGCAACATAATGTTTTTTTTTTAATTTGCAACGCAAGATTGTTGCGCGAAACGTTGAACGAAAATTGTTGCCCGTATTACTGGGCCTTTAATTAATTGCAAGATTATGATGATTATGAAAAAATATGGGGACTCGTTGAGAAGAGGGAAAATAAAAAGAGGGGGGAAAAAGGCTTTGTACTTAAAATTGGAATGAGAATAGAGGAAACCAGGGAGGGGAAGGCAAGGTGACATGTTCTTAGGAGAGTGGTGAGGGGGTAGTAGGGCGTGACGTGTTAAGTGAACATGAACCAAGACATCGCAAAATAAGGAGTTTCCTAACGCTTTTTTTAAACACGGATTTTAACTAAATGTTGACCGACCTAAGAAACGTATAAAAATTTGTGCATTTGAAGTAATTGAAAGACGTTACCGATCGATATCCAAGGGTTTGGTTTGTTCGAACTCAGAGCGGGAAGGATCAGTCTATTCATGTGTTTGCAAGTCTGGCTGTAGGTGAGAGTGAATATGTTAATGAAGGACATAAAATTGTATCAACGAAAATGTGATAAGCTTATACACTTTCCAATTACTTCATAAAGTTGATAACATTAAGGAGGCTCAAAATTAGTTTCTCCTTTTTTCAAGCAAATAAACATTCTGTTTTTAGATACAGTTAGGGTAATCATATCAAGACAAATTTGGCCAGGGTATTAAGTACCTATCATAGATTTCTCACATTACATTTTCGTCCAAAATAACGTTACCATGGCAACGATATAAAGCATTTCTTTGAGCCTTAAAATCAAGATATAGCCTTTTTTGAAAAAAACGGGAAGGTGAAATCTTCCCATTCAGCGTTACCAGATAATGTTAGAAATAAGCTCTAAAATATTTAAAATTCAATAAAATCTGTAGGTACGTTTTTTTGAAATTTGTCACTAATTTCTTTTTTCACCTACATTTTTTTTAAATTTGAAAGGTAGATGTTTTAAATTAATCTAAGCTAACATGCAAAAAATGAAAAAAATTCACCGTCCAGAAGCAGAGATATACTAGTAAGCGAGTAAAGTTGCAAAATCAGGAAATATGAGAGGGTTACAAGATCGGCACTTACGCATGGGTCACCTGCTCATTCGAGTGCACGCGCGAGTGAAGCTACAGGTCAACACAAACGGATTTAAGTGACCATTAAACCGTGTGTGTACAATTTTCGTAGTTTTCGTGAATTGGGAGATGTCTATCTATATTCCATATGTATAGGAATTAGAAGAAAAGTTGAGCGAAATTAGCGGTATTTGTTTATTTCTGGTGACCCACTTTTAGAATTGCGTATGTGGCTTACGCGCGTGCGCTCAGCTGAAAACCCTTTCGAGCCTCCTTAACTTTGGAGTCGCAATCTGCATGACGTCCAGTGATGGTTTGTTTACGGAAATTTTACGATGAACGCGACTGCAAGACCCAAATCGTTCGCTCGCTCGCTCGCCTCCTCACTCAAGTAGTGTGGAGGGAAGTTGTTTCCTAGTTTGCAAAGCGCAACCACAATCCCAAATGATCGTTAGTTGTGTCTGTTGTGTATGAAATTGGCTAAATTCTCGTCAAAAATCTGTTTAGATTTTTGGAAAGTAGTATCTCGAAACTTTCTTACAAGTACTTTTGGTTGCAAAGATTTAATTTGGCCTGGGGCTATTTTTTCAGGAGACATTTTAGACAACGGAATGTTGTCGGAAGACACATAATCTACACTGGCATAAATTAGACAAACTCGACCCTTCCACTCTATAATTCATTAAACGAGAGACAATTCTCAAGAGAAATGCACCACAAAACAGGACAAGCGCCCCACTTAAGTGTGATAACTTTGTGCACCGCGCACTTGTTTTTGCACGCACATACTTCACCTTTACTGTGGGCCGTCTTTTAAATTGTCTTCTCCGAAATCGTCCATGTATCTGGAACGCAGCCTCATATTCGTAAAGATCACTTCTTCTTCTTCCAACAATGATAGCTCGATAAACTTCCTCAGCAAAGGCAACCAGCTGTTTGTCCGAAGGCGAAGTCGACGATTCTCGAAATTGGGCCTCAATTTATTTCGTTTACGAAGGTCGCTGATTGGCTGGTAGGAGTAAATTCCAATGCCTAATCGAAGTGACAACAAAGTGTGCCACGTGTAACATGTTTGCAACATCTACACGAGGAAAACGTCACCGATGTGCTTTCGTCGTGAAAATCAGTGCTATCTATTGTTGCTAATTTGGCGCCCCTTGCAAATCTACTTGTCTAGGTGAAAATTGCAATATGTCGTGGACTAAACTATTTTATAATTTATCATGCAAGAAATGCCTTATTATAAGGGAAAAGAATCGTTTTGTGTCGAATTTTTTTGGAATCAAATTTGTAATGACAAAGCCACAAAAATAAACTTTGAAAAGACGTGCCGCACGCTTCACGTGCGCGTTGAGCATTTTGGTAAAAGTTCGTGCAGAAGGCAAGCGTGAAATTATAAATGCACGGATTTCGTGTAAAACACTGAAGTTTCAAGGTGAACTGTTTATCTTGTTTTTTAAATACAAAATAGGACCTTACAACTGAAGTTCTCTTCAGTTATGAAGCATTAAAAACATGAAATAATGTAAGAAAATATGGAAAGTGTATGAAAGTATTTCAGTTTTTCGTCGTCAGTGTTTTAAGTGCGTCTGAACCAGTCACGTGGTCAAAGACCGTGTTTTAGGCCATGTCCACACTTATCCGGAAATTTTTTTTTCCGCAAATATTTTTTTGCGGTTGCGAAAATTTTCGCGTCCTCACGCAGCGTATTCGAATCGTTTACAGCCGTCCACATGTATCCGATTGTATCCGGAAATTTTCTGATTTGCTCTAGTGCTCAGTTCTTTTGCCGGAGAGAATTCTGAAATGAGCATTCGCATAATTGCGATTTGGCGTCATTTCTTCCGCGCCATAGCAACTGCAAGGTGTAAACAGTCGAAGCTTGTAGTTTATCACCCAAAAAAATGTCTAAATCTTCTGAAAAAGTCAAGAAAAAGTATGCTGATTCATATAAATGGACCGATGATGAAGTTGAACTACTGCTGACGGTCACGAAAGTAAAAGTATTTGTTGACTGTGTAAATTTATCACAACTGCATTTATCTGAAAGCATGACATCAAACTAGAAATCAGAGCAATTAACAAAGAAGACACAACCTTGCTGTACGCCATGTTTGTTTAATGCTCGCCGTGAAGACTGGATCCAAGAGAATGACGTAAGCGTATTCGCAAATTTGCGGATACGACCGTCCACACGTATACGTATTCGTATCGGATAAAAAAATTTCCACTCTGGAGAGCGTTTTCAAAAATTTCCGGATACCGCCGGAAAATACGCTGGATACGTGTGGACGCAAGCCGTATTCGTAAAAAAAAATTTGCGTTTTCACAAATTTCCGGATACGTGTGGACGGGGCCTTAAATTGTAGACGGAAAAATGTTGACCTTGGTAGTGGGTTGATTTGGGACACGACAATAGCAAGAGACAAGTTTATTTTTGTTGGATACGTCATCCTCTACGTAACAACCTGCGAAATTCATGGACAATAAAAAAACCAAACAAGCAACAATATGTGGTTTATGCGCTATGTCACGGACGCAGTGTTGGATGCCACAACGAATAAATCTCTCATGAACCTCTTTTGATTTTCAAGCACGTTTTGTACCTATCATTGCTGCAAACTTTGTCTGGAGTGGCTGGTTAGAAACAAAATATATTATACCTATAGATGGTTTTCACCAGACGACACAGCAGCCATATTGAAACTCTATTATAATGCAAAACATGAGCCATAATTTGCTATTGCTTTGTGCACCAACATGGCTGTCTCATCACGTGATGAAAGCCATCTATATTAGGCTCGATTCACACGGTACCGGAAGAATTTTCTGCCGGTTGAAAATTCGTGCATTTAGGGGTTCCATTCACACGGATCCACCCAAAACGTACAAAAATTTAGACGCCTTACCGTTCAAAAATTTGAACGCCCAAATCGGGGACAAAGTTTTAGCCGGTACGGTCCAAAATTTAACCGGCGCTTTATAATCACCTTTCCGTATAAATTTTGCACGGCAAAGGCGTGGTTGTATGGATGCGTGGTGACTCAGCTACTACCATGAGGCTTTCTCTTTCTTGACGCCATTTTGGATTTAACGATGAAATGATATGTGAAACGGATTTCGTAAAGTAGCGCTCTGCGCATGAACAGATGGTGAAACCACTGACAAAGGTTAATCTTTACCCCGGTTTGTCAGTTCCGTGTGAACAGAGCGAAAATATTGCTCGGTTCCGTGCGAACAAAATGGCCGGCAAATTTGCAACTGGTAGAAAATTCGTCCGGTACTGTGTGAATCGGGCCTTATTGACGAGGGTCTATTCCGTTTAAAGCCGGCTTTTAGTGACTTCGTGCTTTTGAGAAAATCACTGAAAACTTCTTCCATTTCATCTATTGTCTGAACCCTTTGTCTGTTTGGAATAAAATTTCCAATCCATAGTCACACAGTGTCCAGACCGACACAAACTTTGGAGGAAGCGATTTTTCTAACCCTCGCGTTCCACGCTTCTCGCGCACTCATACTCGAAAGGGTTTTTAGCTGCGCGCGCGCGTAACCTACGCGCGACATAACTGAGAAACACGCGTCAACTGAATGAATCAAATTTCTATCAAAAGTAGCGCGCACAACTCGGCGGAATTGAAAATACTGCGTAAAATAGCGCGAACCGGAATAAAACCTGCGGAAAACTTGTCTTTATCTCGAAATTTTGCTGAGCGACCTAACTTGATTTGTTGCATGTACGTATCATTCACGATAGCACCTCAAAAAAAAAAAGTTTCGGGGAGTTGTCTAGTAAAATTTTCTGTAAACTATAAAACGCCCTTTTTCGAGGTATCTTAAATTCTACTACTCTAAGAAGTTAAAGAACTTAGGGAGATTTCCAACAAAGAAATAAAACAGCAGGTCACCGACTTAGTTAGAGCGCCTTTTTGTGGACCTGGAATGTTGCCATGGTAACCGATATGACATCATAAGTGTCCTTAAAGTATTGCCAACAATAGAGTTGCAAAGATATTTATAGTTTGCCTACACTATGAAATATCCTTCTTTGGTATCTTTCATCGTTTCACAAACACTATAGCAATGAAAAACCCTTTCGAGCCTCCTCCTTAACAAAGCCAGCCAAAAAAGGAAAGATTTTTTTGGTAAGGTGGCTCACACCAGTTTCAACACTTGAAAGAAACGTTCTAATTTGAAGGATTGACAATACAACACTTAACAGCAATGTTATTGTATCAAACATTATTTATTGCTGAAAAAGATTCAGTCATTTTTGTGACGTAACAACTTACTGTAGCAACAGCAAAGCCCTGCAAAAACACCCCATATTTTGGTTTTGGCTGCTCATATCTCAAAAACGAACCAGGTGACCCCCATTTTTTATTTCTGAAATGTAATGAGCATGCCAGAATAAAACTTTCTGCAAAGTTTAAAAAAAGTCTGTGCAGCGGATTCAGAGCCACTTAAACTTATTGAACATTTAAGGTAGCTCTGAATCTGCACCACAGAATTTTTTTCAACTTTGCAGAGTTTCATCTTGGCCTACTAATCACTTCCGTGTAATAAAAAAATGGTCACCGAGTTCGTTTTTCGGATATGAGCAACTAGACCAAAATATAAGTTGTTTTTGCAAGGCTTTCCTGTTGCCATGGTAACTTATTACGTCACAAAAATGACTGCATTTTGTTCAGCAATAATCGATGTCTTACATGGTACCATAACATTGCTGTTACGTGATAAAGTGTTGTAGTGTCAATCACTCTAAAAACAAGGTCTCTTGAAAGTGTTGAAACTGGTTTAAGCCACGGTAAGAGGCGTGGGCTACTCTTGGCAATAGGCAATCATACGGAAACAAAGTAGAGGAAAGACAGCTGAATGAAACGAAGTCTTATTTTGACACTAATTTAGCCTACCACATATGCTTCTACTCAATACCAGCCATCATTACGTGTGCAACTGAGCAGTGCTTTACAAATACACACCATGTGTTGGCTGGTTTTAAAGGTGACATACAATATATTGCGCTTTTTGTGATGGTATGCCAGCTGAATTGTTGTTTCAAAGGATAAAGATGATTGTTGAGTTGAAAATGTTGAATATAAACATCCTAATACAACATTATGAATGCCTTGGATGAACTGGTTGAGCTGTTCTGCTTTCATACATAAGTACAAGTTGGGTGGCTGTCATATGTATGAGAGATAGAGTGGGGGGGGGGGGGGGGGTGAGATATAATGCTAGATAAAATGGGGGAGGTTATGTAATTGTTGCCATTGTTATAGAAAGGGGTTGGGTAATGTATGAAAATATTTCCATGTAATTTTGCCAACCCCCCCCAAATGCGCTAACAAATGAAGCCCCCTTTGTGTCACATTTGAGTGACAGTGAAAAAACGAAGACACTGTTCAAGGTTGCCTTTCAGATCAGGACTTTGTTGAACTGAGTGTACGACTGTCATTTCTTACTGACAGTGTTAACACATTGTCTTCGTTTGACAAGAGAGATTCACAGAGTTTAAAATGATTTGTAGTTGAATGCTTTCAGGTTCTATAATAAAGAACGACGGCAATATCTGTCTTTCGGGTATCTAATTTTTTGGTATAGTACAAACGTGGTGGTCACTTCATTCAATTCAAACTTCACAAAGGGGCGGAAAGGAGTTGTCATGACTGTTTTAATTGTTGCTTCCATGTGTAGAACGCTTTATTTTTCTTTTGCAAAAAAAGATTTTAAACAACTTATTTTCAAGGTCATTTATCACGGTTTTTGTTGTTGCCATGACAGCATGTAACGTCAAAATAGCAATCAGGGCTCTGTTCAGCAATAAACACAGTTGCAACAGGAAGGGCAACTAATGCTAGGTCAACGTTGAGAGAACACAAATCGAGGTAATAAATTTAAACTAGGTTTCATAAAACAAGCCCCATAGGAAGCTGAGTTATTCAATTTTCGCGCTTGAGTACAAATTGAAGTTCAGTGATTAAAGAGGTTTTTAAATGAGTTAAATGAGTTAGCCAATCACAGCAGACAGCGACAATAAATTAAGCCAATCATAACGCGAAGCAAATGCAGGCATGCAGCCGGTAATGAGCGCGGGAAAAGGTTGGCGAATAATACAATTAAATATAAATACACAGGTGATTATACAAAATCGTGCGCTCTCATTGGCTCGCTACCTCGGATTATCAGCCGATAATCACCTCGACGGACAAAATGGCTGCCAGTAGTCGTTTTGCCACTGTAAGTGAAGATGATTTCGCGTTGAAATGTTTTTTTTTTTCTCTTTTTTGAAATAATCGACTTTGTCTCGGTAAATATTCACCGATAATCACTTCGCCTTCGGCGAATAATTGTTTAAGACTCTTGATGAATTCTTGATTTTCACACACGTGATTGTTTTTAACCAATAAAAAAAAGTGAGTCAAACAATGGTCACCGTGACGTCAAGTGAAGAAGATCTCTTTCATAATGGCGGCCATATGAAATCATTGTGTTATTTTCTTTTAATACTTATAAGCCTTTCTAGCCTCGCTACGACGAGCAAAATTCAAAGGGACATTGGGTTCAAAGTGGTTGGTCTAATTAACATAAATACAAAAGAATGTAAAAGTGGTCGCCATTTATGAAAGTGGTCTGTAGTAAAGATGAAATCGCGGCTCTGATGATACCTTTTACTTGGGAATAAGACGGTCTTCAATTCTAATGAAATCACTGGCCTTGTGTTACTGATTGACTTCAAATCTCGTTCCGCATTTTGATCAGTTTTGAGAAAAAGACAAATCCTAAGACCCATGTTATGTTTTCACTCAAAAACAAAAGATTCGCTCAAAAATAAAAACAAATGATATCAACTTAAGGCTTTAGCTTCCCAGTTCAATTGTGCGAGATTGTTGACATTCTTAAATAGTTCCATGGCTTTTCTGACTAAAATCCGAGGTTCTTTGAGCCTCCCACGCAGGGAAGGAGTTCAAATACTCCCCTAAAAACGACTGTGTGGGAGGCTACGGTTCCTTCGCAGTTAAGTTACTTGAATAACAAAGTTCCCTAAAATGATTCACTATATTCCTATTCTTCGTTGTTTGTTATCTTCGTCTTGCTGCTGGTATTTTCTTCCTATTTTTGAAGGAGTCCTCCAACTGAGCCTGCAACTGGTCAGCAGATACTCCCTGTATGATCTGAGGCACTTGTTGAAGAAACGGAATCACCTGATGGAAACAGTAGTCTAATGTCAAGCAAGGAAGTCAATTCAAGAAGATGGAGAATGATTAGGAATTAACTGAGGCAGGGGTGGGACAGAGACTGTTGCGATGATCTGAGGGAAGTACGGTAGGAAGTGGGGAAGATCGGAAAAAACATGGAGGAAACTTGGAGAAGGAGAGAGAGAGAATGCTAGATGGGGGTCTTGCGATGAGGTGCGGGTTGCTGCAGCCGACAGGGAGAGGTAGAGAGGCATAATGGAGTCCCTAAGTGCCACTAGGCACGAGGAGGCTACGTGAGGGAGAATGTTAATGTATGGTTGATCATTTGAAAAACTGAGTATATATTCCTAACCCAGAATAAATACGGAATAGGTCACGGTCCTTCTTTCCGTGTAACACAAACGCTGCTTCCGGGGCTCATCCAGGTTGCCTGGTCAATTGACTTCAAGAAAATGTCTGAACAATACCTTGT